>NW_026137714.1:0-584909 GCF_019393585.1 Leptopilina boulardi
CTCATTTATGATGAGAATGTAAAAACAAATTTTCAAAAATGTTAAAAAAAAAAAATTTTGAGTTGATTTTTATTATTTTATGTTATTTAGATGTTATTCTAATAAGTATCTAAGTCAGAAAAAAATATATTCGATTTGTATTTTTGAATGTTTTCTTCTATTTGCCATTGCTTCATTCACTATAAATTCAATTTTTTGTATTTTTTGATCTTAAAAAATTCGTAACTTTTTTATTGTAGCCTCTATTGAAAAGTGTTAAAGAAAAAAAATGTGTCTTTTTAGGAGTATTTTTAGGGAAAAATAGTAGAAAATTTAAAAAAAGAAAAATTGAAAAATTTGAATTTTTTCAAAATTCAAAATTTGAATAACTTTTTTGTTTTAATCTCTATCGAAAAGTGTTGAAGGAAAAAAATGTTTATTTTTGGTAGTTTTTTTATGGAAAATTAAGAAAAAATTTTTTTTTTAAATTTGAGAAAAATTAAATTTTTTGAAAATTCAAAATTTGAATAATTTTTGAATTTTTGGGCGGATAAGTCTGTCCGACGAACTCAGGCTTCATTTTTACATGTTGAAAGAGTATACCAAATTTCAAAGCGATTCGTTAAGATTTGTTAAAGTTATCGTGGGGACAAAAAAGTGTCTACAGACAGACTACAGACGACAGACGACAGACAGACGGACAGGTGTTCAAAACCTATTTTTTTGGCATCAGGAGGTCTCAAAACGTGGAGATTTACATGAATTAGAAGTTGGTCAAAATCAACCAAAACGAATACTTTCTCATTTATGATGAGAATGTAAAAACAAATTTTCAAAAATGTTAAAAAAAAAAAATTTTGAGTTGATTTTTATTATTTTATGTTATTTAGATGTTATTCTAATAAGTATCTAAGTCAGAAAAAAATATATTCGATTTGTATTTTTGAATGTTTTCTTCTATTTGCCATTGCTTCATTCACTATAAATTCAATTTTTTGTATTTTTTGATCTTAAAAAATTCGTAACTTTTTTATTGTAGCCTCTATTGAAAAGTGTTAAAGAAAAAAAATGTGTCTTTTTAGGAGTATTTTTAGGGAAAAATAGTAGAAAATTTAAAAAAAGAAAAATTGAAAAATTTGAATTTTTTCAAAATTCAAAATTTGAATAACTTTTATGTTTTAATCTCTATCGAAAAGTGTTGAAGGAAAAAAATGTTTATTTTTGGTAGTTTTTTTATGGAAAATTAAGAAAAAATTTTTTTTTTAAATTTGAGAAAAATTAAATTTTTTGAAAATTCAAAATTTGAATAATTTTTGAATTTTTGGGCGGATAAGTCTGTCCGACGAACTCAGGCTTCATTTTTACATGTTGAAAGAGTATACCAAATTTCAAAGCGATTCGTTAAGATTTGTTAAAGTTATCGTGGGGACAAAAAAGTGTCTACAGACAGACTACAGACGACAGACGACAGACAGACGGACAGGTGTTCAAAACCTATTTTTTTGGCATCAGGAGGTCTCAAAACGTGGAGATTTACATGAATTAGAAGTTGGTCAAAATCAACCAAAACGAATACTTTCTCATTTATGATGAGAATGTAAAAACAAATTTTCAAAAATGTTAAAAAAAAAAAATTTTGAGTTGATTTTTATTATTTTATGTTATTTAGATGTTATTCTAATAAGTATCTAAGTCAGAAAAAAATATATTCGATTTGTATTTTTGAATGTTTTCTTCTATTTGCCATTGCTTCATTCACTATAAATTCAATTTTTTGTATTTTTTGATCTTAAAAAATTCGTAACTTTTTTATTGTAGCCTCTATTGAAAAGTGTTAAAGAAAAAAAATGTGTCTTTTTAGGAGTATTTTTAGGGAAAAATAGTAGAAAATTTAAAAAAAGAAAAATTGAAAAATTTGAATTTTTTCAAAATTCAAAATTTGAATAACTTTTATGTTTTAATCTCTATCGAAAAGTGTTGAAGGAAAAAAATGTTTATTTTTGGTAGTTTTTTTATGGAAAATTAAGAAAAAATTTTTTTTTTAAATTTGAGAAAAATTAAATTTTTTGAAAATTCAAAATTTGAATAATTTTTGAATTTTTGGGCGGATAAGTCTGTCCGACGAACTCAGGCTTCATTTTTACATGTTGAAAGAGTATACCAAATTTCAAAGCGATTCGTTAAGATTTGTTAAAGTTATCGTGGGGACAAAAAAGTGTCTACAGACAGACTACAGACGACAGACGACAGACAGACGGACAGGTGTTCAAAACCTATTTTTTTGGCATCAGGAGGTCTCAAAACGTGGAGATTTACATGAATTAGAAGTTGGTCAAAATCAACCAAAACGAATACTTTCTCATTTATGATGAGAATGTAAAAACAAATTTTCAAAAATGTTAAAAAAAAAAAATTTGAGTTGATTTTTATTATTTTATGTTATTTAGATGTTATTCTAATAAGTATCTAAGTCAGAAAAAAATATATTCGATTTGTATTTTTGAATGTTTTCTTCTATTTGCCATTGCTTCATTCACTATAAATTCAATTTTTTGTATTTTTTGATCTTAAAAAATTCGTAACTTTTTTATTGTAGCCTCTATTGAAAAGTGTTAAAGAAAAAAAATGTGTCTTTTTAGGAGTATTTTTAGGGAAAAATAGTAGAAAATTTAAAAAAAGAAAAATTGAAAAATTTGAATTTTTTCAAAATTCAAAATTTGAATAACTTTTTTGTTTTAATCTCTATCGAAAAGTGTTGAAGGAAAAAAATGTTTATTTTTGGTAGTTTTTTTATGGAAAATTAAGAAAAAATTTTTTTTTTAAATTTGAGAAAAATTAAATTTTTTGAAAATTCAAAATTTGAATAATTTTTGAATTTTTGGGCGGATAAGTCTGTCCGACGAACTCAGGCTTCATTTTTACATGTTGAAAGAGTATACCAAATTTCAAAGCGATTCGTTAAGATTTGTTAAAGTTATCGTGGGGACAAAAAAGTGTCTACAGACAGACTACAGACGACAGACGACAGACAGACGGACAGGTGTTCAAAACCTATTTTTTTGGCATCAGGAGGTCTCAAAACGTGGAGATTTACATGAATTAGAAGTTGGTCAAAATCAACCAAAACGAATACTTTCTCATTTATGATGAGAATGTAAAAACAAATTTTCAAAAATGTTAAAAAAAAAAAATTTTGAGTTGATTTTTATTATTTTATGTTATTTAGATGTTATTCTAATAAGTATCTAAGTCAGAAAAAAATATATTCGATTTGTATTTTTGAATGTTTTCTTCTATTTGCCATTGCTTCATTCACTATAAATTCAATTTTTTGTATTTTTTGATCTTAAAAAATTCGTAACTTTTTTATTGTAGCCTCTATTGAAAAGTGTTAAAGAAAAAAAATGTGTCTTTTTAGGAGTATTTTTAGGGAAAAATAGTAGAAAATTTAAAAAAAGAAAAATTGAAAAATTTGAATTTTTTCAAAATTCAAAATTTGAATAACTTTTATGTTTTAATCTCTATCGAAAAGTGTTGAAGGAAAAAAATGTTTATTTTTGGTAGTTTTTTTATGGAAAATTAAGAAAAAATTTTTTTTTTAAATTTGAGAAAAATTAAATTTTTTGAAAATTCAAAATTTGAATAATTTTTGAATTTTTGGGCGGATAAGTCTGTCCGACGAACTCAGGCTTCATTTTTACATGTTGAAAGAGTATACCAAATTTCAAAGCGATTCGTTAAGATTTGTTAAAGTTATCGTGGGGACAAAAAAGTGTCTACAGACAGACTACAGACGACAGACGACAGACAGACGGACAGGTGTTCAAAACCTATTTTTTTGGCATCAGGAGGTCTCAAAACGTGGAGATTTACATGAATTAGAAGTTGGTCAAAATCAACCAAAACGAATACTTTCTCATTTATGATGAGAATGTAAAAACAAATTTTCAAAAATGTTAAAAAAAAAAAATTTTGAGTTGATTTTTATTATTTTATGTTATTTAGATGTTATTCTAATAAGTATCTAAGTCAGAAAAAAATATATTCGATTTGTATTTTTGAATGTTTTCTTCTATTTGCCATTGCTTCATTCACTATAAATTCAATTTTTTGTATTTTTTGATCTTAAAAAATTCGTAACTTTTTTATTGTAGCCTCTATTGAAAAGTGTTAAAGAAAAAAAATGTGTCTTTTTAGGAGTATTTTTAGGGAAAAATAGTAGAAAATTTAAAAAAAGAAAAATTGAAAAATTTGAATTTTTTCAAAATTCAAAATTTGAATAACTTTTATGTTTTAATCTCTATCGAAAAGTGTTGAAGGAAAAAAATGTTTATTTTTGGTAGTTTTTTTATGGAAAATTAAGAAAAAATTTTTTTTTTAAATTTGAGAAAAATTAAATTTTTTGAAAATTCAAAATTTGAATAATTTTTGAATTTTTGGGCGGATAAGTCTGTCCGACGAACTCAGGCTTCATTTTTACATGTTGAAAGAGTATACCAAATTTCAAAGCGATTCGTTAAGATTTGTTAAAGTTATCGTGGGGACAAAGAAGTGTCTACAGACAGACGACAGACGACAGACAGACGGACAGGTGTTCAAAACCTATTTTTTTGGCATCAGGAGGTCTCAAAACGTGGAGATTTACATGAATTAGAAGTTGGTCAAAATCAACCAAAACGAATACTTTCTCATTTATGATGAGAATGTAAAAACAAATTTTCAAAAATGTTAAAAAAAAAAAATTTGAGTTGATTTTTATTATTTTATGTTATTTAGATGTTATTCTAATAAGTATCTAAGTCAGAAAAAAATATATTCGATTTGTATTTTTGAATGTTTTCTTCTATTTGCCATTGCTTCATTCACTATAAATTCAATTTTTTGTATTTTTTGATCTTAAAAAATTCGTAACTTTTTTATTGTAGCCTCTATTGAAAAGTGTTAAAGAAAAAAAATGTGTCTTTTTAGGAGTATTTTTAGGGAAAAATAGTAGAAAATTTAAAAAAAGAAAAATTGAAAAATTTGAATTTTTTCAAAATTCAAAATTTGAATAACTTTTATGTTTTAATCTCTATCGAAAAGTGTTGAAGGAAAAAAATGTTTATTTTTGGTAGTTTTTTTATGGAAAATTAAGAAAAAATTTTTTTTTTAAATTTGAGAAAAATTAAATTTTTTGAAAATTCAAAATTTGAATAATTTTTGAATTTTTGGGCGGATAAGTCTGTCCGACGAACTCAGGCTTCATTTTTACATGTTGAAAGAGTATACCAAATTTCAAAGCGATTCGTTAAGATTTGTTAAAGTTATCGTGGGGACAAAAAAGTGTCTACAGACAGACTACAGACGACAGACGACAGACAGACGGACAGGTGTTCAAAACCTATTTTTTTGGCATCAGGAGGTCTCAAAACGTGGAGATTTACATGAATTAGAAGTTGGTCAAAATCAACCAAAACGAATACTTTCTCATTTATGATGAGAATGTAAAAACAAATTTTCAAAAATGTTAAAAAAAAAAAATTTGAGTTGATTTTTATTATTTTATGTTATTTAGATGTTATTCTAATAAGTATCTAAGTCAGAAAAAAATATATTCGATTTGTATTTTTGAATGTTTTCTTCTATTTGCCATTGCTTCATTCACTATAAATTCAATTTTTTGTATTTTTTGATCTTAAAAAATTCGTAACTTTTTTATTGTAGCCTCTATTGAAAAGTGTTAAAGAAAAAAAATGTGTCTTTTTAGGAGTATTTTTAGGGAAAAATAGTAGAAAATTTAAAAAAAGAAAAATTGAAAAATTTGAATTTTTTCAAAATTCAAAATTTGAATAACTTTTATGTTTTAATCTCTATCGAAAAGTGTTGAAGGAAAAAAATGTTTATTTTTGGTAGTTTTTTTATGGAAAATTAAGAAAAAATTTTTTTTTTAAATTTGAGAAAAATTAAATTTTTTGAAAATTCAAAATTTGAATAATTTTTGAATTTTTGGGCGGATAAGTCTGTCCGACGAACTCAGGCTTCATTTTTACATGTTGAAAGAGTATACCAAATTTCAAAGCGATTCGTTAAGATTTGTTAAAGTTATCGTGGGGACAAAAAAGTGTCTACAGACAGACTACAGACGACAGACGACAGACAGACGGACAGGTGTTCAAAACCTATTTTTTTGGCATCAGGAGGTCTCAAAACGTGGAGATTTACATGAATTAGAAGTTGGTCAAAATCAACCAAAACGAATACTTTCTCATTTATGATGAGAATGTAAAAACAAATTTTCAAAAATGTTAAAAAAAAAAAATTTGAGTTGATTTTTATTATTTTATGTTATTTAGATGTTATTCTAATAAGTATCTAAGTCAGAAAAAAATATATTCGATTTGTATTTTTGAATGTTTTCTTCTATTTGCCATTGCTTCATTCACTATAAATTCAATTTTTTGTATTTTTTGATCTTAAAAAATTCGTAACTTTTTTATTGTAGCCTCTATTGAAAAGTGTTAAAGAAAAAAAATGTGTCTTTTTAGGAGTATTTTTAGGGAAAAATAGTAGAAAATTTAAAAAAAGAAAAATTGAAAAATTTGAATTTTTTCAAAATTCAAAATTTGAATAACTTTTATGTTTTAATCTCTATCGAAAAGTGTTGAAGGAAAAAAATGTTTATTTTTGGTAGTTTTTTTATGGAAAATTAAGAAAAAATTTTTTTTTTAAATTTGAGAAAAATTAAATTTTTTGAAAATTCAAAATTTGAATAATTTTTGAATTTTTGGGCGGATAAGTCTGTCCGACGAACTCAGGCTTCATTTTTACATGTTGAAAGAGTATACCAAATTTCAAAGCGATTCGTTAAGATTTGTTAAAGTTATCGTGGGGACAAAAAAGTGTCTACAGACAGACTACAGACGACAGACAGACGGACAGGTGTTCAAAACCTATTTTTTTGGCATCAGGAGGTCTCAAAACGTGGAGATTTACATGAATTAGAAGTTGGTCAAAATCAACCAAAACGAATACTTTCTCATTTATGATGAGAATGTAAAAACAAATTTTCAAAAATGTTAAAAAAAAAAAATTTGAGTTGATTTTTATTATTTTATGTTATTTAGATGTTATTCTAATAAGTATCTAAGTCAGAAAAAAATATATTCGATTTGTATTTTTGAATGTTTTCTTCTATTTGCCATTGCTTCATTCACTATAAATTCAATTTTTTGTATTTTTTGATCTTAAAAAATTCGTAACTTTTTTATTGTAGCCTCTATTGAAAAGTGTTAAAGAAAAAAAATGTGTCTTTTTAGGAGTATTTTTAGGGAAAAATAGTAGAAAATTTAAAAAAAGAAAAATTGAAAAATTTGAATTTTTTCAAAATTCAAAATTTGAATAACTTTTATGTTTTAATCTCTATCGAAAAGTGTTGAAGGAAAAAAATGTTTATTTTTGGTAGTTTTTTTATGGAAAATTAAGAAAAAATTTTTTTTTTAAATTTGAGAAAAATTAAATTTTTTGAAAATTCAAAATTTGAATAATTTTTGAATTTTTGGGCGGATAAGTCTGTCCGACGAACTCAGGCTTCATTTTTACATGTTGAAAGAGTATACCAAATTTCAAAGCGATTCGTTAAGATTTGTTAAAGTTATCGTGGGGACAAAAAAGTGTCTACAGACAGACTACAGACGACAGACGACAGACAGACGGACAGGTGTTCAAAACCTATTTTTTTGGCATCAGGAGGTCTCAAAACGTGGAGATTTACATGAATTAGAAGTTGGTCAAAATCAACCAAAACGAATACTTTCTCATTTATGATGAGAATGTAAAAACAAATTTTCAAAAATGTTAAAAAAAAAAAATTTGAGTTGATTTTTATTATTTTATGTTATTTAGATGTTATTCTAATAAGTATCTAAGTCAGAAAAAAATATATTCGATTTGTATTTTTGAATGTTTTCTTCTATTTGCCATTGCTTCATTCACTATAAATGCAATTTTTTGTATTTTTTGATCTTAAAAAATTCGTAACTTTTTTATTGTAGCCTCTATTGAAAAGTGTTAAAGAAAAAAAATGTGTCTTTTTAGGAGTATTTTTAGGGAAAAATAGTAGAAAATTTAAAAAAAGAAAAATTGAAAAATTTGAATTTTTTCAAAATTCAAAATTTGAATAACTTTTATGTTTTAATCTCTATCGAAAAGTGTTGAAGGAAAAAAATGTTTATTTTTGGTAGTTTTTTTATGGAAAATTAAGAAAAAATTTTTTTTTTAAATTTGAGAAAAATTAAATTTTTTGAAAATTCAAAATTTGAATAATTTTTGAATTTTTGGGCGGATAAGTCTGTCCGACGAACTCAGGCTTCATTTTTACATGTTGAAAGAGTATACCAAATTTCAAAGCGATTCGTTAAGATTTGTTAAAGTTATCGTGGGGACAAAAAAGTGTCTACAGACAGACTACAGACGACAGACGACAGACAGACGGACAGGTGTTCAAAACCTATTTTTTTGGCATCAGGAGGTCTCAAAACGTGGAGATTTACATGAATTAGAAGTTGGTCAAAATCAACCAAAACGAATACTTTCTCATTTATGATGAGAATGTAAAAACAAATTTTCAAAAATGTTAAAAAAAAAAAATTTTGAGTTGATTTTTATTATTTTATGTTATTTAGATGTTATTCTAATAAGTATCTAAGTCAGAAAAAAATATATTCGATTTGTATTTTTGAATGTTTTCTTCTATTTGCCATTGCTTCATTCACTATAAATTCAATTTTTTGTATTTTTTGATCTTAAAAAATTCGTATTACTTTTTTAAATTCGTAATTCTAAATGTAATTGTTTAAAGAAAAAAAATGTGTCTTTTTTAGGAGTATTTTTAGGGATTAATAATGTTAGAAGGAAATTTTAGAAAAATTAAAAATTGAAAGATTTGAATTTTTTCAAAATAAATCAAAATTTGTCAAATTAAAAATTTTATTTGTTTTAATTCTTTTCGAAAAAGTGTTGTATTGAGGAAAAAAATGTTTATTATTTGGTAGTATTTTTTATAGGAAAAATTAAGAAAAAATTTTTTTTTTATTAAATTTGAGAAAAAATTTAAAAATCTTTTTGAAAATTCAATAATATTTGAATTTTTAAGGTGCATGGAATAAGTCTGTCCGACGAACTCAGGCTTCATTTTCAGTAAAATTTGTTAAATTAAATATAATGAGAAATTCCAAGTCGATAAGATTTTTAAGATGTTGTCGTGTTGATCGTGAAAGTGTCTACAAACAGACTTACGACGACGAACAGACAGACGGACAGGTGTTCAAAAACCTTTTTTTCGGCATAAAAGGTTTCAATTCTTTTTTAATCAGAGGAATCTTTCAAAAGAAAAGAATTTAAATCAAATGAATTAATTCGGTCAAAGATCAAAATAATAAAATATCACATTTATCAAAAATTTGAAATAAGAAAAAATTTTTATGAAAATAAGTTAAAAAAAAAAAAAAAATTTGAGTTGATTTTTATTATTTTATGTTATTTAGATGTTATTCTAATAAGTATCTAAGTCAGAAAAAAATATA
The DNA here is from genome assembly GCF_019393585.1 of Leptopilina boulardi. NCBI lineage: Eukaryota > Metazoa > Arthropoda > Insecta > Hymenoptera > Figitidae > Leptopilina > Leptopilina boulardi. Next base: position 9,540 of record NW_026137714.1, read on the forward strand.
TTCGATTTGTATTTTTGAATGTTTTCTTCTATTTGCCATTGCTTCATTCACTATAAATTCAATTTTTTGTATTTTTTGATCTTAAAAAATTCGTAACTTTTTTATTGTAGCCTCTATTGAAAAGTGTTAAAGAAAAAAAATGTGTCTTTTTAGGAGTATTTTTAGGGAAAAATAGTAGAAAATTTAAAAAAAGAAAAATTGAAAAATTTGAATTTTTTCAAAATTCAAAATTTGAATAACTTTTTTGTTTTAATCTCTATCGAAAAGTGTTGAAGGAAAAAAATGTTTATTTTTGGTAGTTTTTTTATGGAAAATTAAGAAAAAATTTTTTTTTTAAATTTGAGAAAAATTAAATTTTTTGAAAATTCAAAATTTGAATAATTTTTGAATTTTTGGGCGGATAAGTCTGTCCGACGAACTCAGGCTTCATTTTTACATGTTGAAAGAGTATACCAAATTTCAAAGCGATTCGTTAAGATTTGTTAAAGTTATCGTGGGGACAAAAAAGTGTCTACAGACAGACTACAGACGACAGACGACAGACAGACGGACAGGTGTTCAAAACCTATTTTTTTGGCATCAGGAGGTCTCAAAACGTGGAGATTTACATGAATTAGAAGTTGGTCAAAATCAACCAAAACGAATACTTTCTCATTTATGATGAGAATGTAAAAACAAATTTTCAAAAATGTTAAAAAAAAAAAATTTTGAGTTGATTTTTATTATTTTATGTTATTTAGATGTTATTCTAATAAGTATCTAAGTCAGAAAAAAATATATTCGATTTGTATTTTTGAATGTTTTCTTCTATTTGCCATTGCTTCATTCACTATAAATTCAATTTTTTGTATTTTTTGATCTTAAAAAATTCGTAACTTTTTTATTGTAGCCTCTATTGAAAAGTGTTAAAGAAAAAAAATGTGTCTTTTTAGGAGTATTTTTAGGGAAAAATAGTAGAAAATTTAAAAAAAGAAAAATTGAAAAATTTGAATTTTTTCAAAATTCAAAATTTGAATAACTTTTTTGTTTTAATCTCTATCGAAAAGTGTTGAAGGAAAAAAATGTTTATTTTTGGTAGTTTTTTTATGGAAAATTAAGAAAAAATTTTTTTTTTAAATTTGAGAAAAATTAAATTTTTTGAAAATTCAAAATTTGAATAATTTTTGAATTTTTGGGCGGATAAGTCTGTCCGACGAACTCAGGCTTCATTTTTACATGTTGAAAGAGTATACCAAATTTCAAAGCGATTCGTTAAGATTTGTTAAAGTTATCGTGGGGACAAAAAAGTGTCTACAGACAGACTACAGACGACAGACGACAGACAGACGGACAGGTGTTCAAAACCTATTTTTTTGGCATCAGGAGGTCTCAAAACGTGGAGATTTACATGAATTAGAAGTTGGTCAAAATCAACCAAAACGAATACTTTCTCATTTATGATGAGAATGTAAAAACAAATTTTCAAAAATGTTAAAAAAAAAAAATTTGAGTTGATTTTTATTATTTTATGTTATTTAGATGTTATTCTAATAAGTATCTAAGTCAGAAAAAAATATATTCGATTTGTATTTTTGAATGTTTTCTTCTATTTGCCATTGCTTCATTCACTATAAATTCAATTTTTTGTATTTTTTGATCTTAAAAAATTCGTAACTTTTTTATTGTAGCCTCTATTGAAAAGTGTTAAAGAAAAAAAATGTGTCTTTTTAGGAGTATTTTTAGGGAAAAATAGTAGAAAATTTAAAAAAAGAAAAATTGAAAAATTTGAATTTTTTCAAAATTCAAAATTTGAATAACTTTTATGTTTTAATCTCTATCGAAAAGTGTTGAAGGAAAAAAATGTTTATTTTTGGTAGTTTTTTTATGGAAAATTAAGAAAAAATTTTTTTTTTAAATTTGAGAAAAATTAAATTTTTTGAAAATTCAAAATTTGAATAATTTTTGAATTTTTGGGCGGATAAGTCTGTCCGACGAACTCAGGCTTCATTTTTACATGTTGAAAGAGTATACCAAATTTCAAAGCGATTCGTTAAGATTTGTTAAAGTTATCGTGGGGACAAAAAAGTGTCTACAGACAGACTACAGACGACAGACGACAGACAGACGGACAGGTGTTCAAAACCTATTTTTTTGGCATCAGGAGGTCTCAAAACGTGGAGATTTACATGAATTAGAAGTTGGTCAAAATCAACCAAAACGAATACTTTCTCATTTATGATGAGAATGTAAAAACAAATTTTCAAAAATGTTAAAAAAAAAAAATTTGAGTTGATTTTTATTATTTTATGTTATTTAGATGTTATTCTAATAAGTATCTAAGTCAGAAAAAAATATATTCGATTTGTATTTTTGAATGTTTTCTTCTATTTGCCATTGCTTCATTCACTATAAATTCAATTTTTTGTATTTTTTGATCTTAAAAAATTCGTAACTTTTTTATTGTAGCCTCTATTGAAAAGTGTTAAAGAAAAAAAATGTGTCTTTTTAGGAGTATTTTTAGGGAAAAATAGTAGAAAATTTAAAAAAAGAAAAATTGAAAAATTTGAATTTTTTCAAAATTCAAAATTTGAATAACTTTTATGTTTTAATCTCTATCGAAAAGTGTTGAAGGAAAAAAATGTTTATTTTTGGTAGTTTTTTTATGGAAAATTAAGAAAAAATTTTTTTTTTAAATTTGAGAAAAATTAAATTTTTTGAAAATTCAAAATTTGAATAATTTTTGAATTTTTGGGCGGATAAGTCTGTCCGACGAACTCAGGCTTCATTTTTACATGTTGAAAGAGTATACCAAATTTCAAAGCGATTCGTTAAGATTTGTTAAAGTTATCGTGGGGACAAAAAAGTGTCTACAGACAGACTACAGACGACAGACAGACGGACAGGTGTTCAAAACCTATTTTTTTGGCATCAGGAGGTCTCAAAACGTGGAGATTTACATGAATTAGAAGTTGGTCAAAATCAACCAAAACGAATACTTTCTCATTTATGATGAGAATGTAAAAACAAATTTTCAAAAATGTTAAAAAAAAAAAATTTGAGTTGATTTTTATTATTTTATGTTATTTAGATGTTATTCTAATAAGTATCTAAGTCAGAAAAAAATATATTCGATTTGTATTTTTGAATGTTTTCTTCTATTTGCCATTGCTTCATTCACTATAAATTCAATTTTTTGTATTTTTTGATCTTAAAAAATTCGTAACTTTTTTATTGTAGCCTCTATTGAAAAGTGTTAAAGAAAAAAAATGTGTCTTTTTAGGAGTATTTTTAGGGAAAAATAGTAGAAAATTTAAAAAAAGAAAAATTGAAAAATTTGAATTTTTTCAAAATTCAAAATTTGAATAACTTTTATGTTTTAATCTCTATCGAAAAGTGTTGAAGGAAAAAAATGTTTATTTTTGGTAGTTTTTTTATGGAAAATTAAGAAAAAATTTTTTTTTTAAATTTGAGAAAAATTAAATTTTTTGAAAATTCAAAATTTGAATAATTTTTGAATTTTTGGGCGGATAAGTCTGTCCGACGAACTCAGGCTTCATTTTTACATGTTGAAAGAGTATACCAAATTTCAAAGCGATTCGTTAAGATTTGTTAAAGTTATCGTGGGGACAAAAAAGTGTCTACAGACAGACTACAGACGACAGACGACAGACAGACGGACAGGTGTTCAAAACCTATTTTTTTGGCATCAGGAGGTCTCAAAACGTGGAGATTTACATGAATTAGAAGTTGGTCAAAATCAACCAAAACGAATACTTTCTCATTTATGATGAGAATGTAAAAACAAATTTTCAAAAATGTTAAAAAAAAAAAATTTTGAGTTGATTTTTATTATTTTATGTTATTTAGATGTTATTCTAATAAGTATCTAAGTCAGAAAAAAATATATTCGATTTGTATTTTTGAATGTTTTCTTCTATTTGCCATTGCTTCATTCACTATAAATTCAATTTTTTGTATTTTTTGATCTTAAAAAATTCGTAACTTTTTTATTGTAGCCTCTATTGAAAAGTGTTAAAGAAAAAAAATGTGTCTTTTTAGGAGTATTTTTAGGGAAAAATAGTAGAAAATTTAAAAAAAGAAAAATTGAAAAATTTGAATTTTTTCAAAATTCAAAATTTGAATAACTTTTTTGTTTTAATCTCTATCGAAAAGTGTTGAAGGAAAAAAATGTTTATTTTTGGTAGTTTTTTTATGGAAAATTAAGAAAAAATTTTTTTTTTAAATTTGAGAAAAATTAAATTTTTTGAAAATTCAAAATTTGAATAATTTTTGAATTTTTGGGCGGATAAGTCTGTCCGACGAACTCAGGCTTCATTTTTACATGTTGAAAGAGTATACCAAATTTCAAAGCGATTCGTTAAGATTTGTTAAAGTTATCGTGGGGACAAAAAAGTGTCTACAGACAGACTACAGACGACAGACAGACGGACAGGTGTTCAAAACCTATTTTTTTGGCATCAGGAGGTCTCAAAACGTGGAGATTTACATGAATTAGAAGTTGGTCAAAATCAACCAAAACGAATACTTTCTCATTTATGATGAGAATGTAAAAACAAATTTTCAAAAATGTTAAAAAAAAAAAATTTGAGTTGATTTTTATTATTTTATGTTATTTAGATGTTATTCTAATAAGTATCTAAGTCAGAAAAAAATATATTCGATTTGTATTTTTGAATGTTTTCTTCTATTTGCCATTGCTTCATTCACTATAAATTCAATTTTTTGTATTTTTTGATCTTAAAAAATTCGTAACTTTTTTATTGTAGCCTCTATTGAAAAGTGTTAAAGAAAAAAAATGTGTCTTTTTAGGAGTATTTTTAGGGAAAAATAGTAGAAAATTTAAAAAAAGAAAAATTGAAAAATTTGAATTTTTTCAAAATTCAAAATTTGAATAACTTTTATGTTTTAATCTCTATCGAAAAGTGTTGAAGGAAAAAAATGTTTATTTTTGGTAGTTTTTTTATGGAAAATTAAGAAAAAATTTTTTTTTTAAATTTGAGAAAAATTAAATTTTTTGAAAATTCAAAATTTGAATAATTTTTGAATTTTTGGGCGGATAAGTCTGTCCGACGAACTCAGGCTTCATTTTTACATGTTGAAAGAGTATACCAAATTTCAAAGCGATTCGTTAAGATTTGTTAAAGTTATCGTGGGGACAAAAAAGTGTCTACAGACAGACTACAGACGACAGACAGACGGACAGGTGTTCAAAACCTATTTTTTTGGCATCAGGAGGTCTCAAAACGTGGAGATTTACATGAATTAGAAGTTGGTCAAAATCAACCAAAACGAATACTTTCTCATTTATGATGAGAATGTAAAAACAAATTTTCAAAAATGTTAAAAAAAAAAATTTTGAGTTGATTTTTATTATTTTATGTTATTTAGATGTTATTCTAATAAGTATCTAAGTCAGAAAAAAATATATTCGATTTGTATTTTTGAATGTTTTCTTCTATTTGCCATTGCTTCATTCACTATAAATTCAATTTTTTGTATTTTTTGATCTTAAAAAATTCGTAACTTTTTTATTGTAGCCTCTATTGAAAAGTGTTAAAGAAAAAAAATGTGTCTTTTTAGGAGTATTTTTAGGGAAAAATAGTAGAAAATTTAAAAAAAGAAAAATTGAAAAATTTGAATTTTTTCAAAATTCAAAATTTGAATAACTTTTTTGTTTTAATCTCTATCGAAAAGTGTTGAAGGAAAAAAATGTTTATTTTTGGTAGTTTTTTTATGGAAAATTAAGAAAAAATTTTTTTTTTAAATTTGAGAAAAATTAAATTTTTTGAAAATTCAAAATTTGAATAATTTTTGAATTTTTGGGCGGATAAGTCTGTCCGACGAACTCAGGCTTCATTTTTACATGTTGAAAGAGTATACCAAATTTCAAAGCGATTCGTTAAGATTTGTTAAAGTTATCGTGGGGACAAAAAAGTGTCTACAGACAGACTACAGACGACAGACGACAGACAGACGGACAGGTGTTCAAAACCTATTTTTTTGGCATCAGGAGGTCTCAAAACGTGGAGATTTACATGAATTAGAAGTTGGTCAAAATCAACCAAAACGAATACTTTCTCATTTATGATGAGAATGTAAAAACAAATTTTCAAAAATGTTAAAAAAAAAAAATTTTGAGTTGATTTTTATTATTTTATGTTATTTAGATGTTATTCTAATAAGTATCTAAGTCAGAAAAAAATATATTCGATTTGTATTTTTGAATGTTTTCTTCTATTTGCCATTGCTTCATTCACTATAAATTCAATTTTTTGTATTTTTTGATCTTAAAAAATTCGTAACTTTTTTATTGTAGCCTCTATTGAAAAGTGTTAAAGAAAAAAAATGTGTCTTTTTAGGAGTATTTTTAGGGAAAAATAGTAGAAAATTTAAAAAAAGAAAAATTGAAAAATTTGAATTTTTTCAAAATTCAAAATTTGAATAACTTTTTTGTTTTAATCTCTATCGAAAAGTGTTGAAGGAAAAAAATGTTTATTTTTGGTAGTTTTTTTATGGAAAATTAAGAAAAAATTTTTTTTTTAAATTTGAGAAAAATTAAATTTTTTGAAAATTCAAAATTTGAATAATTTTTGAATTTTTGGGCGGATAAGTCTGTCCGACGAACTCAGGCTTCATTTTTACATGTTGAAAGAGTATACCAAATTTCAAAGCGATTCGTTAAGATTTGTTAAAGTTATCGTGGGGACAAAAAAGTGTCTACAGACAGACTCCGACAGACGACAGACAGACGGACAGGTGTTCAAAACCTATTTTTTTGGCATCAGGAGGTCTCAAAACGTGGAGATTTACATGAATTAGAAGTTGGTCAAAATCAACCAAAACGAATACTTTCTCATTTATGATGAGAATGTAAAAACAAATTTTCAAAAATGTTAAAAAAAAAAATTTTGAGTTGATTTTTATTATTTTATGTTATTTAGATGTTATTCTAATAAGTATCTAAGTCAGAAAAAAATATATTCGATTTGTATTTTTGAATGTTTTCTTCTATTTGCCATTGCTTCATTCACTATAAATTCAATTTTTTGTATTTTTTGATCTTAAAAAATTCGTAACTTTTTTATTGTAGCCTCTATTGAAAAGTGTTAAAGAAAAAAAATGTGTCTTTTTAGGAGTATTTTTAGGGAAAAATAGTAGAAAATTTAAAAAAAGAAAAATTGAAAAATTTGAATTTTTTCAAAATTCAAAATTTGAATAACTTTTTTGTTTTAATCTCTATCGAAAAGTGTTGAAGGAAAAAAATGTTTATTTTTGGTAGTTTTTTTATGGAAAATTAAGAAAAAATTTTTTTTTTAAATTTGAGAAAAATTAAATTTTTTGAAAATTCAAAATTTGAATAATTTTTGAATTTTTGGGCGGATAAGTCTGTCCGACGAACTCAGGCTTCATTTTTACATGTTGAAAGAGTATACCAAATTTCAAAGCGATTCGTTAAGATTTGTTAAAGTTATCGTGGGGACAAAAAAGTGTCTACAGACAGACTACAGACGACAGACGACAGACAGACGGACAGGTGTTCAAAACCTGTTTTTTTGGCATCAGGAGGTCTCAAAACGTGGAGATTTACATGAATTAGAAGTTGGTCAAAATCAACCAAAACGAATACTTTCTCATTTATGATGAGAATGTAAAAACAAATTTTCAAAAATGTTAAAAAAAAAAATTTTGAGTTGATTTTTATTATTTTATGTTATTTAGATGTTATTCTAATAAGTATCTAAGTCAGAAAAAAATATATTCGATTTGTATTTTTGAATGTTTTCTTCTATTTGCCATTGCTTCATTCACTATAAATTCAATTTTTTGTATTTTTTGATCTTAAAAAATTCGTAACTTTTTTATTGTAGCCTCTATTGAAAAGTGTTAAAGAAAAAAAATGTGTCTTTTTAGGAGTATTTTTAGGGAAAAATAGTAGAAAATTTAAAAAAAGAAAAATTGAAAAATTTGAATTTTTTCAAAATTCAAAATTTGAATAACTTTTTTGTTTTAATCTCTATCGAAAAGTGTTGAAGGAAAAAAATGTTTATTTTTGGTAGTTTTTTTATGGAAAATTAAGAAAAAATTTTTTTTTTAAATTTGAGAAAAATTAAATTTTTTGAAAATTCAAAATTTGAATAATTTTTGAATTTTTGGGCGGATAAGTCTGTCCGACGAACTCAGGCTTCATTTTTACATGTTGAAAGAGTATACCAAATTTCAAAGCGATTCGTTAAGATTTGTTAAAGTTATCGTGGGGACAAAAAAGTGTCTACAGACAGACTACAGACGACAGACGACAGACAGACGGACAGGTGTTCAAAACCTATTTTTTTGGCATCAGGAGGTCTCAAAACGTGGAGATTTACATGAATTAGAAGTTGGTCAAAATCAACCAAAACGAATACTTTCTCATTTATGATGAGAATGTAAAAACAAATTTTCAAAAATGTTAAAAAAAAAAAATTTTGAGTTGATTTTTATTATTTTATGTTATTTAGATGTTATTCTAATAAGTATCTAAGTCAGAAAAAAATATATTCGATTTGTATTTTTGAATGTTTTCTTCTATTTGCCATTGCTTCATTCACTATAAATTCAATTTTTTGTATTTTTTGATCTTAAAAAATTCGTAACTTTTTTATTGTAGCCTCTATTGAAAAGTGTTAAAGAAAAAAAATGTGTCTTTTTAGGAGTATTTTTAGGGAAAAATAGTAGAAAATTTAAAAAAAGAAAAATTGAAAAATTTGAATTTTTTCAAAATTCAAAATTTGAATAACTTTTTTGTTTTAATCTCTATCGAAAAGTGTTGAAGGAAAAAAATGTTTATTTTTGGTAGTTTTTTTATGGAAAATTAAGAAAAAATTTTTTTTTTAAATTTGAGAAAAATTAAATTTTTTGAAAATTCAAAATTTGAATAATTTTTGAATTTTTGGGCGGATAAGTCTGTCCGACGAACTCAGGCTTCATTTTTACATGTTGAAAGAGTATACCAAATTTCAAAGCGATTCGTTAAGATTTGTTAAAGTTATCGTGGGGACAAAAAAGTGTCTACAGACAGACTACAGACGACAGACGACAGACTACAGACGACAGACAGACGGACAGGTGTTCAAAACCTATTTTTTTGGCATCAGGAGGTCTCAAAACGTGGAGATTTACATGAATTAGAAGTTGGTCAAAATCAACCAAAACGAATACTTTCTCATTTATGATGAGAATGTAAAAACAAATTTTCAAAAATGTTAAAAAAAAAAATTTTGAGTTGATTTTTATTATTTTATGTTATTTAGATGTTATTCTAATAAGTATCTAAGTCAGAAAAAAATATATTCGATTTGTATTTTTGAATGTTTTCTTCTATTTGCCATTGCTTCATTCACTATAAATTCAATTTTTTGTATTTTTTGATCTTAAAAAATTCGTAACTTTTTTATTGTAGCCTCTATTGAAAAGTGTTAAAGAAAAAAAATGTGTCTTTTTAGGAGTATTTTTAGGGAAAAATAGTAGAAAATTTAAAAAAAGAAAAATTGAAAAATTTGAATTTTTTCAAAATTCAAAATTTGAATAACTTTTTTGTTTTAATCTCTATCGAAAAGTGTTGAAGGAAAAAAATGTTTATTTTTGGTAGTTTTTTTATGGAAAATTAAGAAAAAATTTTTTTTTTAAATTTGAGAAAAATTAAATTTTTTGAAAATTCAAAATTTGAATAATTTTTGAATTTTTGGGCGGATAAGTCTGTCCGACGAACTCAGGCTTCATTTTTACATGTTGAAAGAGTATACCAAATTTCAAAGCGATTCGTTAAGATTTGTTAAAGTTATCGTGGGGACAAAAAAGTGTCTACAGACAGACTACAGACGACAGACGACAGACAGGTGTTCAAAACCTATTTTTTTGGCATCAGGAGGTCTCAAAACGTGGTGATTTACATGAATTAGAAGTTGGTCAAAATCAACCAAAACGAATACTTTCTCATTTATGATGAGAATGTAAAAACAAATTTTCAAAAATGTTAAAAAAAAAAAATTTTGAGTTGATTTTTATTATTTTATGTTATTTAGATGTTATTCTAATAAGTATCTAAGTCAGAAAAAAATATATTCGATTTGTATTTTTGAATGTTTTCTTCTATTTGCCATTGCTTCATTCACTATAAATTCAATTTTTTGTATTTTTTGATCTTAAAAAATTCGTAACTTTTTTATTGTAGCCTCTATTGAAAAGTGTTAAAAAAAAAAAATGTGTCTTCTTAGGAGTATTTTTAGGGAAAAATAGTAGAAAATTTAAAAAAAGAAAAATTGAAAAATTTGAATTTTTTCAAAATTCAAAATTTGAATAACTTTTTTGTTTTAATCTCTATCGAAAAGTGTTGAAGGAAAAAAATGTTTATTTTTGGTAGTTTTTTTATGGAAAATTAAGAAAAAATTTTTTTTTTAAATTTGAGAAAAATTAAATTTTTTGAAAATTCAAAATTTGAATAATTTTTGAATTTTTGGGCGGATAAGTCTGTCCGACGAACTCAGGCTTCATTTTTACATGTAGAAAGAGTATACCAAATTTCAAAGCGATTCGTTAAGATTTGTTAAAGTTATCGTGGGGACAAAAAAGTGTCTACAGACAGACTACAGACGACAGACGACAGACTACAGACGACAGACAGACGGACAGGTGTTCAAAACCTATTTTTTTGGCATCAGGAGGTCTCAAAACGTGGAGATTTACATGAATTAGAAGTTGGTCAAAATCAACCAAAACGAATACTTTCTCATTTATGATGAGAATGTAAAAACAAATTTTCAAAAATGTTAAAAAAAAAAAATTTTGAGTTGATTTTTATTATTTTATGTTATTTAGATGTTATTCTAATAAGTATCTAAGTCAGAAAAAAATATATTCGATTTGTATTTTTGAATGTTTTCTTCTATTTGCCATTGCTTCATTCACTATAAATTCAATTTTTTGTATTTTTTGATCTTAAAAAATTCGTAACTTTTTTATTGTAGCCTCTATTGAAAAGTGTTAAAGAAAAAAAATGTGTCTTTTTAGGAGTATTTTTAGGGAAAAATAGTAGAAAATTTAAAAAAAGAAAAATTGAAAAATTTGAATTTTTTCAAAATTCAAAATTTGAATAACTTTTTTGTTTTAATCTCTATCGAAAAGTGTTGAAGGAAAAAAATGTTTATTTTTGGTAGTTTTTTTTATGGAAAATTAAGAAAAAATTTTTTTTTTAAATTTGAGAAAAATTAAATTTTTTGAAAATTCAAAATTTGAATAATTTTTGAATTTTTGGGCGGATAAGTCTGTCCGACGAACTCAGGCTTCATTTTTACATGTTGAAAGAGTATACCAAATTTCAAAGCGATTCGTTAAGATTTGTTAAAGTTATCGTGGGGACAAAAAAGTGTCTACAGACAGACTACAGACGACAGACGACAGACAGACGGACAGGTGTTCAAAACCTATTTTTTTGGCATCAGGAGGTCTCAAAACGTGGAGATTTACATGAATTAGAAGTTGGTCAAAATCAACCAAAACGAATACTTTCTCATTTATGATGAGAATGTAAAAACAAATTTTCAAAAATGTTAAAAAAAAAAAAATTTGAGTTGATTTTTATTATTTTATGTTATTTAGATGTTATTCTAATAAGTATCTAAGTCAGAAAAAAATATATTCGATTTGTATTTTTGAATGTTTTCTTCTATTTGCCATTGCTTCATTCACTATAAATTCAATTTTTTGTATTTTTTGATCTTAAAAAATTCGTAACTTTTTTATTGTAGCCTCTATTGAAAAGTGTTAAAGAAAAAAAATGTGTCTTTTTAGGAGTATTTTTAGGGAAAAATAGTAGAAAATTTAAAAAAAGAAAAATTGAAAAATTTGAATTTTTTCAAAATTCAAAATTTGAATAACTTTTTTGTTTTAATCTCTATCGAAAAGTGTTGAAGGAAAAAAATGTTTATTTTTGGTAGTTTTTTTATGGAAAATTAAGAAAAAATTTTTTTTTTAAATTTGAGAAAAATTAAATTTTTTGAAAATTCAAAATTTGAATAATTTTTGAATTTTTGGGCGGATAAGTCTGTCCGACGAACTCAGGCTTCATTTTTACATGTTGAAAGAGTATACCAAATTTCAAAGCGATTCGTTAAGATTTGTTAAAGTTATCGTGGGGACAAAAAAGTGTTTACAGACAGACTACAGACGACAGACGACAGACAGACGGACAGGTGTTCAAAACCTATTTTTTTGGCATCAGGAGGTCTCAAAACGTGGAGATTTACATGAATTAGAAGTTGGTCAAAATCAACCAAAACGAATACTTTCTCATTTATGATGAGAATGTAAAAACAAATTTTCAAAAATGTTAAAAAAAAAAATTTGAGTTGATTTTTATTATTTTATGTTATTTAGATGTTATTCTAATAAGTATCTAAGTCAGAAAAAAATATATTCGATTTGTATTTTTGAATGTTTTCTTCTATTTGCCATTGCTTCATTCACTATAAATTCAATTTTTTGTATTTTTTGATCTTAAAAAATTCGTAACTTTTTTATTGTAGCCTCTATTGAAAAGTGTTAAAGAAAAAAAATGTGTCTTTTTAGGAGTATTTTTAGGGAAAAATAGTAGAAAATTTAAAAAAAGAAAAATTGAAAAATTTGAATTTTTTCAAAATTCAAAATTTGAATAACTTTTTTGTTTTAATCTCTATCGAAAAGTGTTGAAGGAAAAAAATGTTTATTTTTGGTAGTTTTTTTATGGAAAATTAAGAAAAAATTTTTTTTTTAAATTTGAGAAAAATTAAATTTTTTGAAAATTCAAACTTTGAATAATTTTTGAATTTTTGGGCGGATAAGTCTGTCCGACGAACTCAGGCTTCATTTTTACATGTTGAAAGAGTATATCAAATTTCAAAGCGATTCGTTAAGATTTGTTAAAGTTATCGTGGGGACAAAAAAGTGTCTACAGACAGACTACAGACGACAGACGACAGACTACAGACGACAGACAGACGGACAGGTGTTCAAAACCTATTTTTTTGGCATCAGGAGGTCTCAAAACGTGGAGATTTACATGAATTAGAAGTTGGTCAAAATCAAGCAAAACGAATACTTTCTCATTTATGATGAGAATGTAAAAAATCAAAAAATTCTTAAAAAATTGCAAAATAACCCTTTTTCGGGTTAAAATTGAAAAAAGATGTTACATAAAAAAAGTTTGTAAGATTTTCTAACAGCATATATGCAAAGTATTTTGATTTATTTGAAAATTATTGAAAATAGATTTTTCAAGGACGGTGTCGAGGTCACGGGGTCGGTGTCGTTTTTCGAAATTTGTTAACTTAATATAATAGAAGATGTTTCGTTTTAAATTAAGAAATGTTAAAATTATTAAGTTAAAAACATTTGATTTTAATGACACTTAAAATTAGACACAATATTATAGGTTACTAACTAAAAATTGAAAAAACAACAATAAATAATAAAAAATAATAATAAAAAATTGAAAAAATCAAAAAATTCTAAAAAAATTGCAAAATAACCCTTTTTCGGGTTAAAATTGAAAAAAGATGTTACATAAAAAAAGTTTGTAAGATTTTCTAACAGCATATATGCAAAGTATTTTGATTTATTTGAAAATTATTGAAAATAGATTTTTCAAGGACGGTGTCGAGGTCACGGGGTCGGTGTCGTTTTTCGAAATTTGTTAACTTAATATAATAGAAGATGTTTCGTTTTAAATTAAGAAATGTTAAAATTATTAAGTTAAAAACATTTGATTTTAATGACACTTAAAAGTAGACACAATATTATAGGTAACTAACTAAAAATTGAAAAAACAACAATAAATAATAAAAAATAATAATAAAAAATTGAAAAAATCAAAAAATTCTAAAAAAATTGCAAAATAACCCTTTTTCGGGTTAAAATTGAAAAATAACCCTTTTTCGTGTTAAAATTGAAAAAAGATGTTACATAAAAAAAGTTTGTAAGATTTTCTAACAGCATATATGCAAAGTATTTTGATTTATTTGAAAATAATTGAAAATAGATTTTTCAAGGACGGTGTCGAGGTCACGGGGTCGGTGTCGTTTTTCGAAATTTGTTAACTTAATATAATAGAAGATGTTTCGTTTTAAATTAAGAAATTTTAAAATTATTAAGTTAAAAACATTTGATTTTAATGACACTTAAAATTAGACACAATATTATAGGTTACTAACTAAAAATTGAAAAAACAACAATAAATAATAAAAAATAATAATAAAAAATTGAAAAAATCAAAAAATTCTAAAAAAATTGCAAAATAACCCTTTTTCGGGTTAAAATTGAAAAAAGATGTTACATAAAAATAGTTTGTAAGATTTTCTAACAGCATATATGCAAAGTATTTTGATTTATTTGAAAATAATTGAAAATAGATTTTTCAAGGACGGTGTCGAGGTCACGGGGTCGATGTCGTTTTTCGAAATTTGTTAACTTAATATAATAGAAGATGTTTCGTTTTAAATTAAGAAATGTTAAAATTATTAAGTTAAAAACATTTGATTTTAATGACACTTAAAATTAGACACAATATTATAGGTAACTAACTAAAAATTGAAAAAACAACAATAAATAATAAAAAATAATAATAAAAAATTGAAAAAATCAAAAAATTCTTAAAAAATTGCAAAATAACCCTTTTTCGGGTTAAAATTGAAAAAAGATGTTACATAAAAATAGTTTGTAAGATTTTCTAACAGCATATATGCAAAGTATTTTGATTTATTTGAAAATAATTGAAAATAGATTTTTCAAGGACGGTGTCGAGGTCACGGGGTCGGTGTCGTTTTTCGAAATTTGTTAACTTAATATAATAGAAGATGTTTTGTTTTAAATTAAGAAATGTTAAAATTATTAAGTTAAAAACATTTGATTATAATGACACTTAAAATTAGACACAATATTATAGGTTACTAACTAAAAATTGAAAAAACAACAATAAATAATAAAAAATAATAATAAAAAATTGAAAAAATCAAAAAATTCTTAAAAAATTGCAAAATAACCCTTTTTCGGGTTAAAATTGAAAAAAGATGTTACATAAAAATAGTTTGTAAGATTTTCTAACAGCATATATGCAAAGTATTTTGATTTATTTGAAAATAATTGAAAATAGATTTTTCAAGGACGGTGTCGAGGTCACGGGGTCGGTGTCGTTTTTCGAAATTTGTTAACTTAATATAATAGAAGATGTTTCGTTTTAAATTAAGAAATGTTAAAATTATTAAGTTAAAAACATTTGATTTTAATGACACTTAAAATTAGACACAATATTATAGGTAACTAACTAAAAATTGAAAAAACAACAATAAATAATAAAAAATAATAATAAAAAATTGAAAAAATCAAAAAATTCTTAAAAAATTGCAAAATAACCCTTTTTCGGGTTAAAATTGAAAAAAGATGTTACATAAAAAAAGTTTGTAAGATTTTCTAACAGCATATATGCAAAGTATTTTGATTTATTTGAAAATAATTGAAAATAGATTTTTCAAGGACGGTGTCGAGGTCACGGGGTCGGTGTCGTTTTTCGAAATTTGTTAACTTAATATAATAGAAGATGTTTCGTTTTAAATTAAGAAATGTTAAAATTATTAAGTTAAAAACATTTGATTTTAATGACACTTAAAATTAGACACAATATTATAGGTTACTAACTAAAAATTGAAAAAACAACAATAAATAATAAAAAATAATAATAAAAAATGGGTTCTGTAACTAATAAATTATTATTAATTAATTATTGTTTAAATAATTATTATTAAATAATTATTGTTTAAATAATTATTGTTTAAATAATTATTGTTTAAATAATTATTGTTTAAATAATTATTGTTTAAATAATTATTGTTTAAATAATAATTATTAAATAATTAATTAATACTTACATTATAGGCCGACATCACCCTCACGAGGCAGTGGAAGCAGGAGCAGTCTTCCATGCTTGACTGCACTGGTCGAAGTCTCGGTCGAATATGCTAATTAATAGCAATACACTTACCCTCGTTAATTTTCTCCCACCACTGTAATGTAGAGAAACTACAGGAGCGATTCTTGTGGAGAGTGAGTAGAACTAGAAGCGCGCTGACAGTTACGCGGGAAAATAATTTGAATTCAAAATATATTTGAAAAATTAACTTCATAAAATTTAAAAATTTTTTAAAAATATTAAATTAGTTTTAAATAATTGTAAAATTAATTTTTAGTAAATTCTATTTTAAAATTTTTTTTTATTTTTTAAATAGGTATAAATTTGAGAATTTGCAAATTTTATTTTTGTAAGATTAATTTTCATAAATTTTATTTTATTCAAAATTGTCAATTTTTAATCAAGTATAAATTTTACAATGTGGAAATTATTTTTTTCGAAATTAATTTTTGCAAAATTGTTGTTTAATAATAGATGTATAATTTTTAAAAACATGTATTTAAACTTGATTTTTAGGTTAGGTTGAGATTAAATTATATATGTTTACATTTTAAATATATATTTTAACTATATTTATGTCATAATATACAATTTTTTTCTTAAGATATAAAAAAAAATTAATATTTACTATAAAAAATGAAAATATATAAAATACGAATAAAAATGAAAAAAAATTTTAGAAAAAATATGAAAACTATATTTAAAACTATATATACTATATTTAAAAACAGTAAAAAAATATTATAACTATATTTGTAATTATATATTATATTAAAATAGTAAAAAATAGTAAAAAAATAGTAAAATAGTAAAAAAAATAGTAAAAAACTAAAATTAAGATTATAAACTAATATTATTTATTTTTTTTTAATCTTGTCATCGCTGACATTAAATTTTCCTTTGGGGATCCTTTCTTTCCCCTTCTCTTCAATTTTTGTAGAGGGATGACTTGAGTCGTCTTGTTCTTCCTTTCTTTTAATTTTAAGCGTAACTTTTCTATAGGGTTTAATCCCTCTGTTACTGAAGGAACCTGTGGAACTTCCTGTATTTTTGTTTTTATATTGGAGCTATGTCTCCTTGGTATACCTGGCTTTCTAATAAAGCATGGAGAAACATCAGTTTCTCCTAGTAATGCAGGAGACCTTGGATCGTAAGCTTCGTCCAATTTTAAAAACGATTCCTTGTTTTGTTCTAAAATCTGAAAAAAATTATAGAATTAATAACTTTTTTCAATATACATAAAGACAAAACTCTAAATATATAAATTTAAACTTCAAGTGACAGTTCATAGATTTCGCTTAATGGTAAAGTCATTTATAATAATTGAAATTAAATATATATTTATTGAATAATAATATATATAAAACATTTTGTATTTCAATATAAAAGAAAATAGTTAATTACTTTTTATTAACAAAATGAACATACCCTTTTTTTAGTCGACTCTAACCAGCTTTTCACCTCACTCTTTTTATCATCTTTGGTTTCCTGCAATATACAAAAAATATTAATAAAGGTCAATTTTATTTTTACAAAATTGAATTTTTGTTAAATAAATATTTTGCAAAATTTGGATTTTGCTAAATTAATTTTTTGTAAAATTTTGATTTCTCTAAATTGGCTTTTGCTAAACAAATATTTACAAAACTGAATTTTGCGAAAACATTTTTTTGCAAAATTTTGATTTTGCTACATAAGTATTTACAAAATTGAATTTTTGCGAACTCAATTTTTTGCAAAATTTTGCGAAATCAATTTTTTGCAAAATTTTGCTAAATCGATTTTTTTGGAAAATTTTGATTTTGCTAAATTGGTATGTGATAAATAAGTTTTTTTGCAAAAGTCAATTTTGCAAAATTGATTTTTGTGAATACTTATTTAGCAAAAGTCAATTCAGCTTTATGCGATTTTCATTTTTGCGAATTTCATTTTTGTGAATTTCATTTTTGAAAATTTCATTTTTGCGAATTTTATTTTTGCAAATTTAAATTTTACGAATTTCATTTTTGCGAATTTTATTTTTGCAAATTTAAATTTTACGAATTTCATTTTTGCGAATTTTATTGAATAAGTGTATAGGGAATTTAATTTTTCTAAATTTAATTATAATTTTTTGCAAAGTAAATTATTCAACTTACTTCATTTTTTTGGACAGTCTCCAATGGTTTTGATAGGTTGTCCAAATTTTTTTTAATGTTATCCTAAAAAAATTTTAAACATGAATATTATACATAAAATTGTTTGCCTCAATTTGTATAATAAAATTTATTTACTTAAAAAATTTTGAAATTTTGTATAATATTACTTTAATAAAGTTAATTTACAATTGTAAATTTACTCAATATAAAATTTTTAAATTTTCTTAATATAAAACTTTCAAAATTATTTCTCGTACTTGACTTACTCTAATCTCTATCAACTGATAAAATTTGGCTATGGTTTCAAATTACTATAAACATGCATCACATTCTTTAAGTATAACCTTCTCTTTGAAACTAATGATCTTAAAAAACTCTTAAAATTTTTTAACTTTTAATTAATAAACTAGCAACAATCAGTCTATTAAAAATCAGTAACAAAAAAATCTTATTTGTTAACAACAATATTTATTCACTTAATAGTAAAATTAGAATACCTGTTTTTCCATCACTTCCAATGAATCGTTATTTTCCATTTTTTCACCATTCATTTCTTTATTTTCAAGTTTTTTAGTTTCCTACATATAAAAAATAGTATTAACATTATTAATATCTTTATACTATATGATATATAAATAAATTTAATTAAAAAATTAGTAAAAAATATGCACGTACCATTTTTGCTTCTTTCCACTATCTTTTGAATTAAAGGCTCTTTTGAATGAAATTACGTCTGCTAGTGCATAAACTTGTCCAAAAAACTTAACATTATAATTACTTAAATGTTACTAATTTTTATTACATTTTAAATTTTGCCGCGTATTCAACATAATTTTATTATAAACAAATGGTGGGAATAACAAAAACAAAGTCTTATCTCTAGAGACTTTATGTTTTCATGAAAGGCGCGAAATTCAATTCAAATTCAAATGTAAAGCTTTAAAATATTTTCAGCAAATTAACTTACCTTAATAAATAATCACTTAATAATAATAATAATGCTAACGATGTAAATAAAATTAGTTATAAATTTTATATTTCAAGAAACAACTATTAATAGTTTATATATATAATAGTTTTATATAATTAATAGTTATAAATAAACAATAAAATATTAGATAATAGATGCAACTTACCTTTGTTAATAAGCAAATAATAGTACTATAAAAATAAATTTAACTTATCAATACTAAAACACTTGTTTTAAATTCAAAATGATATAATTTTTTATGTTGGCAATGCTTCGATAAGTCACTTTACGTTAAGGTGAAAGGCGCGAATTAAGTTCAAATTTAAAACTACAATAGTGCAGTATAACTAATTAATAAATTTATATTCATTAATATTTAATTGAAAAAATTTACAAATGAATATTAGATGTTTAAACAATTATTAATAATAGAATATTTTCAAATAAAATATTGATTAATTATTATTATTACAACTTATCTTCGTTAATAACAATTATGACAAATTGTTAATAATTATATTGCAAAATTAAATTGAAAAATATATACGTAAAAATACCTTAATAAATAGCAAAAACAAATTATTATAACTTACCTTTGTTAATAACAATTATGACAAATTGTTAATAAATATATTGCAATATGATATGCATAAAATTACCTTAATAAATAGTAAAAATTAATAATTAAATTGTTATATTTTATATTTTTTAATAACAATTTACCTTTGTTAATAACAATTATGACAAATTGTTAATAAATATATTGCAATATGATATGCATAAAATTACCTTAATAAATAGTAAAAATAAATAATTAAATTGTTATATTTTATATTTTTTAATAACAATTAAATTTGTTAATAACAATTGAAGGTCGGTAAAACAGATCCCTACCTTATCGGTTGAACCAAAATTTATAACAGGTTTCTACTTTACCGACAGTTGGCAAATCTGCATTACCGACTGTAGGTAAATCTGCATTACCGACTGTAGGTAACTTAGCCGAGATATGAACCTGTCCCAGAACTCTCATAGCTCTACTACTCAAGTAGATTGTTAATAAACAATTGCAATGTTAACTAATTGTTTATTAACAATCTACTTGTCCAAAATACTTCATATAGGGCTCGTTGGATGCGGAATTACGTTAACTTTCAATTACTAACTTCAGAATTACGGTAACTTTATTCGTTTGTAAAATATTTCATTTGTTATAAACATTAATTAAATAATTAATTAATATCTCAAAAACTTTAAAAGATCCCACTCTGAAAATTACATGTTTTGTAGGAAATTAGTCAAGCTTTCCATTGAGATAGTTAAAAATAATTTTAAAAAATCCGATTTTGAGATAAACGTAAATTAACATTTTGACCTTGAATTTCAAGGTCAAATGTTAAATAAAAAAAAAATTTATCAACAGTGTGTAGCCCGTCAAAAAAGCTTTAAAAATCATTATATATATGTTAACTTTTATGCATTCTACTTACAAATATTGTAAATTGAAAAAATTTTTTTTTTTTCAAAAGTCAAAAATTAAAAACGTTGTAATTCAAAAACTATTTTATTAAATTCAATAATAATTGATTTTTAGACTTTCACCAACAATAACAACATTTTAGAAAAGTATGGATTAAATTCGAGAACTTTTAATTTTTTGTTCGGACATTTCAGGAATTTTGCCTCATATACTCAAGACAAAAAAAAATTTGAAAAAAATTGAGGTAAAGACCCCCAAAAATGTATGTTTGAGAGTTTTTAGTATTTTTTTCTCCTTAACCAGAAGTGATAAAGACTTCTACATAGGCTTAAATTACAGTTTAAAATGTACATTTTAAGTTTCATTTGCGCAAAATAAAATTTTTTTTGAAAAAATGGAGGTAATGACCGAAATAATCTTTTTGTGTGATTTGAACCTAATTTTTTTCGAAATTAAAATTTGTTTTCTATCTTGTGCATATGAGTCTTAAAGTGTAAGATATAAGCTTTAATTTAAGCCTATATAGAAGTGTTTATCACATCAGGTTAAAGAGAAAAAAATACTGAAAACCCTCAAAAACACGGTTTTTGGAGACTTTAC
This sequence comes from Leptopilina boulardi, assembly GCF_019393585.1. Taxonomy (NCBI): domain Eukaryota; kingdom Metazoa; phylum Arthropoda; class Insecta; order Hymenoptera; family Figitidae; genus Leptopilina; species Leptopilina boulardi. Next base: position 30,701 of record NW_026137714.1, read on the forward strand.
CCCACAATACTCAAAATCCTGACGTGATACGCAATTAAGGAACCCGGGATCGTGTTCAGCACACAAAAATACATTGGAAACAACTCTGATATTTCAAAAAAAATACCTTGTAGACCTGTGTAATTATGAGAAATGATTATTAGGTAAATTGAAAATTATGAAAAATGTTCTTTCGAAGTTAAAAAATTCTGTCAAATAATAATTCGAAACTATTTTTATTACATAATCTGACGAATCGAATTGAAAAAATTATAGTCAATTCCTTTTAGATAAAACGATTTTCCAGAAAATAAATATTCGAAAAAACAAATTTGGGGTTTAATCATGCGCCTCGTACACGCAAGTATGGACTGGAGAACTTGATTTCTTTAGTTACCATGAATAAACATATGCAAGTTCTTGTACATATTCTCGCACACGTTCTTGTAAAGATCGTTGTTCCAAATCTTTTTACAGGTTCACTTGCTGCTTTTGTACATGAGCTAGTGAATGAACATGTATAAGATCGGGGCACGATCTTGTACAAGTTTTTTCAACCGGGTCGAATTAAGGTAGGGCGGGGCTAGTTGAACATAGGTTTAATTTGGGCAATCTTGGAGCAGATGTGGAACATGTTCTTCTACATGTTCATTTAATTTTTTTAAATTAAAAATTATAAACTTTAAAGGCTGCGCAGTAGTTTTCTTAAGCATTTACATGCGCAATAATTTTTAGCATGCATAAGTGAAAAGTCATAACAATTATAAATTATTAAAATTTCAAATTTTTTCAAAAACATTTTTTATACAAATGTTCTTGTACAAGAACATAAACGTGTTCATATAAAATCATACGTAAGAATAGCTTCTACCCCTCTCACATACGACAGTGTAAAGATTTTAAAAAATGATCGCTATTTTAGTTGTAATCCTTCTTTTAATCTTTAATATAAGTGTATCATGATGAGGAAGCTACATGGTCATGCAATGAATATCTAGTTTCAAATAGACTTTTTTAAAGGATTTTTTATGAAAGTGTGACAACAAAAGATCTCTGAGAGAATGAAAAAAGTAATAATACAAAAAATTAGTTTTTTTACATTATCTAACAAACCTATTCTTGTATTTCAAATAAGCGTGAAATATTACGTGTTACTTAGAACGGTGAACAAATGTTTTCTTTTAATTCAAAATTGACCACTCTTTTTAAAATCCAAACATATAGAGTCGAGCGAGATCACCAGTTTTTCAGTTTTCGAACTGTATCTCCGGTATTCGAGCCGATAAAGACAAAAACAAAAAAAGGTTTGAAAGGTAGACTCTTTGGCTATATTTTACTCCATTGATGCAAGTTCCGGTCTCTTCCCAGCAAACACGTTCTATAATTGTTCTATTAAAATTAAAGAACATTGTTCTAGAACAATTGTGCCATCAATAACATGTAGCAGTTATAGAACCAAATGGTAACAGTGTTCTAGAACAATGTTCCTAATATGTTACATAACTGTTCTATTTTTTTGTTCCAGAACTCTTCTTAGATATAAGTTCCATAAGTGTTATAGAACATTTAAGTCACAAATGTTCTAGAAATTTTGTACTTTTTTTGTTCTAGAATTTTGATATAACAATATTATGTCACCTTTCTAGAATAATATTCTCTTTTTGTTATAGAATATATCCGGAAATTTGTTCTTAAATTATTCTATAACAAATGTTCTATAAGAGTTCTAAAACATAGATGTCACAAATGTTCTAGAAATTTTGTTCCGTTTCTGCTCTAGAACTGTGCTGAAAGACTATTACATAACATTTCTAGAACAGAATGCTTGTCTTATTCTACACGGAGAGAAAGGTATAACGTGATAAGGCATACGTTTAACGCATGAATCTTTTCCATGGTATTATAGTAGAGAAATTCTAGTAATATTAGTAAGAATTTATACGTTATTAGTAGGATTGGTGTCCATGCTTAAAAGGTTTGAGAAACATGCTTTCGTAGTATGTATTTAATACTTTAAATGCATAAGCGCCACGCGCAAATCGTATGAAACTGAAACCTACTAATATTGCAGGAGTCTCATGCTTTTTCAGTATCAGAGTCCTGCAACTGGCGATTAAGCCGCGCCCACTTTAACTTGACTCAAACTTGGTGATCGCGAGTTGCAGGACTCTAATACCGAAAAAGCATGAGACTCCTGCAATAGTAGTAGGTTTTGGTTTCATACAATTTATGCGTGGCGCTCATTCATTTAAAGTATTAAATGCATACTACGAAGACGTGTTTCTCAAACATACTAAGAACGTATGAACGCTTTCTTTGTAAGAAAAATTCATGCTTTAATGGTAGGAATCATTTTCATGCTATTAAAGTTAGATTTTTCTTTTCGTGTAGAAATTATTAATAACTATCTGTTCTAGAATTATAACATTATGTCAAATCTACAAATGTTCTGTAACACTTCAGTCACAAATGTCATTAAATGTTTGATCCTTTCTGTTGTAAGATTCCTATTTTAATTTTTTTCCATTAATAATGCCTTGCAAAGTAATTTTGTCAATTTTTATGCCAACATCAATTGTTTTAATATTTGAATATTATACATATAACATAGAATTTCAATAATATTGGATATTGAAACTTGCCCGAAACATAAATTATTTGATTTTCAACAAAGAATTAATATACAGTTTGCTTAAATGTATATAGTAATTAAAATTAGTCGAATTGCAAAATTTAGTCATTTTTGGTAGGTTAGAATTAATTTGGGAACTTTTAAATGTTTTGAATTTCGTACATTTTTATAATTTATATATATTAGAAATTTAATATTTGCTTTGTTTTATATTTAATTCATTTTTAAATTTTTTGCGTAGAAAATTACTATAAGACTTGCAATTTGTTGAGACTTACCAATTTTTTTTTACATCACACTATTCTTATATATAATAATATAAATCACTATTATGAGTAATATGAATTATATTAGTTAATTAAAAAAATTTTACTGTTTCAACATTGTTACTTAATTACTTTTTTGGAGAAAATTGAAATTTATATGTACTGTCCTCTTGACTAAAGCAAAGATTTATTTCCTTTCAAATTAAAAATTAAAAGGTAATAAATTCTAAAATACAATAATTAAAAGATTTACCAATTTTTACATTTATTTTAATTAACATATTTAAGAATTAATAAATAAAAATTATTTATATTGTTAAAAATTATTAATATTTTAGAAACGATATGCTAATATACTCATTGTAATAAATAACAAACAACTAAAAAATTGTTTGATGGTCTTACAAAATAATAAACCTATCTATTTCATGTGTTTGTTACAAGGAACATTTCCTAAGAAACCTTTGTAGTCTCCCTTGGTCGAGTGCGTCTAGGCGCAGCTCCCAGTACGGTTGAGCTCTGCAGTGTAAGTACACTAGTGATGGTCGAAGGCTCGAATCTCGGGAGACAACCGGTTAAAAAATTTCGAGAATGTGTTAGGATTACTAATTTTTTTTATTTTATTAACATTATCAACATCAAATTAAGACAAAATATGACACTCTCTTAATTTATTATATTAATTTTAACTGTATTTTTTGTAACAAAGTTCTATATTTGTTACATATGTGTTATATAAGATGTTGTTACTGGATTTAAAAAATTTGTAATTAATTTATATAATCGTTACATATCTGTTATAAATCACTAATAACAGTGTTATGTATTTGTTACATATCTGTTACAGAGATCAGAGCTGACATTTATCATAACCTGCTTGTAACATGCTACAAGCTTGTGACAGAACGTGTTACATCTTGTTATAGAACAAATATATAACCATTACGTATTCGTGTTTGCTGGGTTCATTATTTCGAGCTGCAGTCATTCTACGCTACCCTTGAAATCTCGCCCGAAGTATTGGGGCGAGATCACCACTTATCTTTTTTTTGAAGTAAAAATTAAAAAATTAATTAAAAGTCATTGGAAAACAGCAAATAAATACAAATCATCACAATTTTATAACACTAAATAGCAAATAATAATATCGTGGTGGTGATCTCGCCCCAATAAGTGTATATATTAAGATAAAAACACAATAACTTTTAAAACACTTAAAAAATCGAAAAATGAACCACACCATCACATTCAAAAGACTCAAATTAATAAAAAATAATTACGTTAAAATTTTTTTTGATGAAATTTTTTTGAAATAAAATCGCGAAAATAAAAAAAACGTTTGATCAAAAAAGTAATTATTTTTTTGATATTTATGCTTGACTGGACTTTCGAGTATTATCCTGCTTTTTATTATTAAACATTGAATTATTTAAATAAAAGTCAAATGTTAACATAGTTCTACTTCAATATTTCAAAAAAAGAAAATAATTAAATAATAAAGGTTAAATAAAGTGTAGTTATATTATTGTAGTCTATATAAATGTGAAACATATGAAACCGGTTAAAAATAAATTATAATTTTCCCAAAAAAAATTAACGCTGGTTCCACCGACCTCTGCGTCTCCACCGGAATCAGAAGTTCCACCGTTTTTAGTGCAAGTTTAATACTACATCGAAACAAACGAAATTAAAACTATTTATTTTATAACACCTTCCCAAGTAGCACGATATATCAACCAGATGTCACGGTGATATCACCGGGGAATGTCACCGTGACATCAGGAAAATGTCAAAATTTCCGCCTTACGGTGATATCACACGGTGACATCGAGGTGATATCAAGGTGATATCATGGTGACATCAAGGTGAAATTACAGTCATATCACGGTGATATCATGTTGAAATTTTACAGGGACTTAAAATTTTTAATAATTTAAAAAATAATAATAAATAAAAAAAATAATGAAAAAAAAAATAATAATTTTAAAAAAATTTTAAATCCCTGTAAAATATCACCATGATATCACCGTGATATGACTGTGATATCACCTTGATGTCACCATGATATCACCTCGATGTCACCGTGTGATATCACCGTAAGGCGGACATTTTGACATTTTCCTGATGTCACGGTGACATTCCCCGGTGATATCACCGAGACATCTGGTTGATATATCGTGCTACTTGGGTTGCGTCAAAATCTCGACTAAATCACTGTCTTTTACGCACATTGTGCTTAAAAGGAGGGGAAATCGTACTTTTACGCACACTTTCCCCTTCCATCACAGCAATTTAGTCGAGTTTTTGACGCAAAATGTTATAAAAAATAATGTATGGGACATGGGCGCAAATAGGGGAATCTCAACTCGCGTGATTCCCCTCCCAAGTAGCACGATATATCAACCAGATATCACGGTGATATCACCGGGGAGCTTTAATTTAAGCCTATATAGAAGTGTTTATCACATCAGGTTAAAGAGAAAAAAATACTGAAAACCCTCAAAAACACGGTTTTTGGAGACTTTACCCCACAATACTCAAAATCCTGACGTGATACGCAATTAAGGAACCCGGGATCGTGTTCAGCACACAAAAATACATTGGAAACAACTCTGATATTTCAAAAAAAATACCTTGTAGACCTGTGTAATTATGAGAAATGATTATTAGGTAAATTGAAAATTATGAAAAATGTTCTTTCGAAGTTAAAAAATTCTGTCAAATAATAATTCGAAACTATTTTTATTACATAATCTGACGAATCGAATTGAAAAAATTATAGTCAATTCCTTTTAGATAAAACGATTTTCCAGAAAATAAATATTCGAAAAAACAAATTTGGGGTTTAATCATGCGCCTCGTACACGCAAGTATGGACTGGAGAACTTGATTTCTTTAGTTACCATGAATAAACATATGCAAGTTCTTGTACATATTCTCGATATCACGGTGCTATCACCATGATATCACCGTGATATGACTGTGATATCACCTTGATGTCACCATGATATCACCTCGATGTCACCGTGTGATATCACCGTAAGGTGGACATTTTGACATTTTCCTGATGTCACGGTGACATTCCCCGGTGATATCACCGAGACATCTGGTTGATATATCGTGCTACTTGGGTTGCGTCAAAATCTCGACTAAATCACTGTCTTTTACGCACATTGTGCTTAAAAGGAGGGGAAATCGTACTTTTACGCACACTTTCCCCTTCCATCACAGCAATTTAGTCGAGTTTTTGACGCAAAATGTTATAAAAAATAATGTATGGGACATGGGCGCAAATAGGGGAATCTCAACTCGCGTGATTCCCCTCCCAAGTAGCACGATATATCAACCAGATATCACGGTGATATCACCGGGGAATGTCACCGTGACATCAGGAAAATGTCAAAATGACCGCCTTACGGTTATATCACACGGTGACATCGAGGTGATATCACAGTCATATCACGGTGATATCATGGTGATATCATGTTGATATTTTACAGAGACTTAAAATTTTTAATAATTTAAAACATAATAATAAATAATAAAAATAATAACAATTTTTTAAAAATTTTTAATTCCTGTAAAATTTCAACATGATATCACGGTGATATCACCGTGATATGACTGTGATATCACCTTGATGATATAACCTCGATGTCACCGTGTGATATCACCGTAAGGCGGCCATTTTGACATTTTCCTGATGTCACGGTGACATTCCCCGGTGATATCACCGTGACATCTGGTTGACATATCGAGCTACTTGGGCCTACTTTTGCGTCCTTGCCACATAAGTAACTATTATAAACTATCATAGTTCCGATAAATTAACTATAACTTACCAAATAAAATTCTATAAATTACAGTATTAATTTCCATAAATTAGCGCATAAATTTACATAAATTACTGAAATAAAATTTTTAATTGTCGTTCGCGCTATACATATTTTTGTAAATTACCGCGGAAATTTCCGCAAATTACCGAAATAAAAATTTTTAATTGTTGTTCGCGCTATATATATTTTTGTGAATTACCCCAAAAATTTCCATAAAAATTTTAAATCAAATTTCAACTTTTTTATAGAATTCAAAAAGCAAAGAATTTTTTTTCAATTTGTTTAAAAAATTGTAAAAAAATTTCCGGCCCACCATGGATATTTATTTTTTGACACTTTATCTTTAAAAATATGTATTGATATTTATCAAGAAGCACCTATATGAGCCATTTTACGTGTAATGTCCTGAATTAAAAAATTGATTTCTCGAATGAAGTGAAACTTGAGGAAATTGTTGTCCTACCTGATAGTAAAATATCCCCAAAAAAATTTTTGACTTTTTTGAAATTCTGGGGGAGATAGATGGGGTCAATTTTATCAGTTTTCCCTGACACCCCCTACTATTTGAATTTTTTCTGTCTATAAATGCAATAAAAAAATGTTTGGCGGGTATGTTTTTTTAAGGTTTTTTTATACTCTTTCCAATGGTGAATTTCGTTTTTAAAAATTTTTCAATTTTGACCTTGATTTTCTATAATTAAACATAAATTTCCTATTTTTACTAAAATCGATGTGTTTTTTAAAATAAATAATTGCAAACGAAAGCTGAGGTTTTTCTCTTCTGTATATAAATTTTCAGAATGCCGATTTTTTTTGTTTTCGAGATATTAAACATCAAAAATTTTATGTCCGCGTGCGCCAGTGTTTGCAGCTACCGCGGCGCGGTAAATTATAAATTTTTTTAATATTAACATTTATTTTTTTTAAATATGTACGTATTCTTCAGAAATTCACTATAACGAGCATATGTTGTTGCAATTAAAAATGTTAATATTTATAAGTTTTATTATTTTCTTCGCATTATTGTAATGCATTCTCCGAAAAAAAATCTACCACAAATAGTAGTTTACGCTCAGGCCCCCCTCGATGCTTTCCTCACTAGAGGTCGAAGCTCGGGCCTGGCCGGTAGAGAGGGGATACACCATTTACCCCTACAGGACGCAATCGAGGATCGCCATAAAAACTCACAAATAAATGACTAAATTACAGGGAATAAGTCATGCCTCAGAGTACGCATGGTCTAGACTACCTGGTTCTAAGTTGGGCTTCTCGCAGGCATATGGCTAGGGCCCAAATTTAATTTCTACATGGAAGCAAAAAAATTTTTTTACATTTTTTTTCATATTATTAATTTATGTGTATTAAATATATTATTTTTTTAGTCACATAAATTACAATTGACTAAAACCTTCTAAACAGTACGCAAGTTAACCTAAAAATTTACTACCCACGTAGCACGGAATATTACAGAAATAATAAAGTGTCCACCTCATGGTAATATTTCCGGTTAATATTACAAAAACATTCAAAAACCAATTAAACCTTCGTTTGTATACGCGGACTATCAGGGGCCACCCTGGGTGACCCAAACGTTTTTTTATTTTTATGTTGCACAAAAGACATACACTCATCAAAATTTTTGGATATAATATTGTGTATTTTACAAGTATAATGTATTTTAGTAATAGTAATATTAATAGTAATTTTAGAAATTGATGCAAACCTTGAGTATAGATTTTAAACATATTTAACGCTAGGTCACCCAGGGTGGCTCCGGTAGCGCGAAGGTTAAAATATTAGACTGATTAATAATTATCTTTTTCTGCTTTATCATAAAAAACTTTGAAATTTTTATATACTTCAAATAACCCAGACAGCACAAAAACTTGCAACAACCTTGCAGCATTATAAACATGCCAGGTTCCCAAGCTTGCGCGACAAGCTTCCAGCAAGACAAATACCTTAATTTGTTGTGCATTTCTGAAAATACACATAGGCAGATTTCCATTCATATTTTGACATTTTTGGATTCCTGAGTGTACAATGTGAAAACTATGTAAAAATATTTAACTTCGAAATATGGGAATGATAAATTAATTTACCATAGTACTACATGTAATTGTTAATGAAAAAATAAGCTACTTAATTCCCGTTTTCTGTACATCTTATTTACTACTTCAAATTACAGATATATTTTTACATCTGATCCTGCAACCACACAACTTCCGCGCTCAATAACTATGGATAATATAAATAAGGAAAGAAATTTCGAAGAGAATGAAGATTACGATGCAGATTTTGAAGAGGACGAAGATGATATTTTTGTAAATGGTGTTAATGATCATCATGATGATAACAGTAATGATGATGACGATGACGATGATGATGATGATTATGTTGATGATGATAATGAGAATGTTGATGAAAATTATGAACATGATGATATTGTTGACGTTGATGATGTGGAGGACAATGAAAATGAAGAAGGAGAGGATGAAAATGAAGGCGAAGAACTTGAAATTGAAAATGAAGAAGTGGAAATTCAAAATATAAGGGTAATAGAGGAAGAAAAAAGAGGAGAAGAAGAAGAAGAAGAAGAAGAAAATGCAGGAGTAGATGAAGAAGATGAACAAAATAATGAAAATGCAAATGACGATATTAACGTGGAAACAGATGAAGAAGTAGGAAGAGAAGAACTTCCAGAAAGAACATTGTTTCAAGGACTCAGAATTCTTGGTATGAGGGCACCCTTAATGCTTAAAGAACGTATACGATCAATTGACCATTGCCTAATTGCTTTGGCTCAATCTATTAAACATCACACTACATATGAAAGTTTATTAGATCATTTAAAATGGATAAAAATTTTTTTTCAAGTTATTAATATTCCAACCACAAAAATTTCCTTGTGGAAAATGTTAGGAAGAGATAAATCAAATTTAGTTTATCGATTGTATTGCTCATCTTGTCATGACAAAATTGGCAAAAGTAAAAGAATCGTTAAAATGTGTACTTGTGGCAAATGTGGACCTGGTATGGATAGAACAAATGTAGCAACATACATACAAGTAAAATTATATGCTCAATTACGTGATTTACTGCGATTACCTAACATCGCTGAGTCGTTACAATATAAATACAACAGGGTAAGAAGAGATAGACATGCAATAGAAGACGTTTATGATGGTGCAAAATATGTAAATTTAGAAAGACGTGGTAAATTTTTATATAATAACTTAAACTTAACTTTAACGCTATGGACAGATGGCATGAAACTAACAAAATCATCTAAAGCTATAACATACCCTATCGTATTTCATGTGAATGAGTTATCACCTCATGCTCGCAAAAAGAATTTATTACTAGGAGGAATATGGATAGCAAATGAAGAACCCATAATGAAAACCATTCTACAGCCAATTGTCTTGGAACTTTGTGATTTGTACCATGAAGGAATTCGTTGGACACCCGCCGGACAGAATGAAGTAGTAAGTAAAATTATGACAACAATTTTTACAGCCGACTCCGTTGCTCGACCTAAAGTCATGCGTATGAAGCAGTACATCGGTAAAAATGGCTGTACTTTGTGTATTGCTCCTGGTCAGAGAATGGAAGGAAATTAAAGAGTTTATCCTGCAATGCGCTATCAACTTAGAACACATAACGAAATTGTTGCAAATGCTGAACAAGCATTTATTACAGGAACACCAGTTAACGGTGTCAAAGGATTCTCAACTCTTTCACTCCTACCTGAGTTTAATCTTGCAGAAAACGTACCCGTCGACAGTTGCCATGCTGTGTGGCTTGGAGTAACACGTCAAATGTTATCTAATTTTTTTGAAAATGTCGGCACAAACTACTACATTGGAAGGCCACGAAATATTAGTACAATCAATTCCCGACTTTTAAAAATAAAACCTCCAACACGCATCTCACGCAAACCTCGCGACATAAAAACCTTTAGAATGTGTAAAGCGTCAGAATGGCGAAATTGGTTGTTATATTACGCACTTCCTTGTTTACATGGGATTCTTGACAACCTGTATTTTAATCACTTGAGAAAACTATGCACTGCAATGTTCATTTTACATAGTTCATCGATTCTTCCAGTGGAACTTGATTTAGCTAGACGTTTGTTAATTCAATTTGTAAGGGAGTATCAAATTCATTATGGTATTGAAAACATGACATTTAACATCCATTTATTGCTCCACTGTGTTGATTGTGTACGCAATTGGGGACCATTGTGGGTGTATTCTGCTTTTCCATTTGAAGCATTTAATAGAAAAATTTCAGACTCTGTAACCAGTCCTCATGAACGAGGAGATCAAATAATTACACGATTTTTAATTAGAAAGTTTATTACAAATGCTATAAATGATGTTCCAATAGCAGAAGAAACCCGACAAGAAATTGAACGAATTCTTGAAATTGGAGTACATAGGATACCAGAAGAAATGAGAGAAGGACGATATTTTGTTGGTGAAGGATTAGTATCTTTTAGACAACCAACATTTGAAGAAAGAAGACTAATTCAACTTGATGGAAAAATAATTAATCCAGGAACTTTCATCCAGACGTATAAAAAATGCATTATCAATGGAACTAAATATGAGATTCATACTGCAAACAATACCAAAAAAACATGTGACTACGTTTTGTACAGCATAAAAGGATTTTTACTTGTAAAATGTATATTGTCATATACTCATAATAACAGGACTGTGGCAGGCATTATTGGTCAAAAAATAAGAAATTTAAGAGCAGCATATAATTCCCGTCATATAAGACATGTACAAATCACAGAAGCAAGGTCATTTTATGCTTATGAAACCGTTATCTCACCAGCAATATTAATAAAATCAAGAAATCAACTTCTATCAACTCCACTATGTAATATTTGGGAAACAGATTAGTAAATATTCAAGACTAAATTACAATGAAAAAAACTTATCTAATTCAAATGCTTAAAATTATTTTAATTATATATTTGAAATAATTTTTATTTACATCTTAAACGCCTAAAATTATCTAAAATACGTTTATTTCAACAAAATGAAATTTACATGAGTAAAATATATAATTATTTAAATCTGGAAAATAATTTCTTTAAAAACATGTAATGAGTTACTTGAAAAAATTTATGTCATTGATTTTTGTAAACTAAATTACTCCATGCGAGTAAACTATGATTTTACTTTTAATATATAATTTTTTAAAACAAATAGATAATCATTTTAATTATATAAACGGTTTCTCGAAACAAAAATTATGAGTTATTTGAAGAAATTAATTTTTTAATACATTGAAATATTTAATTGATTCAAATAAACTAAATTATTAAATACTTGTAATAGTTGTATTGTAAGCTTCCAACGAAAAGAAGTTATTTTATGAATACAAATAAAAATATTTTTAAAAATGTGATAGTTAAGCTATAAATAACTGAATTTTTCTTTTGAGACGTGTTTCATTTAACTTTACGCTATTCAAGAAATGTCAGTAAATATGACCTAAAAAAGGTATATCGAAATGTTTTTAAATAAACAAAAATTTGAAAAACTTTTATTTTTTAAAATTTTGAATTAATAACCTTGAAACTGATTTTATTGAATGGTATGAACAATCCTGTCATTAAATAAGCATAAAATTTTGACAGACTTTGTTTTTTACTATTTTCGAGATATTCAAAAAAATGTACATACACTGAAAGAAAATAAACAACAAAATTTCGTAAATACTTTTCAATGTAGGGAAAAAATGTCAAAATGGAGAAACTTGATACAAAAAAAATATTAAATCTCAGTTAAGATTTTGTAGAATTAATATAAATTATGATAAAGTTTGTAAATATTTACTAAAATTTGAAATACATTTTCTTAAAGACTGAAAAATATTTTCTAAAGTCTATTATTTTTTGTATCAATATTTTCCATTTTTACACGTTTTCCCTAAATTGATAAATAATTACTAAAATGTCTACTATAATTATTAAATTTTGTTACATATTTTCTTTCAGTGTATTTCTCCGAAAAAAATGTCCTATATTAAAGTAATTAAATCTCAAGATATAAACTTATTTTTGAAAAAATTATAAAAAGTAGAGGAGATTGATGTTTTGAGTTTTTAAGTCACCCTGTTATTTTTAAATCTGTACAACTTCTACAAAACTTAAAGGATATATTAATAAAGTTTTTTGTTGATTTTTCATGTAGTTTTAAATGACAAAAAATGAAATAAATATTTAAAACGATTTTTTTCAAAATTAATCTTTACTTTTTATTTTTAACAACTCCTCCTCTCTTTAAAAATTTTTTTAAAATATAAGATGGTCAAAAAAAGAAAATTTTTAATTTTGACCATTTTAGAATTTGTATTATTAAAAAAAAATTAATATCTTTGAAGAATCATTAAAAAAGTGTGGAAAAAATTTAACGATAACACCCCAGTCAAACGGAAAAATGAAAAAAAACTAAAGTGGTTCTTATAGTTTTTAGGGTCGCTGAATATACAAAAAAATACCTTGTACTTTATAATTATTATTAATTTTTTTAAGTAAAAAGAAATTTCAGTCACAGTATATTTTTTAAAGCTCTGTCCTTCTTCAAGAAAACGCACTAAAGTTAAATGAAAACTATATATATATTAATTTTTGTTGAAGATATTACGATTTTCGTAGATGAGTCGTATATGTCCCATGGGGGCACAGAAAAAACATAGTCTCATTTTGATATGCATCAAAAATGAGTCAATGCTAAACGATATAGACAGTGGCGCCACCAACCTGACTCATTTTTGCTGCATATCAAAATGAGTAGCATACGCTATCATTTTGAGTTCAGGTTTTTTCTGTGGGTGAAGGGGCTAATGTATTAATTTTTTAAGACTTTAATTTCGAGTATATATGTGTTGTATGTTAAATAATATAAGTGATACAAAAAAGGACAATTTTTTTAAAAAAATTAAGAAAATTGTTCCTCCTTTGGTATAAAAACAAAAAAAAATTTTAAATATGTGTTGTATTTTAAATAATATAAGTGATACTATTTGATATTATTTGAAATACAACACATATTTAAAATTTTTTTTTGTTTTTATACCAAAGGAGGAACAATTTTCTTAAATTTTTTTTTTAAAATTGTCCTTTTTTGTATCACTTTTATTATTTAACATACAACACATATTTTTCAAATATTTGTTTTTATACCAAATAAGTTCGCTTCGAGTACCATGGATGTCCCAGTTGCCGTCCACCTAAGACCTAGTTTCCGTCCAGTTTAATTTTCAAAATAACATTTATAAAAAAATTATTTTCTTTTATTTGTTTACTTAAACTAATAAGTCGATTGCGTGCCAAAAGGAATATATTATTGTTAAAAAATAATTTAAATTACTATACGAGATATTTGTAAAATGGACGGATACTGGGACATGGACGGTAACTGGTACATCTACGGTACGGAACCCTCGATTTCAGTGCGAGTGTAACTCGCACTTGTCCGATTTTATTTTTTAATAAGTACAAGAATTGAAATTGAAAAATTAGGGTAAGAGAAAATAGAAATTTTTTATTGATTACTTTTAATTTTTTAATATTATATTTAATTATTAAAAATATACTTTTCCGTAGATTATTATACACTAATTTACTTATCATTGAGGTAAATGAGGTTCATTTGAGGTAAATTTAATAAATTAATGAAAGTTAAAAAATCAATAATTCGCATTTTGGCTATAAAATTTTGTGCTTTAATTGAATTTAAATCACCTAAATGAGTTAAACAAAATAATTGCTTCCTCCGCGAGGTAGCCAAATTTTTATGAAATGAACATAAAGAAACCCCTGTTTTATTTTAGAGTTATGAATACTGAATAAATAAACTTAAGCAAAAAGTCCACTTTTTCCACTTCTTATCATGTTTATTAAGTTATTTCTATAATCTACACATAAAAATACGTAAAAATAGTAAATTTGAAGTCCTTTAGATAAAATTTTTTTCGTTATTCGTAAAAAATTCATGATTTTTTCTAAAATTATCATTTTTTTCTTGACAGCCCCAGAAAAATCAACTCCAATCATCCTCGCTATTTTTTTTGTAATCTACAAGTAAAAATACGTCAAAATATATAAATTTGAATCACTCTAGATAAACTTTTTTCGTTTTTTGCGGAAAAATACATTTTTTTCTGAAATTTATCATTTTTCTTCAAAAATTTGATAAAAATTGATCATCAACTCCAATCGAGCTTACATTCTTTCCCTGTATTTTTCACGCAAAAATACAGTTTTACAGCAAATATGAACAGTTTGGGTTGAATATTATGTGCGCAAGGGAGAAAAAATCAATTTTTTTTCGAAATTTTTTATTTTTCCGTGACAACGCTATGTAAATTGATCCGAATCTAGTTCGCTATATTTTTCCTGTAATTTTCACGTTAAAATACGTAAGTGTGCCAAATTTGAGCTCTTTATGTCAAAAGATGTGACTGCTAGAGGGAGGGTATACATAGTCATTTTTAGACATTTTCCGTAAAAATTCATGGTTTTTTCTTGACAACGCTATGATAATCAATTCCTATCAGGTTCTCTATATTTTTCCTGTAATTTACACGCGAAAATACATATGGGACGTTTCACGTCAACCGGCCCAAAGCTATGTCCAAAATTCTATGCAATAAAAATAAACATGTAATAGATGAAAATACTCGTAAACTCATCCCCTTTCAATTGCAAAGTGGCAGGATTGAAAATTCAAAATGGCGTCCTTACTATGTCAAGTGGAAGCGGCTAACTTGAGAAATAAGTAAATATAATTATTAATTTCTTTTAGAAAATTATGCAAAAATTTTAGGTCACCACATATTTTAATGTTTTTGGGGTCGCTGATTACGAATCTGAAGTCAGTTTTTCAAAATTCAAAATGGCGGATCCAATATGGCGGATTATTTTTTAAAAATTAATTGAATTTGCTTGAAACTTGTTACTCGGGGGTTTTCGAGGTCGCTGATTACGAATCTGAAGTCAGTTTTTCAAAATTCAAAATGGCGGATCCAATATGGCGGATTATTTTTTAAAAATTAATTGAATTTGCTTGAAACTTGTTACTCGGGGGTTTTCGAGGTCGCTGATTACGAATCTGAAGTCAGTTTTTCAAAATTCAGAATGGCGGATCCAATATGGCGGACGAATTTTTAAAAATTCTTTGAATTTGCTTGAAACTTTTTACTCGGGGGTTTTGGAAGTCGCTGATTATGAATCTGAAGTCCTAGCGTTCTGAGATGCCTGAAGTCTTCCTCAAACACAAATTTTCCTTAATTTTTCTTTACTCTCTGCTTTGATTTAGAAGAAAATTAGGTACAATATTTGTAGATAAAATTATTCACCTTGTTGCGAGTCAAAGAAACTGTATAAATCGAAAGGAAGAAAACGAATAATCAAATAATGTGTCAGATTCAGTACATTTCATTATTAACTGATTAACTGAGTTTTAGTAACTTCTTAAATGCGGCTGTAATAATAATTTATTTTCATGAATGTTCTTGTAAGTAGTAACAACATTTGAGCATCGTAAAAACATGGACGATATCTAAAATATAAAAGAGCTTATTCAGAAATCGTAAAAATCTTGCACCTTCTGAACTGTAAGATCAGATAATACTTTACCTTTTTTTGAAATGGATATTGCCAAAACTCCCTCCGCTTTTCTCAAAAGCTTCGCTTTTTTTGCTTGTCTTTCAGAACAACCAAATTCGGAAGCAATCTGACGAATAGTCCAACATTCAGGAGCTATTGTCAATATCGATAAGCGTGAAGAATCGTTTTCAGGGAGAGAAGCAAATTTCTCTTTAAGACCACATAATAATTCTTCTAATTCATCCTCTCTCGATAAAAATTTTTTTTTTCGCGGTGGTTCATCAGGTTTGCTTGAATTTTCTACTGAATTATCTTGGTTACATCTTTTTCTACATTCGTAACATATCCTAGAGAACGAAGAAATCTGAGGAAATACCTTTAGTAAGTTCTTCGATATTTTTCTCAAACCTGATCCCTTATGATTTTCTCGATTAAGGGGATTGATGCATCGATCTCCGTGGGTTGAACCACCAAAAAACTGTTCTTTACTCTCTGACATGATATAAAATGAAATTAGGTACTAAATTTGTGGATTCACTTTGTTAGGAAGCAAAGAAACTGTGAAAAACGAAATTAAGAAAAAAAACAAAAATGTAAATCGAACAATTCACCTTGTCATAAAATGGTAAAACACAAAATGAAAACGCAAGAATGAAAACGCAAGAATGAAAACGAATAACAAAAAAAATCAGTTAATGAAATAATTTAATTTATTAGGAAACGAATAAAACAAAAGAAACGAAACATCAATTTATGTTATTGAATCTGAGTTCAATACTATGAATGAAATGATCTTCCTTATCAGGAAGCGACAAAGACAAGAAAAAAACGGGTAATCTTTAATTTTTAAGTAATAAATCTCACCAACTCAAGAGTACAAGTAATTTTCTTAAATAAATCACATCTAAAACTATACACGTTAATTTGACACACTGAGGGATCAATAAAAACATTTGAACATCGTGAAAAAAATGACAATCGCTAAAACATATGAAGATCACTAAAACATAAGACCATCGTTATAACCTTTTAGAGGCCAATTCTATATAACTATTTTTACAGTTGATACACTAAGGGATTAATAAAAACATTTGAACATCGTGAAAAAAATGACAATCGCTAACACATATGAAGATCACTAAAACATAAGACCATCGTTATAACCTTTTAGAGGCCAATTCTATATAACTATTTTTACAGTTGACACACTGAGGGATTAATAAAAACAGTTGAACATCGTGAAAAGAATGACAATCGCTAAAACATATCTTACGAAGTCTGAATAAGCTCTTTTATATTTTAGATATCGTCCATGTTTTTACGATGCTCAAATGTTGTTACTACTTACAAGAACATTCATGAAAATAAATTATTATTACAGCCGCATTTAAGAAGTAACTAAAACTCAGTTAATCAGTTAATAATGAAATGTACTAAATCAGACACATTATTTGATTATTCGTTTTCTTCCTTTCGATTTATACAGTTTCTTTGACTCGCAACAAGGTGAATAATTTTATCTACAAATATTGTACCTAATTTTCTTTTAAATCATAGCAGAGAGTAAAGAAAAATTAAGGAAAAGTTGTGTTTGAGGAAGCTTTCAGGCATCTCAGAACGCTAGGACTTCAGATTCATAATCAGCGACTTCCAAAACCCCCGAGTAAAAAGTTTCAAGCAAATTCAAAGAATTTTTAAAAATTCGTCCGCCATATTGGATCCGCCATTCTGAATTTTGAAAAACTGACTTCAGATTCGTAATCAGCGACCTCGAAAACCCCCGTGTAAAAAGTTTCAAGCAAATTCAATGAATTTTTAAAAATTCGTCCGCCATATTGGATCCGCCATTCTGAATTTTGAAAAACTGACTTCAGATTCGTAATCAGCGACCTCGAAAACCCCCGAGTAACAAGTTTCAAGCAAATTCAATTAATTTTTAAAAAATAATCCGCCATATTGGATCCGCCATTTTGAATTTTGAAAAACTGACTTCAGATTCGTAATCAGCGACCTCGAAAACCCCCGAGTAACAAGTTTCAAGCAAATTCAATTAATTTTTAAAAAATAATCCGCCATATTGGATCCGCCATTTTGAATTTTGAAAAACTGACTTCAGATTCGTAATCAGCGACCTCGAAAACCCCCGAGTAACAAGTTTCAAGCAAATTCAATTAATTTTTAAAAAATAATCCGCCATATTGGATCCGCCATTTTGAATTTTGAAAAACTGACTTCAGATTCGTAATCAGCCACCTCGAAAACATAACATAACTTTGGGCCGGTTGACGTGAAACGTCCCACATATACATAATGTTTAAAATAATCAATAATATTATATCTAAGTATTAAATTTCTTCACTGGAAGTTAAGGAATTTTTAAATTACTTTGCAATTAAAACTTATTGTATGGATTTTACTAAATATTTTGCAGTATTTTAAGTACAATTGTATTAGCTAATGCAGAAATAGTCCATAAATTATAATTTTTTTGGACTGTTCTTCTGGAAAATATTAGAATTTTTATTAATTCTTCATTTTGCATTATATTTTACTTACCTATATATGTTTGAACATTCACTATGATTAACTCCTTTTTTAATAAATAGAAGATGTTTCAAATCCCAAGATATTTAGTTAATAAAACACTTCTTTATATATATAAAAAAACAAAAAAATGGATAACT
Organism: Leptopilina boulardi; assembly: GCF_019393585.1. Classification (NCBI taxonomy): domain Eukaryota; kingdom Metazoa; phylum Arthropoda; class Insecta; order Hymenoptera; family Figitidae; genus Leptopilina; species Leptopilina boulardi. The sequence continues at coordinate 49,732 of NW_026137714.1, forward strand.
AAAAAATAATTTTCATGAAAAGTATCTAAATCTAAATTGCATTAAGGGTATGTGGGCAAAGGACGTTTTTTGTGGTTTGAAACTTTCTTTAAAATAAAAAATAATTTCGGGTTAATATGTTGGAAAAATGATTTTGTTTGGTGCAAGGAATCTCGCTGTTCTTCTTATTTACTGTAACATAACGCAAAAATAATAAAAATAAAGCAATAAATAGTAAAATAATGTGTTTTATCATAGTTCATTCAGCAGCCACTTACTCAAATTGGCGCTATTTAAGGGAGCACTGACACACTCAAGCAACGTCTGTGTATGCGCAGCCATGTCTATTTTCATTTTCGTTTAAAAATGACACTTTTTAAACTTCATTTTTTAATAATTTAACGCAAAATTATGTATTTTTCGGAGAACAGCGATATTCCTTGTACCCAAATCTATCATCCCTCAAAATTTTCGACAAAAATCTTTTCTTATTTTAGAGTAAGATGTATACTACCAAACCACATTTTCCCATACTAGGTCACGTGGGAGATTCCCACATACCCATAAAGTTAAAACCTACGTTACAACTTTTAAACCTATGGAAAACTTAAGGACTTTCAAAATTCTGGTTCAAAATAGGGCTTAAATTTTGACTCGGGATACTTTTTATAACAAATTTTTTTTGGTTATCCATTATTTAGTTATCTATATATAAAACAAGTGTTTTATTAACAAAATATCTTGGAACGCAACATACATCTTAATCTGAGATACTTTAAGTAGCTTTCTAAAGTAACTTAAATTCAAAGATAGAAAACGATAGTAGATAATTAAGGACAAAGTTCATTAGGAAACATCCACAGAAAAACTAATAAAATAAAGTAAGCTAATCTCACGACATGACCCTTTTTCTGTTTTAATTTCCATAACTAATAAACAAATATTACTTAGATTTGAAAAAATGTAATACAGATGATCACGGAGGTTACAATGCTTTTGAACCAAATAATGGTATGAATTTAACACTTAATTATATAAAAGAACAACTTCTTTAATTTCAATATTTTACATTAAAATTCGCTTTGGATGAAAAATTTGTAAAATTCTGACAATTACAGTCTCAAAAAAATCACTCTGCGATGCAGAGCAGAGTATCCTACTCCAAGTATTATGGTATAGAGAACAATAAAAAGTGAGATTCTCTCGACTGCATCAGGATTTTTCTTAGTTCGAAAAACATGGCAGATTTTATAGGAACGTCTAATTCTTTTACGCCTAAAGCCAAATTTTTTAAAATTAATATGGAAATCTAATAAAATTAGGTTGAAAAACCAAAAAAATTACATTCATAAACCTTTATTTCTAGAGGAAATTGGGATAATTTATTTCTGAGTGGAGTTAAAATAATAATAATAAATAATACCGGAGTTCAAATAATCAAATTTTATTAGATCGCCTTTTTCTTCCCAGTAGGCAAAAACCATCTTCGTTTTAAGAACGTTTCATGTCTGTCAAATAACGTTCTGAAAGATTTTAAGAACATAGATGTTCAAATAATGTTCTAGAACATTATTTGGCAGACATGAAACGTTTTTTAAACGAACATGGTTTTTTGCCCACAAGGTAGATACTAAATTTTTTAAAAATATAATAATTTAAAAAAAAACTCGCGCGCTGTATGAACCCTCATTTTAAACATTCGTAATCTGACATTATAATCGTGTTCAGCGACCTCAAACAACATCTAGACTCTAAATTTCATGTAAATCCATCAAACTTTAAACTCATTCATCAGTAGAGAATAAAATCAGCCATGTTCTTTAATGTTAAAAATCTTTATATTAAAGAAAAAATTTGACTGCAGATTCATGTTCAGTACACCAAAATATAAGTATGGGGGTAGGGTATTTTCTTCTGCCGCACAGAAATTTTTTATCCATCTTTCTTTTTCTAAGCTTAATAATTACTTATTAATTTTTATATAGGAATGCAAGAGGATATTTTTTCTGATACGTCTAGCCATGGTAAGAATTTGGTTGTGGTAAAATGAATAATAATATAACAATAGTTTAAATGTTTCAACTTAAATACTTACTTAAATATTAAAATCATAATTATTAACACAGTAAAAAACGAGAAATTTACAGAATTTAATATTTTTATCTTTCCATAGAAAGGAGTAAATTTTTAAATCTTTTTGAATTACATTTAAGCTAAGTACTTGGATGTATTTTTAGTAAATACTTGCCTTGGGGCCTATAATTTACAAGAATTGAACTAAGCTTATTTTCAGTCTTTCCAAATAGATACAAAACAATTGAAAAAACTTCAATTCAGAAGAATTCGAAAAAATTTTCAATTTTTAGTTTTTCTCTTTTTACTGAGAAATATGAATCTTGCTTTTAAAATTCAACTAAGGGTTGAAGAAAGACAAAAAAATTCATTTTCTTTATTCATGCCTGCAAAACTCTTATTTGCAAACCACTTTCAGCTATCTAAAATAGCAACTTTGCTCATTTTGCGTACCATGTAACAGTGTGCAAAATATTTTGCTCATCGTCCATGCGCGTGAGAGAGTCAGACATTTTGAATAGCTGTAAGTGATTTTCAAACGAGGTTATGCCTGCATTTATTATGAAATATATAGTTTGATACACGTAGCCTCCCTGCTTTAAATTTCGGATAAGAAACGGACACAAAAGTCTGGTTACTTTTCAGATAAGATCGTTCAAAATTCGGACAAAAGAAGTATAGCTTTCAAGCAAGAACGTATTAACTGCGGATAGTTTCGGATGAGCATCGTTTTATTCTCTTTTTTTAATTTTACTGACGGATAGGATTCGTGCAAAACTGTTCAAATGTCGTTTTTATAAATTAATTCTAAATTTCTTAGCCATATTAAAGACAGACAAAACCTCAAAAAAGCGGACAAAATTCAGACTATTTTATGTGGTTCTGTCTTAAATGTTATCCGACTTTTGTGTCTTGTTCTTATCCGACATTTTAAGCAGGGCTCAGGAACGTTTTGCAACTTGTATCGAAATATACTATTGTGGGTTAACCATAAATATTATTAGTAGTGTAAAAATTAGGCTTTTTAAATGATAATCACTAATAGATATTTACTTTTAGATACTTCAATAGAAAATATTCCCACAAAAAAACAAAAAAAGAGAAAAAATTGTGACTCTGAATCAAAATTAGAAAAGAAAAAAAATTTTAAAATAAATACAGAAATTTTAAGTGAACCTGGTAAGCTTTTATTAGCTTTTCTTATTTTGAGAAAATAATTTGACGAATATTTTTTAATGTCAAATACATTTCCTTTTTAAGGTAGTATTACACTTTATACCGACAAAAAAATCGATTTTTTTCTTGAATTTTCATTTTTCAAATCAACGCGATTTTTGGGAACAATATTATTAAAATTGGCGGACAACATAACTCGGGTTCAATTCATCCAAATAATAAATAAATTTGACCAAGACTTCAGTGCCCTCGGATGACCAGAAAGATCGAATAAAATTTTTTCATGAAGAACTATTTGTTCTTAATATTGTACAGAAGGTTTCTTTCCTTTAAATAAAGTAATTAACGAGAAACAAATTTTTGTTTCATTCTTTTTTTCCTGCTTGAAAACTGTAATACTACCTTAAATAATAATACTTATATTTAATCTGAAAAAAATTTTACAGGCATTCAGAAAAAATAAAACTTTCTTTAAAAAATTATTTTCTTAACATTTTTAAACTTTCACAAAAATTCCATTAAAAAAATTTCTATATAACCCTGAAATTAATCAATTTTCAAATATTTCTCTATTTGCTTTGAAGAAAAAAATATTTTGTTTGCAACACATCTAACTTAAACCCTGACTTAGAAAATTATTGTTTTGCCATTAGATGTATCAAAAACGTCGTTTTCAATGAAAAAAATAAATATTAAATTTATTTAACTTTTTAGAAAAATTCATTATTCAAACGGAAACAGATAGCAGAAATTTTAATTTTGCTAACGTGATTAAAAAATTGACACAAAAGGCTTTTTTATTTCAAATTTATGATTCGATATCGCAGTTTTAAGATATTGCATCCTTTTTTGTCATTCTTCAGGTCCATTTTAATAATTTTTCCCCCTATCTCATTAATTCTACGTTGCCTCATCCTATGACAAAAATTTTCAGTCTGGAGGAATTTTTTCATTTTTTGGAATACGTATAACTTATTAATTTTTTGTTCAATTATTTTCCAATATATAGCAAAAACATTGCATTTTGACAAATCTTTTCTGTCATATATTATCAGAAGCGAAATTTTTCCTACAACGAAAATTATAAACAAAAGTTAAAAATTTCTTTCACGTAGACGGTCTTTCCATATACTTTAAAATTAATTTGTTTAGTATTTATGAATAATAATCAATATTCTTTAGATTTTTCCGATGATAACGATAATATTCAATATGAAAAATATGCCGTTATATCAGTAAAAAACGCAACTGGAAATAAAGAGGTTAATATAAAATTTTTATAATTATTATAAAATAATAAAGTATTAGAAATATATATATATAAAGTATTATCCTATATTTATATACTTAAGGGCAGATTACGGTGATTTTGAGGTTTATTTCAAAATGTTTTTTTTATAATAAAAAAAATATTTATTAGTTACAATTTTTTATAATAAAATATACATCTTAAAGGGTCGAGAACAATTTCTTTTTTAAATCGACGCCTCCCGTTGATAAGATGCCCGTTCATTTGTCAGAATAATAAAATGCCAACTCGAGCTCAGTTCAATATGAAGCTAGTTCAATTGTCAAAATAATAAAAGGCTATCTCAGTTTCAGAATAATATAATCCTATCTCGCATTAAATTCGAATTCAAGTTTTCGTAAATTAAAAAAAAAGTTTAAGTCGATCAGAATATTAATTCATACTTTTTAATGATTAATTAGTGATTAATAATTATTAATAAAATAAGAAATAGAATAAAAAACAAATAATAAAATAAATGAAAATAAAAAATATTATTAAAAAAGAAAAAAATTAATTTAGCCTTGAATTATTTATTACTAATATTATTTTTTTTATTATAATTTTTTTATTAATTTTTTTATTTTGTTAATCATTAATTAATCATTACAAACTATTAAATAATATTCCGATCGAGTTAAAAATATTCAAGTTTTCGTAAAATAAAAAATTTTTAACTCGATCGGAATATTATTTAATATTTTGTAATGATTAATTAATGATTAACAAAATAAAAAAATTAATAAAAAAATTATAATAAAAAAAATAATATTAGTAATAAATAATTCAAGGCTAAATTAATTTTTTTCTTTTTTAATAATATTTTTTATTTTCATTTACTTTATTATTTGTTTTTTATTCTATTTCTTATTTTATTAATAATTATTAATCACTAATTAATCATTAAAAAGTATGAATTAATATTCTGATCGACTTAAACTTTTTTTTTAATTTACGAAAACTTGAATTCGAATTTAATGCGAGATAGGATTATATTATTCTGAAACTGAGATAGCCTTTTATTATTTTGACAATTGAACTAGCTTCATATTGAACTGAGCTCGAGTTGGCATTTTATTATTCTGACAAATGAACGGGCATCTTATCAACGGGAGGCGTCGAAATATTCTATTAAAAAATGTCTGTCAAAAGTGATTACACTTCAAATACAATTCAAATTCAAATACTCTTCAATCTCAAATGAAAAAACCAAAATTTTTTTAAATCTGTACTATTTTGATTATCGTGTAAACTAGAATCAGAAATATTTATTTTAAAAAACGATAAGCAGACTTTTTTAATTTTTCGACAAGAATTTTGCAACTTAAAAAAAACTTTTAAAAATATTAATGGATTTTAAAAATCCTAGTTTACACGAAAACTACACATGCAGGGAACATACTGTCTAAATTTGAAGTTAATTGGTTGAACAGTTTTAAAATAAAAGTGTGACAAAATTTAAAAATATACAGTTTCGAGTAAAACGCGTTTAAAGTTTCTAAAAGATTATTTTCAAGTAATCTAATACCAGTCAAGTAGCAGTGAGTGTCTCTGGGTCATTTACTGCTGCCGGACCAGTATAAACGCGTACGTTCGCGCACTTGGTGAGTTGTTGCATCTTGCTGCTCAATTTATACCAGTTCTAGACCTTGGAAATACTTTACACTGATTTTTCCGTTTTCTTAAATAGTTATAAACCAAAAATAAAAAAAATTACCGTAATCTCCCATTAATCTAAAATTTTTTTGACCGTTTTTTGTTGAACAAAACATTTTTAATTACAGGTAGAAAAGATCCATTTAGGAAAGAATGTTTTAATTAAATATGAAACATGGAAAATAATAAATGTCCTAGATGATTCAAAATTTGTGAAATACCTAGCTACTGCTATATGGACTCGTCACGAATTAGCAAATAGATGTGTTAAAACAGTTAACAATATAATAAATATTCCTGGAAGATCACCAAGAAAAGTTTTAACTCCTCAAAAGAAACGTGTCTTAGAAGGTATGTTCTAATCAGTGACCCCAAAAGCCCCCCCAGTAGAGATTTTCAGGAGCTTAGCACCACTTATACTATTTTCGACCAACAGATCGGGTCCGCAATTTCGTATTTTTAAAAACTGATTTTTGATTTGTAATTAGCAATCCTAAAAAAATTAGGATAGTTTTTAATTTAAGGGATATATTTTAAGGTTGAATTTTTGAATTGGAACTATTTGATGGTTATGAAAATCAAGTCTGAAGTTGAGAAAAGTAAATTGTTTATTATTATGCGAATTCGTTATTTTTTTTTTTTAAACATCAATATGATCTTAAAAATTATTCTAATATAGTATTGTATAGTTTCTTCAAAACTTAAACTGCAATTAAACATTTTTCTTATCTTTGAATTTTAACAGCGAAAAAATTGTACTAATCTTAATCTTTCAAACTGATACAATTTTTTTGAGTCACTCAGCGGCTAGAAAGTTTTGCTAGTCGTAGTCACGCTACTGGACCTTATACTGTTAAAAACATAACCATAAAACAATAGTTAGTAATTTAAAAAATATAAGGGTCTGTTGGGGTAAATGGGGAAAAGAGGTGTTGGAGCTTAATTTACAGTTTTTAAATTAAGTTCAACGTCAATATTTTAACATCAAATCACCTACAAGAGGTTCTGAGTATTGCCAAGCTTTTATCTTGACAATTGGTAGCAAGATAATTTAAGTTATCGCTTAATGCATAAAAAATTAAAAATCAAAGTCAAACTGTTTCAGTATATTTTGTCTCGCATTTCAAAGAAAACAGACTTAAAAATCATACAAAATTTTTTCTTTTCCTTATGACTCTTATAACAGAAATTCACTTAAATATTTGATTTTTGTCAATTTAATTAATTGAGCTGTCCCTATGTACCCTGAGTTTTCAAATTTTTGGGGTAAATAGAGACAGCTTGCTATTTTTAATCAAATTAACAAAAATAAAAAATGCAAGTGAATTTCTGTTATGGGAGTCATAAGGAATAAGAAAACATTTTTGTATGATTTTTAAGTCTATTTTTTCAAATGCGAGATGAAATACTGAAACAAAAAAAAATAAAAAAAATTCAATTGGTTCAACTATTATATATCTACTACAAATTTTTTTTAAGTTTTTTCATATCTTAATACAATATATACTTAAGGAAACTTTTTTCTTAAACCTTTCTTTAAAACTATGCCTCATTTACCCCAAATTTTAGGAAATTTTCTAAATCTTGTGGTAAATGGGGACAGTCAGTTTCATGTGTTTGAAGCTTATCTAAATTTTTTTCTGCTGCATAAAATTAATCCTGGGAATGTAAATAACAACTTAAAAAAGTAAACATGCAAATATTAGCTTTTAAAGGAAGAAACTTACGTAATTTATGAAAAATAGGGATTTTGTCCCCATTTATCCCAACTGATCCTATATCGGTAATTTTAAATAAATTTTCTGTAACATTTTTTAGATTGCTTTAAAGAATATTTAAAAAAGAAAAAGCTATCTGATGTTGAGGAACTATCTAGACATAATAAATGTGGATATTACCTAAGTCAACATATAGGAAGCGTGCGAAGGAAATTATATCCTGAATTGTTAAAAAAGTAAACCACATTAAGGTACTCATTCTGAAAAATCATTTTTGGTACATTTCAAAATGAGTAAATTGACTACACATTTTAAGTTCAGTTTTTTCAGTAACTATATTTTATGTTTATATTATTTTTTAAGATTATTTATCAATTTTTGGTTTTCTAAAGTTTTAATATGTTTGACAGAAAAACCAAAATAACTATTATTTTTTAATTAATTTGTTTAATTTGAAAAAGAATACAGTTTCTCATAATGTTGTCCATTATTATAATAATAATTATTATTATCTTTTACATTATATTTTGTTTCTTAGAATATAATCGAATGTAGTTTTGTAATTAATTTTGTAAAATACTTATGTACACAATCTTAATTATGATTCTTTTAGACATAAGTATTAAAAATTAATTTCCTATCATTTCTAAGTAATAAAGCAAGATATTTTGTTAAATCAAAATAATTCTTTTTAGTTGCCAAAACTTCTTTATTTTATTACGTCTAATAATATTTTTAAGATGTAAATTGTATGTTCGTTAATAAAATTTTGTTCCTAAACAATAAATATGAATGTAATCAAATAAAGTATAAAAGACCCCGCACAAGATGAAGGGGAAAAAAAGCCTAAGTCAATTTTTTTTGTACTTTGCAGTTTTGTAGCTTATAATCCCCTAAACACAAAAATGTTAATGGAAAAACACACAAAAACCAATAGTTTTTGAGCTACATCACATTTAGTCTTAAAAACAGAAAGGATTTAAAAGCTTTTTTTTCATAATACGTAACTGTTTCATTGTTGCATTATACAAACATTCAAAATATTGAGTTCAAAGAAAATAGAATTACAAGTTCCAGAAAACATTTAATTTTTATCACATTCAAAGGAATTCAATGTCAAAATTTAAGAAATTGCAGACAAAAAAGTTAAGTAGCAAATATTTAATAGATTAAAATTTTTAAAAATAGAAGAATGTTGTAGTTCTGGTTCTTTTTTTGTAAAATAAATCTGTGTATAAAAATGTTTATTGTAATAGATGTGCACAAGTGACCACCCAATTTTTCATTGTAATTACACATTTGACGTTTTAATGAATACAAACTGTCATTAAATTTAATTTACAGTTATTTTTAATGCATTTGAAAGATGTTTGGCTCCAATGTTATATAAAATAAGATAATGTTGCAAAAGTCAAGAAACAGTATAATAAAACGGAATTAAATGCTTAAAAAGTTTCATTTTTACCATTTTCATTAAATAATATTTCAATTAAATAAATAATTATTCAATGAATATTTAAATTATATGATATTTAATGAAATTTGAGAAGTTTTAAGATGATTTTTCCAAAGTAAATCACTCCCTGTCTATAAAAAAAGAAAGGAAAAAACTTTGTAAAAAACGTCCAGAAAAATTTTCTATGGCAGCCCACACAGCACAGTATATTGCTGTAAACTTACCTCAAGCTTACATGTAATTTTTGTAATCTAACCCTGTAAGCTTCAGGTAAGGTCGAGGTAATATAAAAATGTCCGACATATAGTAAGCTTACACAGTAAGGCCATAGTAAACTTACATGGCAAAGTCACTGTAAGGTTACAGTAAGCTTACACGGCAAGTTTTCAAAGGTATCAATAAATAATTTTTTTTAAATATTTATGCGCAGTAGCTTTCTATGGCACTTACGAATGCGTAGTAATTTTTTTAAGCAAACCCTACCGGGGTTTTTTATATAAATGACAAAATAAATATAATTGTGCAAAACAATTTATTGTTTACTGTAAGTTGATAAATTAATACTTTGTTATTTGTTAGCAATTAATATAAGCTTACCGTGTAAGCTTACTGTAACCTTACAGTGATCTTACCGTGTAAGCTTACAGTGCCCCTACCATGTAAGCTTACCATGACTTTACCATGTAAGTTTACCATGGCATTACTGTGTAAGCTTACTGTGTGGCGGACATTTTTATATTACCTCGACCTTACCTGAAGCTTACAGGGTTAGCTTACAAAAATTACATGTAAGCTTGAGGTAAGCTTACAGCAATATATTGTGCTGTGTGGGAGTATACAAATTATAAAGACACGTAAATTCAAGCATATCTCACTACCTATTCAACAGTGTATTAAAATTTGATAATTATTTACCTCTCATTCATATAATTCATAAATATAATTATATGGGGTCAGTTGGGGTAAATAGAAACAAGAGTGAAATCGAAAGAGTAGTTATTTCAGTTAAATAAAATTTAAATTTTATTTTGAAAAACAGACAAAAGTTTAAAGTGCAATATTCTCGTGAATTTTCTGAAGATTTTTGAAAAAAGACAAAACAAAATAGAGTTCAAAATCCTCGTGTATTCTGCGTGGAGTTTTGAAAAACAGACAAAAAATTAAAGTACTAAGTCTTCATGGATTCCCTGAGGATTTATGGAACTTAGACAAAAAATTAAAGTACTAAGTCCTTGTGGATTCCGTGAGGATTTTAGAAAAAAAGAAAAAAATTAAAGGGCAATATCCTCGTGGAATCCTAGTGGATTTTTGAAAAAAAGAAAAAAAAATTAAAGTACTAAGTCTTCATGGATTCCCTGAGGATTTATGGAACTTAGACAAACAATTAAAGTACTAAGTCCTTGTGGATTCCGCGAGGATTTTAGAAAAAAAGAAAAAAAATTAAAGTGCAATATCCTCGTGGAATCCTCGTGGATTTTTGAAAAAAAGAAAAAAAATTAAAGTACTAAGTCTTCATGGATTCCCTGAGGATTTATGGAACTTAGACAAAAAATTAAAGTACTAAGTCCTTGTGGATTCCGCGAGGATTTTAGAAAAAAAGAAAAAAATTAAAGGGCAATATTCTCGTGGAATCCTCGTGGATTTTTGAAAAAAGAAAAAAAATTAAAGTACTAAGTCTTCATGGATTCCCTGAGGATTTATGGAACTTAGACAAAAAATTAATGTACTAAGTCCTTGTGGATTCCGCGAGGATTTTAGAAAAAAAGAAAAAAAACTAAAGTGCAACATCCTCGTGGATTTTTGAAAAACATACAAAAAAATTAAAGTACTAAGTCCTTGTCGATTGCGCGTGGAATTTTGAAAGAAAAAAAATTAAAGTGCTATATCCTCATGTATTTCGCGTGGATTTTTGAAATACAGACAAAAAAAGAGGACAAAATCCTCTTGGATTATCTGAGGATTATTGAAATACAAAAAAAGAAAATTATAAAATCCTTATGGAAATCATAAAAAAGTTAAAAAAAATTTTTGCATTATATTATTTTACGAAAAATATGATAAGGAAAAAAATTCCACAAATAGTAATGTTACAATTGTTTGAAAATTAAAAAAAAATTTGAGGAATTGTCGAGGATTCCTCGTTTATTCCCTGCCCAAATTAACTCGCGGAATCCTCGTGTAAGTACGCGAGGATTCCGCATGAATTACACGCGGATTTTTTTGATAGGGTTAACGACGACCAACGTTCCTGTGCCCTCTGCGAAGCATCTTTTTCTCGGCACCCCATTTTGAATGACCTATAACTAAAAAATTATTGATTTTAGAAAAATTTCAAGTCAAAAAAAGTTCAGCTTTTCTTCGACTTTTAAATAAAGTTAACGAAAAACAAATTTTTTGAATTTCTTTTTAAAAAATCATTATTTTTTATACAAAAATTAACTTTTTTCAATTTGGGATTTTAAAAAAATTTTCTTTTTCTATTTAAAACATAGCTGGCAATGATAAGAAAAGTTTGCAACATGTTTCAGAATGGGCCAAATTTTTTTAATGGGTTAAAATGAATTTTCAAACTCCTCGTGCAGGTTTCACGCGCGCCGCTCTGCATGCACGTTTTACTAATTTCAATTGAAGGGGCAGTCATCGATTGCGTCCTGTAAGGGGAAGTTGCATACCCCCACTCTACCCGCCGGGCCATAAACACGGAGCTCGAGGGACGCATGCACCGCGGGGGGCCTGAGTGACGTTCTCGGGCCTAATGACATTTTCTATTTATGGCCCTTAATAAGTTTTTCCAAAAAATAAAAATTTTTTAAATATTAACAATTTTTAATTTCTTTTAACATATTCTTATTCCTCGTAATTTCACGATTACGAGCATATGTTGTTCGAATTAAAAATGTTAATATTTAAAATGTTTATAATTATTATTAAATAATATTAAATTTAATTGTTTCTTAATTTAATTATACTGTTTAAAAAACAGTATAAATTAACAAACATTTTCCCTTCACACTTACATGCTTAGGACTGGCCTCTATATTATTATAAAAATTTACATTCATTACAAGTCAAATATGTATTAAATAAAACCAAATATATTTTAATAAAGCTTTCAAAGCTTTCATATTATACTGGCTTACAAGCCAATTTTTTAAAAGTTCTGATTTTCTGTTTTGTATAAATAAACACACATTTTTTAAACACGCCAGCCTTCACGAATAAGTGAAATGCTGCCAGTCCTAAGCCTGTAAGTGTGAAGGGAAAATGTTTGTTAATTTATACTGTTTTTTAAACAGTATAATTAAATTAAGAAACAATTAAATTTAATATTATTTAATAATAATTATAAACATTTTAAATATTAACATTTTTAATTCGAACAACATATGCTCGTAATCGTGAAATTACGAGGAATAAGAATATGTTAAAAGAAATTAAAAATTGTTAATATTTAAAAAATTTTTATTTTTTTGGAAAAACTTATTAAGGGCCATAAATAGAAAATGTCATTAGGCCCGAGAACGTCACTCAGGCCCCCCGCGGTGCATGCGTCCCTCGAGCTCCGTGTTTATGGCCCGGCGGGTAGAGTGGGGGTATGCAACTTCCCCTTACAGGACGCAATCGATGACTGCCCGTCTCAACGACTTTTCTCAAACATTTTTTTTATTAGAAAATTTATTTTATTTACTTCAAACTTTTTATACATAAAAGAAGGGGTTTTAAACTATTAAAAAAAATTTTATTCCTATTTTATTAGGTATAGATTATTTTACTAATATGGCCACTTGAAACTACGCCTATTTGTGATTGGCGGACATGATTTCCAAAATTCAGGGCCTTGAAAAATTTTCTTGAAAAGTAAGCTTGTCGCTATCGTCTGGACTACTTACAATAAATTATTTTTGATAAAAAATAACAAAATGGCGGACTTTTAAAAATTTTTACCTTGTTTTTTCAACTTAAATTGTTCAAACAATTTAAAATAAACAAATAAAAATTTGAAAATTGGACTCGACTTCTAAATTTTATAAACTTTAATTTAAAGAATTTAAATAATCAGTTAAAATTAAAGTTTTTAGACCTTTATAAAACACAATTTTCAGGTTTTTTATTATGTGTTTTGTAGGAATAATCTTAGCTTTATAATAAAAAAGTAAAAAAAAAAAATAAGAAAAATTAAATTTTGTTCTTAATTTTCAAAAACTTTGCTCAAAATAACAATTTTTTTACAGTGGACTAAGCTATCAAAAATTTATAAAAGTATAAAGGAATTATATCGTGAATTAATTTTTTATTTTCACGTTTAAGTATAATAAATAAACAAAACACATGTTACCGTAGTTGAGTTTTTGCAACTGTATGCGATATCATATTTTAGAGTCGGGTAAATAAAAGTTCCAAGATTTGAAGTCTCTCTTAACAGCTTTTCAGCACAAAAACCAATATTTTATTATGACAGAACATATGATAAATGAAATTTAATTAAAACATTTTTCGTTACAAAACTTTTCTTATTTGTTTAACTAAATTGTAAATTATTGCATGTTAACACAAAATGCGTTTTTAATTTCAGCAATTATAAATCATGTTTCTTCGAAGTGCCGTAGTTAAATTGGAGACTAATCATTTAGAATATCTAGATGAAAATCGATTTGAAGTCCGCTATGTTCTGGGAAAGAATAGAGGAGTTTTTAATAAAGATTTTATTAAAAAAAATGAAATTGTACTCGAATATATTGGTGAACTAATATCAGACTCAAAAGAAATGGAAATGCGAGAAGAGAAGTATGCTGAACAGTCCTTAGGCTGTTACGTGCTACATTTTGTGTTTAAAGAGAAAAAATATTTTATTGATGCAACACAAGAAACAGAATATAAGGGACGTCTGTTAAATTATTCTTGTGATCCAAATTTAAAACATATTATTCTCGCAACTAATGATGGTCCTCGAGTTTTTTTTAAGGCGACAAATGATATTGTACCTAATACAGAGCTTGTTTGGAATTACGGAGAAAAACGTCAAAATGTTCTAGAGAATTAAAGTTGGTTAAAAAAAGGAAAAAGAAATACAGGTACAGTTGCAAACAGGAATGCATGCTTTCTCACATATAAACCTTACAATATATTCAATGTTTATTCCATTCAAATTAGTCGAAGACGTGGCACATTTTGTTTTAAGGAATTATTTGCAGTCAAAAATGTCAAAAAATCGTTTTTTACAGTACCGTCCAGTAGTATCAGGACGGCCTTATTTTCACGAGTGAAAAAACGTGGAAAAATAAAAAAAAAAAACAAAAATCTCTCCTATTTTTCTCTGAAAGCTGATAAAATTATGAAAAGAATGATGCCTAATTGAAGACGTTTTGTTAAAATTTCTGTGATATATATTAAAAAAATGTGCGCTTTTTAAGGTTTTTTTATATTTTTAATTTCTCCGAAAATAATAAACCATTTTTAATGTTCTTGGACTTATATTAATCGATATTTAACGTAGAATTTAAATTATGGACTTGAATTTTAACAGATATTTTTCCAAAAAAATTTGAAAGCGTGAAAGTGGGCTCAATACGGTAATCGGATAACAGATATGAGGCAAAATTCCTGAAATGTCCGAACAAAAAATTAAAAGTTCTCGAATTTAATCCATACTTTTCTAAAATGTTGTTATTGTTGGTGAAAGTCTAAAAAACAAATATTATTGAATTTAATAAAATATTTTTTGAATTACAACGTTTTTAATTTTTGACTTTTGAAAAAAAAAAAATTTTTTCAATGTAAATATTTATAAGTAGAATGCATAAAAATTAACATATATATAATGATTTTTAAAGCTTTTTTGACGGGCTACACGCTGTTAATAAAAATTTTTTTTTAAATAACATTTGACCTTGAAATTCCAGGTCAAAATGTTAATTTACGTTTATCTCAAAATCGGATTTTTTAAAATTATTTTTAACTATCTCAATGTAAAGCTTGACTAATTTCCTACAAAACATGTAATTTTCAGACTGGGATCTTTTAAAGTTTTTGAGATATTAATTAATTAATTAATTAATGTTTATAACAAATCAAATATTTTACAAACGAATAAAGTTACCGTAATTCTGAAGTTAGTAATTGAAAGTTAACGTAATTCCGCATCCAACGAGCCCTATATAAAGTATTTTGGATAAGTAGATTGTTAATAAACAATTAGTTAACATTGCAATTGTTTATTAACAATCTACTTATCCAAAATACTTTATATAGGGCTCGTTGGATGCGGAATTACCTTAACTTTCAATTGGTAAGTTCGCAGTATTACCATAACTTTATTTGTTTGTAAAATATTTTATTTTTTACTAACAACAAGCATCCAAAAGCCCTATATGAAGTATTTTTGTTCAATTTTAGTTAAATAACAATAAAAAATAAAATATTTCACAAACAAATAAAGTTATGGTAATGCTGCGAACTTACCAATTGAAAGTTAAGATAATTCCGCATCCAACGAGCCCTATATAAAGTATTTTGGATAAGTAGATTGTTAATAAACAATTGCAATGTTAACTAATTGTTTATTAACAATCTACTTATCCAAAATACTTCATATAGGGCTCGTTGGATGCGGAATTACGTTAACTTTCAATTACTAACTTCAGAATTACGGTAACTTTATTCGTTTGTAAAATATTTGATTTGTTATAAACATTAATTAATTAATTAATATCTCAAAAACTTTAAAAGATCCCAGTCTGAAAATTACATGTTTTGTAGGAAATTAGTCAAGCTTTACATTGAGATAGTTAAAAATAATTTTAAAAAATCCGATTTTGAGATAAACGTAAATTAACATTTTGACCTTGAATTTCAAGGTCAAATGTTATTTAAAAAAAAATTTTATTAACAGCGTGTAGCCCGTCAAAATAGCTTTAAAAATCATTATATATATGTTAATTTTTATGCATTCTACTTATAAATATTGTACATTGAAAAAAATTTTTTTTTTCAAAAGTCAAAAATTAAAAACGTTGTAATTCAAAAAATATTTTATTAAATTCAATAATATTTGATTTTTAGACTTTTACCAACAATAACAACATTTTAGAAAAGTATGGATTAAATTTGAGAACTTTTAATTTTTTGTTCGGACATTTCAGGAATTTTGCCTCATATGTTTTATAAAAAAAAATTTACTATCCCATTAGTGTGCCACGACTACAACTAATAATGTGGAGATTCGATTGAACTGAGCGCTTTCTTATGAAAATATCTAGCCCGGCCCAAGACGAAAGTAAAAAGACAATAAATTCCTAAATAGAGGATAAAAAACAAAGATTTAAAGACCTTATTCATTTATGAGCCTTTAATTGTATTCCTGTAGTAACAGTTTGAAGATTTTAATATAAATCGTGATTTACTTTTCTTTTATACAAATATTTTTTAATACAGCGAACTTGATTGAAAATCACTATCACGAGCAAGAGAGGAAAGAAATCAGATTTTTTCGAAAAAATTGCGAAAAATGACCATGTCCCTCCCTTTAAATTCCACAAATGGGTATCTGGTCAGCTGCAAATTAGTATGCATACGTGTTAGTACGTGTAGATTACAGGAAGAATATAGTGAACCCGATTGAAAGTCATTGTCACGAGCTAAAGAGGAAAGAAATCGGATTTTTTCGAAAAAATTGCCAAAGGACCATGTCCCCCCCTTAACTTCAGATTTTTAAATATGTTTGTTTATCTTTTCAGGTGTACGGAACCCTCGATTTAGTGCGAGGGTAACCATCACTTGCCCAATTTTTTTAGTTGGCACATCTATTTCTATGGTGGGGTCAACTAAAAAAATTTATTTGGTATCCATAAATATGGATATCCCGTATTTAACAATATATATGGTTGTCCCATCCATGCCGTTTTTTCCGTGTAGTTTTTTATAAAGCAATACATTTTTCTTTATCTCTTTTAATCCCAGTAAACCAAAAAAAATATTTCATAACTATTACAGATTAGTTCTATAATTATTATAGTACAATTCTGTAACAGTTAGGGAATTGTATTCAAATGTTCTTTGGGAAGTCTAATTTGCTAAGTTTTTTTGTGCGTGATCCCGTTAAGACAACTTTAGAAGCCTTCATAAATTACATAACATTAAGAGCAAAAGGCTTTTAATTTAAATTATTTAACATATTGCTTATGTGAATCACAGGGGATGGGACAACCATATAAGTGACCTGGACAGTTAAATGGACCTCTGGTCCGAAGAAATCGATTTTCACTTTTTGGTTGTTTCTTACAGTAAAAGAGGTGCTATTTTCAATGCAACAAACCGCGCATCTCTAGCTTCATTAGTTTTTTTGCTAATGCGCTTCAAAGATGGACCCGATTGGTTAAAAAAATCGATAAAAATAAATCGGGAGAAAATAGGTGTAGAAAAATTGATCAAATTAGCTTGAAACTCGTTACTCGGGAGGTTTTGGGGTCGCTGATTTTGATTCCGGTGTTAGTTTTTCAAAATTCATATTGTTGGATCCAAGATGCGCCGAAATGATAAATAATTGTACACTTCGCGATTTCCAAATGAACTAATAAGACTATGAACAACATTTTTACAAGTTACAGAAAAATTATAAACTGAGCTGTTTCGTAAAATCCATAATAATTTTTATGTACAAACAAATTTTTTTTCAGCTTGACACAAAAATCCCACTGAACCAACAATAATATTTTTAAGACAACACAAATCCGTAAAGGTTGAATTTAAAAAATTTAATTTCACATCCGTACACAGCGATAAAAAAAACCCCGTAGGTAACCAATTTCAAGTAAATACAATCAACTTTTCGAATTTTCCAACATACTGAATCCGCCATTTTGAATTTTGAAAATCCGATGTCAGTTTCGTAATCAGCAACCGCTAAAACCCCCAAGTAACAAGTTTGAAGCAAATCCGATGAAATTTTAATTTTTATGTCCGCCATATTAGTTCCGTCATTTTGAATTTCTGGAAATGTGATGGCAGATTCGTAATCAGCGATCCCAAAAACCCCCGAGTAACAAGTTTCAAGCCATTTCAACGGGCAGGAGCATCATTTTTGACTTGTTAACTTTGACGTCGTTTTTCTCGAAAAGTTGACTTCGGACGAGAGGTCCCTTTTAACTGTCCAGGTCACATATATTGATAAATACAGGATATCCATATTTATGGATACCACATCCATGTTTTTAGTTGACCCTATCATAGAATATCTATATGTGTCAACTAAAAAAATGGGCAAGTGGGAGTTACCCTCGCACTAAATCGAGGGTTTTGTAAACCTGCAAAGATAAACAAACATTTTTAAAAATCTGAAGTTAAGGGGGGGACATAGTCATTTTTCGCAATTTTTTCGAAAAAATTCGATTTCTTTCCTCTCTAGCTCGTGACAGTGACTTTCAATCGGGTTCACTATATTCTTCCTGTAATCTACACGTACTAACACGTATGCATACTAATTTGCAGCTGACCAGATACCCATTTGTGGAATTTTAAGGGAGGGACATGGTCATTTTTCGCAATTTTTTCGAAAAAATCTGATTTCTTTCCTCTCTAGCTCGTGAGAGTGATTTTTAATCAAGTTCGCTATATTCAAAAATATATTAGAGAAAATTAAATCACGATTTTTATTAAAATCTTCAAACTATTTCAATAGGAATACAATTGAGCCACTGCGTGCAATAATCACAGACGCGCGTGGGCTGTTTGGACCAAGCACAATACATTTCTACTTCGAGTTTGCGCAGTGTAGACCAATTCTGTGTACTTATTGGCCAAATCGCGTCCCCACCTTACAATTCGTAGTGGATCTTGCGGTTGTGCCAGACAGCCCACGCGCGTCTGCGGTTATTGCACGCGGTGGCTCATATGCATTTTTGAAAGTTTATTTTGAAGCTATTATTTTCAAAAATTATTTTTGATTATATTTTTTTTTTCATTTCATATAGTTTCTCGAGTGAAGCTCGAGGGTGCCGAATATCAACAAAAATTGATGGCTGCCTTTAATACTTTGTTGCTTTAAGATACTATTTCTTTGACACTACACTAATGTATCCCTATGCATTTGTTGCCCCTGATTCCAAATTCAAAGTAAGGAAAATGTCAGGGAAAATTTTTCTTGTCAGGGAAGTCAGAGGGGAAAAAAGTTTTTTATCGGCTCTTTTAGGTTAAGAGACGCACGGATGAAAAGCCTCTCATTTATTCTCCCGGGTAAAAATGAGTGGCTTTTTCATCCGAGCGTCACATAACCTAAAAGCGCAACGTTTTTGCCTTTGGAATAAAAAGTATCGTAAGGAACATTAAAATCGATTTTTTTTGAAAAAATGCAAAAATAATTTTTTTGGGGGTATTTTTTAAAATCGATGTGTCCATTTTGAGATATTAATGTGACAAATATACGTACTTAATTTTAGCCAAATCCCTTAAAACATATTAAACTTATCGTGTTCACAAAAAATGGGATCCACACACACATATATACACACATACATACATCCGGAAAATTGATCAGGGACTTATATATGACATTTATAAATAGAAAAGAATTTATTTCATGCATTTCTAATAATTTCATAATTTGAAGGACTACATAGCTTCCTCCAGAGGAAGCAAAAAGGCTTGGGAGCCGCAAGCCTTTTTTCCCTGTTCGAGACTTTTTTCGCCCTGTCAGGTCAACCAAACCCCAACCTTCCATTTTTAAGCCTCCTTTCTCAGGAACAAAAATTCGATGTTTTTGAGCATTTGTAGCATAAAAAATCCAGGGTGTCTACAAACCGGGCAAACCGGAAAATAGCTGGCAAACGAAAAAAAACCGAGATATACTCAGGAAATGAAATACCTGAAATGGTAAATTTAATTTTTTTAAATCATGTGCTATGTGCAGTAACGTCCAGTAGTATGGGATGGCCTAATTATCACGAGTGAATAAAAGCTTTAAACGTAGAAAATAAAAAGAACAAAAATCACTCCTATTCTTTTCTGATAGCTGATGAAATTTTGAAAAGAATGACACATAATTGAAATGGTTCTGTTAAATTTCCTGTGATATAGATGTCACGTCACCGTAACTTCTACATTCATAATTATAAGAATCCTTTTAATCAATACCGAGTTATATGTCTCTGCGACAAACACACGTGTTTTTGTTACGCCTCTAAATACTTTTCTCTTAAATGTTCAATTTCCGCCCCTTTTGTCGCGCAACTAAACATCTTTCTTTTATATATAAAAGACCCCTGCGTTTTGTATCCTTCTACGACAATCTACTGTATTTCTATTTCTGTATACATACAAATAAAAGCGAGAAATCTTTTATGATACCAGAAGAGCTCACACCCCCACAAAACAAAATGATCCCTTTCTAATTTTCCCTATGTGCTAAAATCAAACGATGTAATAAATGCGCTCTTTCCAATTATCCTATGTGACGAACCCCTGTGGTATCACCACATTAGAAGAGTACAGCTGCGAATAATCATAGTCATACTTTTTGTATCTTGAAGAAGCTGGTTCACACCCCCCTTTTTACGTTCAACTGAGAGAGAAGGACTGAACTTTGACTTCCAAAATTAGGGTGAAAATATATAGTAGGACAATAAAATTTTATCTATTCTCTTACGAAAACTCAGTATAAAAGGGCTACATTTTCATGGAGAGATCAGTTCTGGAATCCTCTTCATACGTATAACATCAACCAGTTCTCAAAACATCTTCATACGTATAACATCTACTAGTTCTCAAAACATCTTCATACGTATAACATCTACTAGTTCTCAAAACATCTTCATACGTATAACATCTACTAGTTCTCAAATCATCTTCATACGTGTAACATCTACCAGTTCAGAACTTTTCATCATACACGTTACTTCTACTTCATATTTGGTACCAGTTCACATACGAAATCTAGTACAAGCGTTGTTACTCTGCTCGATTTCATACTCAAGTTCGACTTAGAAGAATCTCTGTGTCAAGTGTTAAAAGTTTCTATGTCAAGAAGAGCTGATTCAACCAACTGAACTCCGGACCTGTGGTCATCACCAAGGCCCGTCAACCTTCCTGTGAGCTCTCAAACTATATCTGGTACCAGAAGTTCCTATCATAATTAGGACACAGCAGTGGTCCTTTTTCATACATCTTACATCTAAATTTTCAAGGTAAGTTGTAATACTTTTTATCTAAATCCTTCCTAATTCCTTATAAAAATTTGTAGTAACCTTTACATTCCTTGTTGCAGTGGAATGCTGATTTCCCCTTATTTCAAGAATGGTTGCTTCAGGATACTCTCTCTCAAAGATCAATTTTATAACTCTAAATGTTTGTCTAAATAAATTTGTAACCTTGTCATTAAAAATCACTATTCTCTTTCTTTCCTGTACCCTTAGCTCAGAGCCTCCTGCTCTGTAAATGAAACAGGAATTCACTGAATCACCGAGCGGCCACAAATAAAATAAAATATTATTTCTTTAGTTATTTCTCTATTTGAGACGTAACAGAGGAAGTATAATTTTTGGTGCATCGGCCGTTGTGAACAGGAAAGAGAATATAAATTTAAAAACTATGCACTAAAAATATAATTTTTGGTGTTTTGTCCGTTGTGAACAAAAAAGAGAATTTAAACTAATAATATAAAAATCGATGCATTAACAGTATAATTTTTGGTGCATCATTTGTTGTGATAAAAAAAAGAGAAATTAAAAAAAAAAAATCATTTTTCCTTAAATAATTTCAAATATATAAATGAGAGAGAAAAATATCCTTGAACCAACAAATCTAGAAATTCCTTTATTAATTTTTTTTTTATTTACACTCATAAACACAAATCAAAATTCTAAGTGAAAGTGATACAAAAGTGAAATAAAAAGCTTAGTTATGTCGTTACCTAATAATCAACAAGTATCTCTTCGCGACGCGTTAGAATTAGTGCCTGTGTTCGATGGAAAAAATATTCCAGTAGTTTCATTTATAGAAGGTTGCCATGAAGCAAAATTAATGTTGCCAGATTCACCCCAAGTGGAGGAAAATTTAGTAAAATTAATTCGTGGAAAGTTAAAAGGAGAAGTTAGAAAATCAATATCGGGAAATATTTTTAAAACAATTTTGGAGTTAGAAGCTCATTTAAAGAAGATATATTTACCAAATAAAAGTATCTATCAATTGCAAGGAGAGTTAGGAAATATTTTTATGAAGGAAAATGAAAGTGTCATATCGTATGCGAATCGAGTAAAAGAATTATCGGATCAGATTTTTGACTCATACAGATTATCGAGTAAAGACGGTAAATTATCCAAAACGATGTTAGAAACTTTAGAAGTAGATATAATATCCTGTTTTCGTCGAGGGCTACGTCCAGAATTAGAAATTCGAATTCCAGATTGCATAACTTTAAAAGAAACAACAAACAAAGCATTAGAGGCAGAACGAAAATTAAATGCGGTTGTAGAGCTTAGAAAAGAAAATTCTGGTAGGCCAAATAATGCAAAAATTACATTTGCTAGTGCAGATATAGTAGTATGTCAAAATTGTAATGTAGAAGGACATACTTCACGCACTTGTCGTAGGTCAGAAAAAAATCAATACTCAGCACAGCATAGGTACCAGCGCTCTGTATTCCGCATGAAGCAGAGACCACCTGTCTATTATCTAAGAAGAGGGATGTCCCCCTCGTTTAGTGAACAAAAGCATTCCCCTTTACAATTACGATTCTCGGGTTTTCCCCAAAATTTACATAATAGAACAAACTCACAATTTCCAAATAAAAATGATTTTCGTACTAATCAACAAAATAGATTTTTTAATGTTACTTGTAAATATTGCAAAAATCGTGGGCATGTTATTAAAAATTGCAGAAAAAGAGAATATAATAATTATAATCAAGGTCAACAGTATCGATCATCCACTTTAATGAACCAGGGAAACGAATAATACCTTCCCATATCGGGTACGATGGGACAGGTGCTAACAGAAAAAGCGTGCCTAAAAAGCAAATATCTGAACATTTAGAAACCATTCAAATCAATTGTACTAAAGGAAATATGATACCATCTATTTATGTTAATACAGTTTCTAAACCACTTCATTTAATGATTGATACAGGAGCAGGATTAAATCTTTTAAAAGAAAAAATGCTTGATTCTACAATGACTTTAAATAAATTAAAGAAAATTCAATTAACAGGTATAAATGAACACCCAGTACACACATTAGGACAAACAAAATTGAATATTTTCGGTTATCCCACAACTTTTAACATAATACCTAATGAAGTTCCCATAGAAGAAGATGGAGTTTTAGGATCAGAATATTTTACAGATAATAATGTCAAAATTAATTATGCTGAAAAATGTTTAGAAGTCAAAGGAAAAATGTTCTATTTCGCATCAAGAAATTTTATTACTCTCCCACCTCGATCAATATCTGACATATTTTTATTTGTTGAAAATTCTAATTTAAAAGAAGGATATGTTCCACTTTTAAATACTGAACCTGGAGTTTACATAGGAAACGCTATAGTCACAAATAATAATGGTAAAGCATACGTAAAAGCAGCAAATACTCTATCAAATTCAGTAAAAATACAAATTCCGAAAGTAATTTTACAAGAATATGACGAAATTTTTAATAACTCCTCTGACACAAATCAAATTAAAAATAATAAAATAAATATTGAAAATAACACCGCGGAAAAATTATTTGACAATTTTGTATATTCAGAAACCTTGTGCGATAAGCAATTTGGATTTTATAATATTACGGGTAAAGAAAGAATTGAAAAAATATTAGATTCACTTCGTTTAGATCATTTAAAACCAGATGAATTAAAACATGTAGAAGCATTAATCGCGGAATATTCTGAAAGATTTCATTTACCAGGTGAATATTTAACAGCTACCAATGTTCTCCAACATAACATCCCTACTAAAGATGACGAACCAGTATTCACGCGACAATACAGATTTCCCCCAGTGCATAAAGAAGAACTTTTAAGACAAACAAGTGAACTTTTAAAAAATAAAATAATCAAACCTTCTCAATCCCCATATAATACACCAGTATGGATCGTGCCTAAAAAAAATGACAGTCATGGAAATAAAAAATGGCGAATGGTATTAGACTTTCGTAAATTAAATGAAAAAACAATAACCGACTTTTTTCCGCTACCGAATATAAACGAAGTGCTCGAGACCCTTGGAAATGCGCAATACTTCTCTGTGTTTGACTTAGCTTCCGGTTTTCATCAAATTAAAATGAGTCCAAAAGATTCTCACAAAACAGCCTTCTCAACCCCATATGGTCACTATGAATTTGACCGTATGCCTTTCGGTTTAAAGAACGCGCCAAGTTGTTTTCAAAGATTAATGAATTGTTGTCTATCCGGTCTTATTGGTACAGATTTATTTGTATACCTTGATGATGTAGTAATTTTTGCAAATACTCTTGAAGAACATCAAGAAAAATTTGATAATTTTATGTCTCGACTGTGTAACGCGAATTTAAAATTGCAACCAGATAAATGCGAATTTCTCAGACCCGAAGTAGTTTATCTTGGACACATAATCGATAAAAATGGAGTCCGACCTGATCCGAAAAAGATAATTGCTGTTAAAAATTTTCCAGTTCCCAAAAACGTAAAAAATATAAAACAATTCTTAGGTCTTGCCGGTTATTATCGAAGATTCATTAATAATTTTTCTAAAAAATCTGGACCTTTAACACAACTTTTGAAAAAGGACGTAACTTTTCAATGGACAGATAAACAACAAGTAGCTTTCGAAATTTTAAAAAATGAACTTTGCGAAGAACCACTCCTACAAAGACCAGATTTTGAAAAAACTTTTATTCTTACAACTGATGCATCCGGTTATGCTATTGGCGGCATATTATCACAAGGCGAAATTGGTAAAGATAAGCCCATTGCTTATGCGTCAAGATCTTTAAACGAACATGAAGTAAAATACGACACTTATAATAAAGAGGCCCTTGCGATTGTATATTGTGTTTTACATTTTAGACATTTTCTCTATGGTAGGAGATTTAAAATTGTTACCGATCATAAACCATTATTATGGTTTTAAAAATCAAGCGATCCTTGTTCTCGCGTAACAAGATGGAAATTAAAATTAGCAGAATACGATTTTGAGATGTTATACAAGGCAGGAAAAATGAATGTTAATGCGGATGCATTATCCCGAAATCCAGTAACTTATGTGAAAAAATTTGATCGCTGCATCCCAGAATACGAAGAAAAAAAAAAGAAGAATATGACGAAGAAGAAGACGACAATGAAGAAAACGAAAATTCAGATGAAATCGAAGATGATGGTGTTTATTGTAATGAAGAATTTACTGACAAAATAAATGTTGAAAGTGTATCTACGAATAATGAATTAAATCTTGTTAAAAAAATAATAAGTTTGATATATGAGAGTACGAAAAATAAAAAAGTTAAAAATCTTTGTGAAAAAATTAATAATGAAGAGTATCCGATAAATCTTGAAAGTGATAAATGTATTGCAGTGATGACTAGAAGAAAATCAAAGAAATTAAGAGAAGAAGCTACTAGTTCCAAGAATTTAAAAGAAAACGTGCAACGTTCGTGTCAAAAATCAAGTGAAAAAGTGAAAAATTCAAGTGAAGAAATGAAAAATTCTAAATCAAAGAAATCTAATTCTAGTAATAAAATCGATGAAATTAAATCAAGGCGAAGTGAAATCAATGTGCGAAATTCGAAAAATGTGAAAAATACAAAATCTATTCAAAGTCCGCGAAATCAAGAAATTATTCAAAAATCCGTTCGAAATCTTAGAAATCGCGAAAATTTGCAAAAAATAAATTATAATGAAGATTTAGTGACTGATGAGGATGAAAATTTCATCAAAAGAAAAAGAGGTAGGCCTAAAGGATCAATTTCTAAACAAAAAACGCGTAAAATTAGTGAAGATAACGAGTGCGAAAGTGAAGATTCGGAAGAAAATTCAGATCCAGAATATATTAAACAAAATCAATTTTATCAACCTTTTAGTGCGGAAGAATATGTAAGTTCAAGTGATGATAGTGTTGAAGATTTTCCTCATGAAAAAATTATTGAAGATAGTGCGAAATCGAAAAGTAAAGAATATATAGAAGAAGAATACGATAGTGATTCCGACGATTTAGAGGAAATATATTTTCCTAATGAAATTTCAAATTCTAAACAAACTCAAAGAAAAATCAATAATGAGCATGAATGTCAACGCCCTCCTGCTGAGCCCCCTCCTGAGTTCCCCCTCGACCCTTTTCTAAACGAACAAAACGTGGGTGAATTAGAAAAATCAATTGATGGACCCTTATGTACTAATGTAGTGGAATGTAAAGACCAGTTAAGAATGCGGAAAGATAATTATGCGTACTTTTTATCTACAACAGGTGTCCCTTTAGATAATGGTTCTCGAAGTCTAAATAAACAAAATGAACTTCCTCAATTCAAAAATTTGTTAATTAATGAAGCTAAAGAAATTAAAAAAGGAAATTTTTTACACATTGCTTTACCAATTACTACAGAATCAAGTGAAAGTCTTACTCAAATAACAAATAATATCAAATTAACAATTGAATCATTTAAAAATTTAACAGAAAAATTAAAATTAAAATCAGTTAGTATTGCAAAAACAACAGTCATTA
The DNA here is from genome assembly GCF_019393585.1 of Leptopilina boulardi. Taxonomy (NCBI): domain Eukaryota; kingdom Metazoa; phylum Arthropoda; class Insecta; order Hymenoptera; family Figitidae; genus Leptopilina; species Leptopilina boulardi. The sequence continues at coordinate 76,753 of NW_026137714.1, forward strand.
ATCACGTAAATTGGCAAGATATCGAATTAATTCTTAAAGAAACTTTTCAAGATTCTTGTACTAAAGTTATAATTTGTAAAGGTTATGTTCAATATGCAACAAATGAACAAAGACAAATTTTGATTGAAGAAGCACATTCCTCTGCTATAGGCGGTCACAAGGGAGTTACGAAAACTTATAACAGAATTCGGCAAAAATATTTTTGGGAAAATATGAAATTAGACATTCAAAAATATATTCAAGCATGTTTACAATGTCAGTTGAAAAAGTTAGTTCGAGTAAAAACTAAAAACCCAATGGTTATTACTGATACACCAGGAACCGCGTTCGAAAAAATTTCTATGGATATAGTAGGACCTTTGCCAGCAACAGAATCGGGAAATGAATGCATTTTAACTATACAAGACTGCTTAACAAAATATTCTGTTGCTGTCCCTTTACCAAATCAGCAGGCCAGTACAATTGCTGATGCTTTTGTAAAGAAATTCATTTGTACTTTCGGCTCTCCAAAAGGCGTTTTAACAGACCAAGGTACAAATTTTTTGAGCAATCTTATGAAGCGATTAGCAAAACGATTTCGTATTCGACAATTTAAAACTACTTCTTTTCACCCTCAATCAAATGGTTCATTAGAAAGATCGCATCATGTATTAGCAGAATATCTTAAACAATTCATCAATAAAAATACTCAATGGGATGATTTATTAGAATTAGCTATGTTTTCTTATAATACAAGCGTCCATGAAGGTACTAAATGTACACCCTATGAGTTAGTTTTCGGTAGATTACCAAGATTACCTTCAAGTTTACCACTTTTGGAAGAAGAAAAACTCGAGACCTATGATGACTATTTAGTAAAATTAGTTACAAAATTACATGATATTCAATCTCTCGCGCAGAAAAATTTAATTGAATCTAAAGAAAAATCAAAAACTTACTATGATCGCAAAGCTAACCCTCAAAATTTTAAAATCGGAGATAGTGTATTTTTATTACAAGGTCCCAAACCGAAAAAATTAGGTAATCAATATACAGGACCACATGAAGTGTTAGAAATATTGAGTAAAGGAAACATAAAAATTAAAATAAATAAATCACCAAAAATTGTACACATTAACAGACTTCGCTTATCTCATATTCATCATGCTAACCAAAATTAATTTAGACATTCAAATAAAATATAACAAGAATAGTGAATTAATTCAAATCTTAATACACATCCTTCAATATATTCACTAAATACACATAAACAAAACAATTTCCTTTTGCAACATTATTGTTTGCTCTTATAATTATAATTCTCCATTAATACAATTAACTTTTTTATTAAAGTAAATAATCCAGTTTGCATATTCTTAAGCATTAAAATACGAATAAAGAAAAGGCATTGTCAGTAACAAAATAAATAAATATTATAAAAAAAATATATAATTATCTGTAATAAATACAGATGACTCGAATTTTATATTGAACAACTGGAGTATTTTCTTAAGCATACATTTTAATTTTTAGATATAATAAAAAAGACATTAAATATTTGATAATAATATAGAGATATTTCTGTTTCAGGTGATTAAAATATATTATGGACATTCATTATATTAATATTTGCTATTTTTCTTCCAGGATCTATTTTTACATTATAAAATTTACTTTTTTTTTTCTTTTAAATATTTCGTATAAGAAAGTTTCATATTAATATTTTGTTTTTTTTTCCTAAATTCAAATATTCAAAAATTAAAAAAAAAAAAAAAAAAAAAAAAAAAATCAATTTTTTAAATTCTTAAACTTCATTTTCTTGTAGTTCGTATCAATACCGAAATTTGATTACCACAATGTGACACGAAATTTTGAGATCTAAAACATGTAAATCGAGATTGAAATTTTTTTTCTAAATTCAAAATATTCGAAAATTTATATAAAAAATGCCAGACAAAATCGTAAATATCTCGTAAACTATAAGCCTAATTGAAAAATGTCATCGATTTCAAAAATTATTTATTTTAAAAAAGAAGAGAAGCATGTAGTCTTGAAAATGAGAACAACGTTACCTGATAGAATCTTATATTCCTCTAGGTAATATGAACGGGCATGGTAAAAATAAATAAATTTTCCAATTCGTGTTATGGAGAATTTATCAATCGAATTTAGTTTTCTAAACCAATATATTGATTACTGGAGTCGAGGAATTAAAAAATAGTAATATGCCATTTAGAACATGGAATGATTGTATTGAAATCAAAAATTGAAAAAAAAATTCTATTGACAAAGATAAAAGGAAAGATTGCAACTAATTAAGCAAATGCAGCTTATCTTGTGAGCAATGTTTCGAAAAATATCATATAGCAAGAAATTGTTACAATAAAAAAAAAGAACGAAAATTATCCAATTAATTAATATTAAAGCCAAAATTCTTTAAATCAATGTTGTAAATTCTATTCATGTCAAAACTTCGAATACTTCTCGTTTTTCTCTTAAAGGAGGGAGGGATGTATAAGCTTATGTAAATCTGTTTCAAAAATTATACCTGCGTTCAGAAAGGAAAATGTTAGAAATTTTTTTTTCTCTGCCTTCCTCCTTTTCGTAAATTTATGTGGATGAAAATCTTTAACAGAATAATATAACATTTCAAAAGTATAAATTATGTATAAAAAAAATAATTGAACTCTGTCATCATCAGAATGTAATCTATCTGTATGCACTATTTATTGAAAACTTATATCTTATTCTAAATTAACCAATGTGTAAAGAGCAAATAATAATAATGCATCCTTAAAATCCTCTATAATACATGATATGAGTGTCTTTATAAATATAATTAAAAATCCTTTTTATATACTACTTCTACTAATTCTGTGAGCTTTTACGAAAGTATTTCAAATTTGTATATGCTTCTATACATAAGATTCTAATCTCTATAATTAAATCAGTTTTAAATCACGTATGATTATTAAATCAAAAATGACAGTATGGGATATGTGTGAAAATCTTTGAAATCATTAACAATAATATTCGTATGTATTTTTCAATATATATAAACCTATATCTTAACTTGGTGTGAAACTATATCATGTGTATGACGTATTTTCTCTTAGGCCTTTTAAACATTGATGTCTAAAAACTTTACATAATATAATCAAAATTGTAAGTGACATTTCCCTCAAATAACTTAATTCTTCTCAAAAACTGAATTCGTAAATTATTCAACTTCATTTCTAATTTCCGAATTTTAAAGGGGGGAGGTGTCACGTCACCGTAACTTCTACATTCATAATTATAAGAATCCTTTTAATCAATACCGAGTTATATGTCTCTGCGACAAACACACGTGTTTTTGTTACGCCTCTAAATACTTTTCTCTTAAATGTTCAATTTCCGCCCCTTTTGTCGCGCAACTAAACATCTTTCTTTTATATATAAAAGACCCCTGCGTTTTGTATCCTTCTACGACAATCTACTGTATTTCTATTTCTGTATACATACAAATAAAAGCGAGAAATCTTTTATGATACCAGAAGAGCTCACACCCCCACAAAACAAAATGATCCCTTTCTAATTTTCCCTATGTGCTAAAATCAAACGATGTAATAAATGCGCTCTTTCCAATTATCCTATGTGACGAACCCCTGTGGTATCACCACATTAGAAGAGTACAGCTGCGAATAATCATAGTCATACTTTTTGTATCTTGAAGAAGCTGGTTCACACCCCCCTTTTTACGTTCAACTGAGAGAGAAGGACTGAACTTTGACTTCCAAAATTAGGGTGAAAATATATAGTAGGACAATAAAATTTTATCTATTCTCTTACGAAAACTCAGTATAAAAGGGCTACATTTTCATGGAGAGATCAGTTCTGGAATCCTCTTCATACGTATAACATCAACCAGTTCTCAAAACATCTTCATACGTATAACATCTACTAGTTCTCAAAACATCTTCATACGTATAACATCTACTAGTTCTCAAAACATCTTCATACGTATAACATCTACTAGTTCTCAAATCATCTTCATACGTGTAACATCTACCAGTTCAGAACTTTTCATCATACACGTTACTTCTACTTCATATTTGGTACCAGTTCACATACGAAATCTAGTACAAGCGTTGTTACTCTGCTCGATTTCATACTCAAGTTCGACTTAGAAGAATCTCTGTGTCAAGTGTTAAAAGTTTCTATGTCAAGAAGAGCTGATTCAACCAACTGAACTCCGGACCTGTGGTCATCACCAAGGCCCGTCAACCTTCCTGTGAGCTCTCAAACTATATCTGGTACCAGAAGTTCCTATCATAATTAGGACACAGCAGTGGTCCTTTTTCATACATCTTACATCTAAATTTTCAAGGTAAGTTGTAATACTTTTTATCTAAATCCTTCCTAATTCCTTATAAAAATTTGTAGTAACCTTTACATTCCTTGTTGCAGTGGAATGCTGATTTCCCCTTATTTCAAGAATGGTTGCTTCAGGATACTCTCTCTCAAAGATCAATTTTATAACTCTAAATGTTTGTCTAAATAAATTTGTAACCTTGTCATTAAAAATCACTATTCTCTTTCTTTCCTGTACCCTTAGCTCAGAGCCTCCTGCTCTGTAAATGAAACAGGAATTCACTGAATCACCGAGCGGCCACAAATAAAATAAAATATTATTTCTTTAGTTATTTCTCTATTTGAGACGTAACATAGGTATATTTAAAAGTGTTCATTTTTTAAGTTTTTTTAAAGTTTTTAATTTCTCCGAAAATAATTAACCTTTTTAATGGTCTTGAGCTTATTTCAATCAATATTTAATGTAGAATTTTAATTATTTATAAGATTTTTGATAGATATTTTCCCAAAAACATTTTCAAAAATTTGAAAGTGGGCTCAAAATATTTCGAAAAATAAAAAGTCACTTTTCCAACAAAAAAGTAATTTTTAAAAATCAAATAAATGAATGATAAACAAGCTTTCTCAAATCTTAACGCATCTATTAAATGTACATATTTTAGGCAGCTATTTTTGACACTTTAATACTTTAAGGCACTTTTCCTATGTGACGGTTTCAAAAATTTTTTTTTTTTTGCATATTTCGAAAGTACAATATGTTGTAAATATCGTGTAAAAGTTTTAGACCGATATTCAAAATAATAACAAAGTTGTAGCACATAGAAGTAAACAGTGCACGGGTGCGCTCTACTCGTCACTAAAACTTTAATCTCGTTTTTCTCAAAACCACTTTTTTTCAACTGGTACCAAGGATTGCTAAAATTCTATTCAACCGATCGAGCTAAAATTTGGAGGGATTATTCTACACATGAATGGCTACCGTTCGAACCTCAATCATGAATTTATATAAATAATTTCCTATTTTTTAAAACAATTTTTAACAAAAAAAAGTCGATTTTTGAAATGTGTTTTTTAACAATCCGACATTTTGTTATTTATTGAGAGAAATTATTTATTGTGGTTCAGGCGATAGCGGCAAGCCTACTGAGTAAAAGTATGTTTGATTTCTTTGTTTCCGATCATGTCAAGGGGAGTTATCATTGGCACCGTCCACCCACCTTCTTTTGAAGGAGTCAACTTTGACTGTGAAAAACTTTTTATTAATTACATTAAAATTCATTAAAAAATTGTTTTCTGTATAGTTTAAGAGAGAATTATAATTGTTACAAACCGGAAAATTAATTAATATAAAATTATCAATTTTGAGGTCAGGGGAGGTACCAAGCTGCCAGAATTTAAAGTTTACTGAAAGTGTGTGAGAAAAGAAACTCGTAATTCTGTTTATTTTTATGTGGGATCGTTTATCCTTTTAGAACGTTCCGCCAAGTCACTATATAGCGAAAGAAAAATTGAAACTATTTGTTACGAAAAGGTGGGAGTAGAAAATAAGAAAAGACTAAGAATTCTGTTTTAAGTATTGTTTATTGAAATAGAACTTAAAAGAAGTACAAAAGGAAATTAAGAATAGGAACGATACATTATTTTTACTTACGCTACGATGTTTAAAACTACCGCTGAACGTCGTCCACACACGGGTTTTACGACTCCGTTCAACGGGCAAAACAAGAGGTTGGTAGCGCTCTCGCGCTTGTGGGTCCACCAAATTGTGATGGCGCAGGTACCTCGGGTACGGACTGGCCAGTTGAATAACAAAGAATTCCAATCAATTAATCATATAATTGATTAGAATTCTTACTCAAGTTGGCTTCCACTGGACTTTGCCGGCTGAAGAATTTAATTTTATTTTCGTCCGCCCTTGTTTACTTATAACTTTGTATGAAGATCTAACACGAGTTCCGACACGCGGACGGGCTTAGTCGCGGCGTTTCCAGGCTCAAGGAACTCTTCTGCCAGGCCAGAGCCAGGAGAAGTGTTTATTAATGAGCGAGGAAAGTTGTACTGCATTAATTGAAATTTTGCGACATGCCTCTAGTCCTTACCTCGGGGTCTAGGTGGGATAATTTAGAATTTAGGGAGTAATAAAGAATAAAAGTAGGGAAAATGCACGAGGCCCATTGGACATTGCATTTTTGCTGACGTGTTTGAATCTCACGCTGGTCTTCGTGAGAACGGAAACACCTAAAAATGTAAGACTTTTCTGGAATCATTATTTCTAACTAAAATTATAAATTATAATCATATTGTTAAATTTTGTTTATAATTATAATTTATCTTTAGTTACGTTTATTTGATATGACTCACAAGGATAATAATTTTCCTTGTCATGTATTAATATAAGTTACAGGTACATGTATATTTATTTAAATATCCCTGTAACTTACATCCTTCCGTCATTTTATTGCTAACTGCAAGTTGCAACAAAATGTTTAAATTGATTGGAATTTAAGTCATATCATTTCATAACAACACTTTGAAAATAGTGCATTGTATGTACAGCAGTGAGCCGAAATATCGAACTCACATGCTTTTGCTTTGAAATGCTGTAGTCCATAGGCCTGTAGTTTCAGAGGAAAGAAATAAGGATCTCAATGGAAAAAACCGAGATAGCGAGTAAAGGAATGCGATGTGATGGTGTAGCACTGTTACGTACAATCGCTTATATATATATATGCCCGTAGCGCGAAGAACCCATGGTTGTACGAGTACTCATAGGCACGGAAGTCCATACGTGTGTGTGTGTGTGTAACCGTAGCTGCCCATCACATGCTGTACCCACAGCTTGAGATATTTTATTTAATTTCATTCTTTCTTTTTCCTTTCTTTCTTTTCATTCTTATTATTTATTATTATTTGTGAAAATTTTCTTTAAAACAATTTAATTTTTCTTTTAATAACAATACTTATCTTTTAAATTCGCAAAAATAACATCAGTACAAAATTTGTTATATTCGAAACACAATTAATCATTAAACATAAAATTTAGATCCTAAATTTGTGTACATAAATTAACGCAAATAATATAGTAAAATATATAAATTAAATTGAAGTTAATTTCTGTCTTACCTTCTGAACCTTTATAACTTTGATTTAAAAATAACTGCTAAGAACAACGTACGTAACAATAATATGTAAAAAGAATGATAAAGTTATATTTTATTTTCTTTGAAAAAAAAATTTCTGAAAAATGCCTAAAATTTGGGCCGTCACATAGGTAAAGTGCCTTAATACAATTTTTTAAATTTTTTGAGCCCACTTTCACGGTTGAAAATTTTTTTGGGAAAAATATCTATCTAAATTCTAATAAATATTTAAAATTCTACATTAAGTATCTATTAAAATAAGTCAAAAACATTAAATAAGGTTAAATATTTTTGGAGTAATTAAAAACATTAAAGAAAACCTTAAAAATGCTAACTTTTTAACATATATATCACAGAAGACTTAATAGAACCTCTTCAATCAGGTGTCATTCTTTTAAGGGGAGGGACCGCTGAAATTTTAACACATCAAAATTAAAGCTGTTTAAGGGTGGTCAATTTTTTTTCTGACAATATTAATTATTTAAATGTATAATATATCATGAAAAATTGAAAAACTATAAATTTGTTAATAATTTTTAAAATCAAATTCAAAATTCTCGAAAATTTAAAATTTAAACTTCTCTCACAATTTTAATTATTTTTGACTGCCGATTTTTTTATACGCTTGTTTCATGATTCTAAACAATCAAGCGTATGGATTTTGAAAAATTTCAATTTTTTCAAAAAATGAAAATTTTGAAAAATAAAAATATTTGTAAAATTGTTAAAAATTACCTTTTGTTGTTTTTCTCAGTAGAATAAGATTTTTGGTTGAAAAAAATTATTACCCCTAAACAAGATCAATTTTGATTGCTTTCAATTTTAGTGGTAATTTTGAAAAAAATTCAACTACTTCCACAATTTTCATTATTTTTTATTGTCGAATTTTTTTTACGCTTTTTTCACGATTTTAAACAATCAATCGTATGGAATTTAAAGAAATTTAATTTTTCCAAAAAATAAATTTTCTAAAATGGCTAAAAAATTTTTTTTTTAAATTTTAATAATTTATAATAATTTTGGATCCTAAATTATGCCAGAAAAAAAATTGACACTCTTTAATAATAATAACTTCAGTAGGCTGAAATTTCACCAGTCCCTCCCCTTAAATAATTCATCAGCTCACAGAAAAAAATAGGAGAGATTCTTGTTCTTTTTATTTTCTACGTTTAAAGCTTTCTTTTCTCGTGAAAATAGAGCCGCCCTCATACTACTGGACGGTACTGTATGTAAAGAACCAACTGTATCATGGGTCTGTATATCATATGCTCAGAGTTAATGAAAAATGCGTGTATTTCTTAAGTGCAATTATTTTTTGGCAATTAAATTGTGTTATTTTATAAACAAATACAAGTTTTTGGTTTCTTAAAATTTTTGTTTTAAACTTGTTTATTGTGATTAGTATTAAATTATCAGTTATACATTAATATTACAGGTATTATTTACTTCATAACATATTTGTAGTGAGAAAACTCTTGAGGCACTGTGTACAATAACCGCAGATGCGCGTGGGCTGTCTGGCCCCAACTAAAGATCTACGAATTGTGTGGTGGGGACGCGATTTGGCCAATAGGCCACTAGTCTACACTGCGTAAACTCGAAGTAGATATTGCGCTTGGGCCAGACAGCCCAAGCGGCATCTGCGGTTACTGTACGCGGTGGTTCACTTTAATATCTTAAACTGGGAAATCGCCAGGAATTCAAAGACTGAAAAATGGTGGTTTCAGCCTACTGAAGTTATTATTATTAAAGAGTGTCAATTTTTTTTCTGGCATAATTTAGGATCCAAAATTATTATAAATTATTAAAATTTAAAAAAAAAATTTTTTAGCCATTTTAGAAAATTTATTTTTTGGAAAAATTAACCACACAGTGTTCCTCAACGGCCAACAAGTTTAACAAAAATGTCAAAAAAAACTGCTAGTGCCATCTTTTTCTACGTATTTTATACTTCAAAGATCATTTTTGACCGAAATCCTACCTGATCGTGTTTTCAAGATAATCCAAAAACAGTTTCAACATTTTCTTAACATAATATATGATATAAATACTATGTAGCATTTTGTAATAGAAATGGTAAATTAGTTTTTAATTCTATACTTTTCTTGCCCAGAGCTAACGACATGGACGTAAAGAATACAATTTAGCTCCATTATAATTAAAAAAAATTTTTTTTAACATTTTCTAAAATTTTAAAAATTGTTTTTTTGTGTTTGGTTCGTTTTTTCAGTTTTTTAAATTGTTAATAAATTATATTTAAATACAAGACCGACGGTATGGCTTGGTGGTTAAGCATTCCTAGAGCACGTGAGTACTTGGGGGGGGGGTGATCCCCTGCGAAACGAAGTGACCTTGTACAAGTTTCCACCACGTTTTAAGATATACCGAGCGGGAGGTTTGACGCCGAGGTGCAACGGTGTGGATGGTCAATTAATTGTCCGATTCACACCGCCGAAACTCGGCTGTCAATAAACCGGTTGTATTCAGGAACGGTTTTCTACAGTGTCCCGTTTCCTCTGACAAGAGAACCCATTGTGGGTAGTCCAGGAAAATGCGAGTACTCCTAATTAAATATTATCGCGATGTCGACGCGTTGCGAAGGGATGAAATAGAAGATTGTTTTGACGTAAAGTTTTAAGAATTGACAATAGTTCCTCGAAACCTACTTAAGGCAAGTAGAGTACACGAACATTTTATAGAAATACAAAAAAATATACATCATACAAGCTGACGAAATTGAAATCATATGCGTAAAGAGGAAAATTCTTCGACGGTCTTTTGTAATCTTTCCGCGTATTTAGGATCGTCTAGCGATCGTTAATTTTGTAGTTCTTCCATGTGTTCAAAAATTCTCGATTAATTGATTCACCTGCTTGATCAGACCACAAGTACAACCCCATATTGTTTGAAGCATGTGTGGAATGTTTTAAATGTTCCAAAATTACGTGGATCTTTAATGATTCTGACAACCCAGTGCTATCAAAAGCTTTCTTGAGTTCATCGAGATACTCGTTCAGATTCGGCTTCACTTTTTCTGTTGAAAAGCAACAAACTACAAACTTATTTATAGCTTTTCAAGCAGATACAAAGGGAATCAATGCAAAGTAACCTACATCTACATAGATCTCGGAGTCAAGAAGAGCAACAGAATATTTATCATTTTTCGGTAAGCATTGCCCTTAAATATTTCTCCATGATTAGTTTTTAGGGATTACTTTCAAATTTTTATGCCAAATTAATTATCAATGTAGGTTACTTTGCAGTGATTCCCTTTGTATCTGCTTAAAAAGCAATGGATAAGTTGGTTGTTTGTTGCTTTTCAACAGAAAAAGTGAAGCCGAATCTGAACGAGTATCTCGATGAACTCAAGAAACCTTTTGATAGCACTGAGTCGTCAGAATCATTGAAGATCCACGTAATTTTGGAACATTTAAAACATTCCACACATGCTTTAAACAAAATGGGGTTGTGCTTGTGGTCTGAGGAAGCAGGCGAATCAATTAATCGAGAATTTTTGAACACATGGAAGAACTACAAAATTAACTCGCTAGACGATCCTGAATACGCGGAAAGGTTACAAAAGACCGTCGAAGAATTTTCCTCTTTACGCATTTGATTTCAATTTTGTCAGCTTGTATAATGTATATATTTTTTGTACTTAAATACAATTTATTAACAATTTGAGAAAATGAAAAAACGTACCAAAAACAAAAAGAAAAATCAATTTTTTTAATTTTAGAAAATGTTTTAAACAATTTTTTAAAAATAATAATGGAGCTACATTGTAATATCTACGTCCATGTCGTCAGCACTAGGCAAGGGGAGTACAGAATTAATCACTAATTTACCATTTTTAGGGTTCCGTACTCGGTAGGAACCCTATTAGAATCGTTCGAGCAGCATACCATGTACCCCCCCCTGGCGCTTACAAATTTTCACCTAGTGAGCTGTAAATTAACACACTTATGTATTTTCACGCGTAGATTACAGGAAAAATATAGCCAACACGATTGTAATTGATCTTCATATAGTTTTCCTCGAAAAACTGACGATTTTTGACAATTTTGTCGAAAAATCATGTAATCACCCCTGGTAAATACAATTTTTTACCTAGTGAGCTGAAATTTTATACACTTGTGTGTTTTTCCGTATAGATTACAGGAAAAATATAGCGAATCTGATTAGAATTCATCTTCATACTGTTTTTTGCGAAAAACCCGGAGCTATTGATAATTCATCCAAAATCTTTGAACGGCCATATATAAGGTGAATTTTTTTTTCATAAACGGATTAAAATTTGTCTACTTTTGTCTTTTTACGTGCAGATTTCAAAAAAAATGCAGAGAGAGTGATTGGAATTAATCTTCATAGTTTTTTTTACCAAAAAGTCGAAATTTGTGAAATCTCTTGAAAATAAAGTTAAAATCATGTAATGCCCCCGGGCGCATACAATTTCCCACCTAGTAAGTTAAAAACTTACATACTTGTGTATTTTGCCGTGTAGATTACAGGAAAAGTATAGCGAACCTGATCGGTTAGGGGGGGGACAGGGTCAATTTTCGCGATTTTTTCGATAAAAATCAAATTCTTTCCTTGTTAGCATATTTCTTAATAATTTTAATTAATAAGAAAGATATTTTTACAAATGACGCCTTTATTTGTGATAATCGTAAAGTAAAATGATTGAAATGAACCTTTATGACGTTTTTAAGCTGATTACGAGTACGGAACCCTCGGTTTCAGTGCGAGTCCAATTCGCACTTGTCCGATTTTTTATTTCAAAATACTACATAGTAACTGTATCATATATTATGTTAATAAAATGTTAAAACTGTTTTTGCTTCCTCTCCAAGGTAGCTTTATAGTGATCGAAATTTTCGAATTTCTTAAAACCAATTTTTCTAAGAAATTTTTATTTAGGGAATATATATTTCGACATGAGGAACATTTGTCCGGATGTATGTGTATGTGTGTGTATGGCATCACTTCTTGTGTACAAGATATCTTAAACACGTTTTAATGAATCGTCCTGGAATTTTGCAAGCTTATTGCTTTCAGTAATATCTAAAATCAGACACAACGATTTCCGAAAATATGCACACAATTTTTTTTAGGTCACTTTTCCCAAAATTCAAAAATTTAAACTTTTACAAAAAAATTTTTTTTAGCATATATTCCACATTGTTTACTAAAAAACATTTTACTTAAATTAAAAAATTAATCGTATTTTTAACTTTAACAAAATTAAAAAATTTTTGAAATGTTTAAAAAATTCTTCTTTCTTGTATGTAATGCATACGTAATGAATAATAAATGTAACAAATGTAATGTATAATAAACAAAAAAAAATTAATTGAAATAATAAAATGTGTGAGGAAGCATAATGTTCGAGAAATGAACATAAACTTTTTATAAAAAGGACCCCCTTCTTGTTTGATTATCTTGAAAACGCGATCAGATGGGATTTCGGTCAAAAATGATCTTTAAAGTATAAAATACGTAGAAAAAGATGGCACTGGCAATTTTCTTTGACATTTTTGTTAAACTTGTTGGCCGTTGAGGAACACTGTGACCACGATTGGACCCTCGTTTACTGCCTCGCACAATGTTGTCCGAACTCGACTTCGCACTCTCACGCCTGCGGCGTGCTCTTGCTCCGTTTCGTTCTTTAAACATTGCGCTCGTCAGTAAACTTGTAATTCTACCCTAGGTGTATAATATACTATTTTTAGGGAAATTTTTAAAAATGAATTAAATCAAAAATACAAGAATAATTGTAGTTTTTAAGAAAGTTTGAGTTAGTCTAGTGGTTCTGACTTCGGATTCAGATTCAGGAGGATAATTATGTGGGAAATAGTTTAATATGCAACAAGGGTGGGAACTCCAAGTTTATGTGTCAAACACAGTGCTCTTTGCATATTATGCAAGTCACATAAACGAGGGCACACCCAAATTACATACGATTTTTCATGCGACAAAGTACAAATAGCTCGTTTTGATCGCGCGCGTGAAGTAGGAAGTGAACACAGAGTTTATTCGACCAATCAGACTCTGTCTCCAAATTAAAGATTTCTCTAGGTAATAAACTCCGTGTTCACTTCGAATATAGCGAGATATCTTCCTGGAATGTTCCACTAGAAATTCATGGGAATATTCCCCGAATATTACAGAGGAACATTCGGTTCAAAAAATTTTAAGAATTCGTAAGGTACTTTTGGTAATTTTGTATATTTTGAATGATATAAGAAAGAAATTTCATTCCTTCGAAATATTACCTTCCAGGGAATATTCCCATGACATTCGGTGAAACGGAATACCATGACAGCTTCCAAGAAGCTTCCAGAAGATATTGTTCTATGTAAGTTACTTCACGTGCACGATAAAACGAGATTTTCATGCACGCGTGGTATAAAAAAATTTATTTTTTTGATTTTTTTGTTTTTGATCAGATTTTTAAATATATTTTGAAATTTTCAATCAACCCGACAATTCCAACATTGGCTTTCAGTACATGGAAATAATTTAGTATAGTGACGTAATTTTTTTCATTTATGATTTAAATTCGTGTTGTTAAGCAGTGTTTGAGGTGCAGGAAGTTTGTAACGTTTATTGGACAAAAAATAAACAAAAATATATTTAAAGGAATCAGACTAAAATTTTTTTTAACACAATAAGCCAAACATAAACAAATAGCAATGTTACGTGACAATTTTTCACAATGTATACCTCCGATAGTGATTACTTTAAATAAATTTGAATAAATATTATTTATGTTTCGTTTATTAAACGTTGCAAACTTCATGCACCTAGTGTTTGAGTATATTTCAAAAATAAGATCCATTTTGACTTCAGATTCGTACTGATCCTAAACTGGATAAAACATTGCTGATTTTTTATGGAAACTATGGGCTATGTCGACATTGCCCAATTTCATATATTGACCATAACATTTAAATCGTTATTTTAGATTCACAGGAGATAAAAGTAAACGATTCTTGTGCGGCAGACATCGAAATTGATGTAAAAAGAAATAAGAGCTGTGATAAAACTGGAGACACTTCATGGATGGATTCGTTTAATTCATTTCACAGTCACAATTTGCGAAGTCACTCAACACCGATCAGTTGCTCCAAAGATACGTCGAGTACGCATACTAACAGTATGTGAAATGTATATTATTTATTTCTAGCCATCAAGAATTGACATTAAATAGAAGCTGTCACGATGGTAACTAAAAATTTAATTATTTTCTTGTGTGTTGTGTTGAAATTTATTTCTCGTAAATTTTAATACAATACTTTGACAATAAAATTCAATCGTCAGCATAATGCGATGGGAACGGACTCGGGCCTTGTTCTTGGAATGTCATGTGTGCACATATTATTATTATTATAACTATTTAAAACAAAATGTTATAAATATCAGCAACAAAATATGTACATATATTCTAATATTATTCTACGAGCATTCATAATTAAATATAACATCGAAAAATGAAAATTATATTCACATGGATAATTGAAAATCTTTAAGTTTAATGTTGCGAACGTTGCGAGCGCGTTAACGAACATTGCGGCAGCGTCCCGAATGCGTTGGACGTTGCGGCAATGTTCCCAAACCACAATTGTAAAAGTTAGCAAATGGGAATGTTGCGAATGTATTAACGAGCATTGCGGCAGCGTTCTGAGCGCATTAAACTTTGCGGCAATGTTCCCCACTTAAAATTAAAGAAAGTAGCGAACGGTAATGTTGCGAATGTTGCGAGTGCGTTAACGAACGTTGCGGCAGCACCCTGAATGCATTGGACGCTGCGGCAATGTTTATAATTTAAAATTTAATGGAATTATTGATTGCAAATGATAACAATGGATACCTTGTTTTGTGAGGCACGATATTATCACTTGCGGGTCTAAAATGAGTATGGATAAGTACAGGAGCCACATTAGAAATTGGACTTCTCGCGAAAAAAAAAAAAAAAAGGGATATAATAATAATAGTTCAAATAAATCTACGCGATGAGCTTTTCCTTGAACGTAATTCTTCAGCTTCCATCCTTTCTTACTCTACCCCCCCACTCTTTTTTTTATAACGTATTCTGGGCCTAACAATTCTACATGCACATGACAACACAACATCAAAGTTGTAATTGTCGCAAATAAAAAAAAAAGGGGTAAAAATACCAAAAATCAAATCATTTTCCAACAAGGAAAATTCATAAAATAAATCCAAAAGAAAACAAGTCTTTTCAATAATAATTATGCTTGATTTTATCAAGTGCATATTATTATATTTGGCTATACCATTAAAAGAAAATAAAAACTCAGCATTATTGGCATAGTAACAGGCCCAGAGCTCACGCCTTGTTCACGTGTTAAAAACCCTTAGTCCACAAAATTTTCCCACCTGAAGTCTCTAAACGTTCATATAAAAGTGCATCGCGGAAGTCAATTAATTGCAGTACAACTCTCATTCTAATTTATTGAGTGTTTGATTTTCTTTTCCTTGTATTGAAAGAAAAGTACATAATGACTTTGTCTTAAAAATAAATTCTGGATTATGGCTCTCCAACTTATGTTGTTGATGATGACGCAATCCTAATTTATGATTTTGGCTCTCCGACCTTGGTCGTTGATGATGACATTATCTGAGACATTGGTTCCGAAAATTCTTTCAATTAAAAGAAAAGAATAGTTAAAAACTTTAATCAACTAATTTCAAACTTCTTTTTGAGAATTGTGTAAGAGAGGATTTTTCCGAGGAAAAACCTTTCAATTTCTAAGTGCATTCAAAAAGTACATGACGACCTGTTTGAATTGCGAAAAATTGTGATTTTGGCTCTCCGACCGTGGTCGTTGATGATGACTCATTCACAATTTTGATTTTGGCTCTCCGACTATGTCGTTGATGATGACTAATCGAAATTCATAACAGTAACTCTGGAAATTTGTATCTTTTGAAATAAAGACAAAATTCTCATCGAGAAAAACAAAAGAAGTAATATTTTCTTTGACTGTCTTATATTTTCCTCCATTCTTTATACTTTACTTTGAAAATTCAGAAGAGAAAATTTCTCGAAAGGAAAATTTTCAATTTCTTAATGCATTCAAAAAGTACATGACGACCTGTTTGAATTGCGAAAAATTGTGATTTTGGCTCTCCGACCTTAGTCGTTGATGATGACTCATTCACAATTTTGATTTTGGCTCTCCGACTATGTCGTTGATGATGACTAATCGAAATTCATAACAGCGAATCCTAAAAATTTGTTTCATTTTTGAAATAAGAAAAAAAATTCTCATTGCAAAAGAAAGAAACCTATTTTTCTTCTATACAGTGGAACCTCGATTATCCGAACATCTATTATCCGGACCCTCTATTATCCGAACCGAAAAACATTTTATCCGAACTTCTATTATCCGAACTATTTTTTGGTCTCCCGAATTTTAAATTTTATTTTCTCTATTTATTTTATCATTCATATTTTCGCGGGACATTTTGGCAAATTTATGCCAAAAAAATCTTAAAAATTTCCGAATTTTCTGAGTTTTTAATATACATATTATTAATTAATATATATTTACATATATTTATATACACGGAAAAAAAGAAAAAGTAATTTTTACTACTTTCATAGTAAAATTGGACCTGTCCGAAGTTTCTGCGCATCTCTGGCAACTTTTACTCAAAAAATAGTAAAATTTACTATTTTTGTAATAATTTTTACTATTTCTGGAGTAAATTTTACTATTTCTGGAGCAAATTTTACTATTTTTGGAGTAAAAGTTGCCATAGATGGGCAGAAACTTCGGACAGATCCCATTTTACTATGAAAGTAGTAAAAATTACTTTTTCTTTTTTTCCGTGTACTTATGTATATTTAAAAACATATGTAATAAGTTAAATAAATAGTTCAACTGTACATTTTTTTACTTTAATTATAAAAAAAAATTAAAATCTCTATTATCCGAATTTTCGATTATCCGAACCCGGCCTTGCCTAGATTAGTTCGGATAATCGAGGTTCCACTGTACTTAACATGTCTTTAATAGAAATTTTTCTTTTATTTACTTTCGTGTTACTTATCGTCACCTTTTCGCTCTCCCTAATTACGGAATTATTAGGAATCTTATTTCAACTTTTCTGTTTAAGGGCCACTTTACTCTGTTAAAGAAGTAATTGAAAACTATTGATTTTTCATTTCTTTTTTTTGCTATGAGTCATTCAAATTATGCCACATAAAATTAGGCCCCGTGGCGGTCGCTCAAAAAAACGAATTAATTCACGCAATAAAAATATTCAAAACAAATCGGAAAATTCAGATACGAAAATAGAGACTACCCCCGTTAAAAACGAAATTGTTAAGGAAAATCAAGTTTCGGTAAAATCAGAATATAAATTTCATCCCTTAAATAGACGACCAAAACCAGAATCACAAATTAAATTAGATTATTTTGTGACATATAAACCAAAGCATCCACTTCACCACGGAGGCATTGTTAACCGACGAGAATTACAGAGACTCTCACTCACACTTGTTGGATCAGCTGACGTGCTTACTCATACGACTGAACAAGACCTTAGAGTTCGAAGAATAGAAACGGTCAGTTTCTCGTTTAAAAGACTAAACGGAAGAATAATTTTTTCATAAACAAATATTTTTGTGTCATGTCTAAATTACTATGACTATTCGAGTACAATATAACAGTGCACAAACTGTGACAGTACATTCAGACCACCTCTGTAATAGTTTAGAAATTCCTGTCAATAACGATACTAAACTTAACTATATTTGTGAGACACAACTTAAGACAGACTGCGCGATTCTTGGCTTCCCGTCGGGAGACTGCATAAATGACGAATATGCAGAAATCTTAGGCATTATTTTTCTACCAGTAAATGGAATCGAGATCTGTTTTTGTGTAGTGGACTCTTTCTTCTCGCAAGATTGTCACATTACAACGGGAATAATTGGCAGACAAAGCGCCATCGAATTGGGATTACTATCATTCCAAAATTTATAAATACTGTTTGAAATTTTCTTTTAAAAAAAGATTTTTTTTTATTTAAGGTTTTCCCTTTAGAAGAGTTGTAGCAAAACGAAGTTTTGTAATCATTAAATTAATTATAAAACTAGTTACTCTACATCGCTGTTGCCGGTACGACACCGCGAGATCGGAAATTCCTATGCAGCATTTGAATAATTTTCCGAAAAGAAAAGCGAGATAGGAAGAAAATCAAATTCTCTTTCGCATCTCGTAATATTCAAAAGCGCTGGTTTCAGTACGATCTCCCCGTGAGGAAAGCTTCTTGCTGAGTTGTTACACTGCGAAAATTCTCTAATACGAAAAAACTTAAAAGAAAATCTGAATCCTGAGAATTTCCCTAATATCCATGCAGAAAAACCGTTACAAAACGAAGTTTTAGAATCATTAAATTGATTATAAAACCAGTTACTCTCCATCGCTGTTGCCAGTACGACACCGCGAGATCGGAAATTCCTATGCTGCATTTGAATAATTTTCCGAAAAGAAAAACGAGATAGGAAGAAAATCAAATTCTCTTTCGCATCTCGTAATATTCAAAAGCGCTGGTTTCAGTACGATCTCCCCGTGAGGAAAGCTTCTTGCTGAGTTGATATAAATGTAACGCATTCCTGACGTGGAATTAATGAAAATCAGTGAAAAGAAAGGAAAATTTTCAATAATGAATACTTTAAAATGTCCAGTATAAAAGGATTTTTACTCAATAAAAACCCTAGAGGAAAAAGAGCAGGAAAGAGGTGGGGAAAAATTGCGGGAAAAAGGAGTGCACCCACAATTACAGAAAAACAATCAGCGACAAGAGTTCCGAGTTCGGAAATTTATTATAACCTTACCGAACCGACATTAAAAATCAGACCCATTAATAAAGTAAAACCTTTGTCCCCGGTTGTCCTCCCCATAGCAGGTCCAAGTAACCCCCAGGTTCCCCCTCCACAAGCTCGAGTAATTGACCTTGAAAGAGAGGAGGAATTGGCTCGCCGCAGAATAGAACTTTTACAACAACACTTAGATGATAATTCAAACGACTCTGACGAGACTACGGCATATGACAGTGACATAATAATTTTGGATTGAAAATAATCAATAATTTTTCTAAAATGGTTTCACCTATTCTGACTGACAAAACACTCGAAGATTCAACACCTACGCAGACGTCGCCTTGTAACATCCCCTTAGTATTGGTTTTTAAGAAAGCGAATAACCGATTCTACGTCGACAATGCTGAATTAAACAAAAATTTCAAATCAAGTACCATCATTGGCGACACAAACAAATTCAGCCAACGCGACAGATTATAATTTTCCGCATGCTCAATTTCCTTGAAGCAAGTTTGCAGGAATATTCCGCGGTGGCGTAAGAAAAAAAAAAAAAGAAAATAAGAGAGATAGTTTGTTCCCCTCTCGAAAAGAAGAGACTGCCAAGTTGGCGTATAAAAAAACAAAAAAAGGGGCACATAAGTATATGTGTATGTGTTCGTGGGCATATATATATGTATATATATATATATATATAATATATGCATGTATATTTAAACACGCATATCATCACCCCTTGTAACAAATCAATTTTTTTTATTCCTTTTTGTCAATTAAGACCCTTTTGGCAAAAATGCCGGACAATCACGAAGATAACCCCGGCGCAAGGGGCGGGAATAATCACTCTTTATTAGAGACAGAACATGCCAACATAACACTTCGACAAATTAACCAGGACACTACGGCCGCCATGGCATCTGTCCTCGAATGTATGACCCTACAACAGAGTACATACCACATCCCTTTCTTTGACGGAAAGAACCCACCCTTAAGAGAATTTCTACAAGATGTAGCAAATGGTGTCGTATTCACCACCGATGCCACAGAACCGGGTTTTCTTAAAGCAGTCCTTAGCAAATTAAAGGGCGCAGCTAGGGAAAGTGTTAGAGATAAACATTTTAATAGGGTGGACGAGCTTGTCGCTCATTTGCAAAAACGATTTGCATCTACAAAAAAATACCAATGGTATTTTGAAAATATTATGACAATAAGGATGAAACAATCCGAAACTGTGCGGGACTATAACGATAGGTTGCGCGGACTTCTAAGTGGTGCAAAACATGCCCTTGAAGCAAAGTACAATAGACGATTTCGCGAAGTCGATGTCCCCAACGCGCGTACTCGTGTGTTTCCCGAAAGTGAACTCCTAATACAACCAATTATAGATTGTGCCCTCGAATCCTTCATTCGCGGACTACCGGAAGAGATGTCAATTTTTGTTGACACTAGAAACCCCGTGGACTTAGAAGAGGCCTGCGAACATGCCCTTCGCGCAGAAGAGCGCCAAAAATATTCTGATAAAACAAGGGCATCCTCGTATCACATTACTAGATCTGAGGAACGACCAAGATCCCCCAGCCCTTATTCCCGACAAGCCGAGAAACCATCTTCGGACAAACGGAAATCCGACGGAGAAAAGGAGACCTCGATTCTGAGATCATCACGAGGATCAAATAACGAGACGCCTCAGTTTAGTCCTGAGCAGCTAGCGGCCTTTTACAGAACGATGATGCCTCAATTCATTCCACCTATGAATTATCAACCCCCTCTTCAGCCGATGGCGTACCAACCCTCTCCTATGCAGCCCATGGTCTACCAACCTACCCCTGGACAGGCAATGGGATACCAACCTAATTACAACCGGCAGCACTCAGGATTTAAACCAAGTGTCACCCCACCCCGTTCGGTATCCCCTGGTCCGCAAGGAAGTTCAAATTCCCCACAAGGAAATTTAAACTCTCAGCCGACTCGACGCTTAGACGCGGCAGCGAGTCCCACTCCCCAGCGTCAACGGAGCGTCCACTTTGCGGACAACCAAATAGGGTCTTTAGAGCAGGATCCCAAGCCGAAGACTCCCCAGTAGTGCAATTAGCTGCACCTGAATTCAGGATACCCAAGGTCAACTTTCTAGTGGATCCTGGATCTGACACAAATTTGATCAAAGTGTGTGTATTAAGTCCTGACCTCACATTTACACGAAGTAAATGTGCTGAGATCACTGGAATCACGAATCACACCGTGAAAACATTGGGCACTGTCGAACTAACACTCTTCGACATTCCTGTAGAATTTCACATAGTTAGAAATAATTTCCCCATTTCTACACATGGAATTCTAGGAAGGCCCTACCTTCGACTAGAGCAGGCCCAAATTTCATTTAGGCATAATGCCCTTGTCACTATCTCTAAACCAGTGACCCCTATCCCTTTTATAGATAGAGAATCACTGGAAGCGAAAGAGATTCTCAAACCACAAATAAAACCTTTTGCCAGAGTCCTTAGTTTAAAAGCAAGGACAAGAAGACCCGTGGCAATAGACACTACTCACCCCGAACTATGTGAAGGATACCTCCCGCGAATACAAACTCCAAAGGGAATTTATCTAGGCGAGGCCTTGGTATCTAACAAAGACAATATTTGCCATGCGATGACAATCAACACTACCGAAGAAGACGTTGATGTACATATTACCCCGCAAGAAATAATTCCTTTTGATTTTTGTAAATTTCCAGGAGAAGAATTTTCAGATTCCGATACGGAAAGTCCCTTAATCAATACCGAAACCGAGTACTCCGATCGCGTAGTGAAAGTGAAAAATGCCCTACATGTGTCCCATTTGACCCCGGAAGAAAAAGACTTTGTGAATCGATGGGCAGAGGACTTCGCGGATATCTTTCATTTAAATGGAGAAATGCTTTCGTGCACCCATCTGATCCAACATAGAATCCCGACAATCGATGAACAGGTTATCCGAAGAAAACAATATCGCTCCCCTAATGAAGCCCTAGAGCAAATAGACACTCAGCTTCTTAAACAATTTAATAGCGGTATAATCGGGAATTCTAATTCCGATTACAATTCTCCACTTTTGATAGTACCGAAAAAACTTGACGCCTCTGGCGAGAAAAAGTGGAGGGTTGTTATCGATTATAGGGCCCTAAATGAAAAGGTCATAGGTGATGCTTTCCCCCTCCCCAACATCAGCGCCATCTTTGACCGTCTCGGGAAAGCTAGGTACTTCACTGTGTTCGATCTTGCGAGCGGTTTTCACCAGGTTGAAACACACCCGGATGACAGACACAAAACTGCATTTTCCTCGCGCAATGGACATTTCGAGTATCGGAGAATGCCTATGGGAATTAAAAATGCACCCCCCACTTTCCAACGACTACTCAATAATGTCCTAAGTACAATGCTCGACACGGAAGCATTTGTGTACTTAGACGACATTATAATTTACTCGGACACACTCGAAGAACATGATAGGAGAGCACGCAGACTCTTTTCCAAACTTCGAGAAGCTAATCTAAAATTACAACCCGATAAGTGCGAATTTCTAAAAACAGAAGTAGCATATCTCGGCCATATAATAAGCGAGAATGGCATAAAACCAAACCCGGATAAAATCGAAGCTATTAAAAATTTTCCACAACCTAAGACCCAAAAAGAAATTCGAAGCTTTTTAGGACTCTCAGGATATTATCGCCGGTTTATTAAAGATTATGCTAAATTAGCCAAACCCCTATCCGACCTACTGAAAAAGGACAACAAGTGGGGATGGAATGAACCCCAAAAGAAAAGTTTTCTAAAGCTTAGAAAATACCTGTGCCGCAAACCTATTCTGCAATATCCAAATTTCGCCGGAAGGTTCAAATTGACAACTGACGCCTCGGAGTACGCAATCGGTGCAATACTCACCCAGGAAAAGGATGGGATCGATCTACCCGTCGCGTATTTTTCAAAAACATTAAACGAAAATGAACGAAAATATCCTAAGGCCGAAAAAGAATGTTTGGCAATTTTGTATGCTGTGGAAAATTTCCGACCCTATCTATACGTTCAAGAGTTTACTCTAGCATGTGATTTTGAACCAGTTCACTGGATGTCTTATGTTGAGAATCCTTGAGCGAGACTCATGCGTTGGAGACTCAGACTCCAGGACTATCAATATAAATTCGAATATAAGCCAGGCAAGATCAACAGGATTGTTGGGGCACTTTCCAATAACCCCCTTGAAAGAAGTGAAACAAAAATGGATGCAACTTCTTCTTCGGAATCAGATTGGACCGATGACACGAAAGAATCAGATCCAGAAGATGACACCTCACTTCCGGAACGCAAAACGGAACAATTCAGAGCACTCCCTATTACCACACGGTCTTCTTTCAAAAATAAGGGCAAGGACAATGTACAATCGAACCCTGAAAGAAAAAGTAAGAAGGGCATCTCACGGGAAGTAACGAATCCAAGGACCAGATCATCAAATCCCTTGGAGCAACGACCCTCCTTGAGACCAACCCCAACTTTCATGGTTCCTTCCAAATATGACCCTAAGGCGCCCCTAGTACCCCCATCCATTAAAACTCTAGGTGGCCCCAGTAAACCCAAACCTTCAATAGTCGCCCCAGTTCAACCCAAGGATATTTTGCGGAGGCCGTCAGAAGTACCATCTACATCACGGCTACAAGGTACAGTTAATTCTCCCACCCCAGGACCATCCTCACAACCTCCTTTGAGACCAAGAGGAAGACCCAGAGGATCCTCACAAACAAAGGATCCAGATGGAGACGAACCCTATGTTCCCCCTCTGAAAATTGATCCGATAGACTTGGATGTCAGCTGCGTGGCAAAGCGACTAAAGAAACGTAAAATGAAACCGAACAACGATCCCCCTGGCGGAAAAGAAGACAGTTCATCATCCGAAGAAAATTTTCCTGATAGTGATTATGATGAAAGTTCGGATCCCCCAGTGTTTCGATCAAGCAGTAGTGCCTTTCCCAGCCTCCCACCTAATATTGTGAAAAGAGACAAGCCCACCCCCGAAAACGTCCCAAAACCAGTTTCACCCCCAAGTCCGTGGACACCCCCGTTGTTAGACTCATATACGAACGTTTATGTGGATGGTGCGTGTTGTGACAATGGCGGTGTACGACCCCGCGCAGGTATAGGAGTTTGGTTCGGCCCAGATCATCCCCTTAACGTCTCACGAAGATATAGGGGTAGACAAACAAATAATGCATCCGAAATCGAAGCAGCAGCCACCGCCGTCCGACAAGCAAAGAAGGGCGGCATAAACAGATTAAGAATTAAAACCGACTCTAAGGTTCTCGTCCAAGGGATAACAGAATGGGTTCCAAAATGGCAAACCAACAATTGGAAAACCAACGATAACAAGCCTGTAAAAAATCAAAGAGTGTACGAAAAGCTAATCAATGCATTAAAACATATGGATGTCATCTGGGAACATGTTCCTGGACATGACGGAATCGATGGAAATGAAAATGCAGATAGATTAGCCAGGGAAGGTGCCCTCATGGAACCCGAATCTGAATCAAGTTCCTCTTCTTCATCAGAGTCATCCGAAGCAGAACCTGTTACAGAAATTCCTGAAGACAAGATCATTATTCAAGGACCTCCTCGGCCCCCAGACAGTGAAGAAAGTTCTCATTCTCTCGCCGAAGAAGAAGTGTGTGAGCCAGAAACTAGCCTAGATCGATCGATAAAAAGGTTCAACGAAATCATAAAAAATCGTTCGGATCAAACTAACCAAACCTTAACATGGGATCATGAAGGGATGGATAGGACCCCTCGAAAGAAGTCCTACGTTTCTGATGGAGATAGTGACCATGAATATTTGGAATATCTGAAAACCCTGGACCCTTGCCAAGAGAATGATGATGCACAATTTGAAGAAAGACTAAAAAAATTTTTAGAACAGCTAGACAAGAGCCGCGTTGAAACTCAAGAAAGTGAGAAACCCCCTCCACCGGAACTCGAACTTCTCCCCACCACCACAATGGATACTCCACTAACAAGTAATCCCTCCCCCACGCGAAAAAGGAGTATAGTTCGCTTTAAAGACATTCCCGAAGTTTTTGAAACCCCTACCATCGACCGCAACCTTGCCGCAAGTTTGCCATCATTCACTCCTGGTCGGGTAACAATCCCCGAAGCACATTCCACCCCATTTTTAAGGTTTTCGGATTACAACAAGGGAAAACAGGAAGAAAAGGTGCGAAGAAAAATACAAATCACGCCCCGTAGATTAACCCCTACAAGTGAGTTCGGAAGTAAGACAAAAAGGAACCTATTAATGGATCTAAACCTTCCCTATTGTGATTCTTCCTCCTCCCCTGATTCCTCAGGAAATGAAGAAGATAACCCCAACAATTATGCTCATTTAAACCCCCCAAACATTTTACATCAATGGACAGAACCTTTGACTTACAAACGAGACAATTACGCCCACTTTATTTCCGAAGACTGTGAACCCGTTGACCCCATTGTGAAACTTTTAGTGGCAACCGAAAAGATCGACTTACAGGACATCAGAGACAGTAAACCAACTAAAGGACAGGTGTACATCACTATCTGTGGACGCTATAAAGTATACTCAATCATTGTGAAAAGGAGACATTTTGACGAAATCAATTGGAATGACGTAATCACTGGACTAACAAACTTGAGACATGCTATGACCTTAGACAATCAGAAACATTGCCGAATGGCCAATTCGGGTGACCTTCTAGGAGCACTCCCTCAAAATAAAATGACGGAGCTTTTAGCAGGAATATTCCGCGGTGGCGATATAAATATCACACTATGCCACGGAAAGATCGAGGTACCACCTTTACAATTACGCCCCAAAATAATATCGGAATTTCATGGCAGTCTGATTGGAGGACATAAAGGTATAACTAAGACCTATAGAAGAATACGTGAGAGGTATTATTGGCCTAGAATGCGAGACGAAGTTACAGAGTATATTCGCAAATGCAAGAGTTGCTTTGAGAATAAACTCGCCAGGGCTCGAACTCGTGAACCTATGCTAATAACAGATACCCCTGCGCAACCCTTTGACAAAGTGTCCCTAGATACCGTGGGAAAACTTCGAACCACTCCCAACGGCAATAGACATATACTAACAATGCAGGACAATTTCAGTAAATATTGCATTGCGGTCCCCATACCAGACATAAAAACAACCACCATTGCCCATGCCATAGCAGCAAACCTCTTTTCTGTATATGGAGCGCCTCGATGCGTCCTCACAGATAGAGGAGGTAGTTTTATAAGCTCCCTAATGCGGAAGCTTGAAAGCATCTTTGGGGTAAAACAACTTACGACTTCCGGATACCGCCCTCAAACTAACGGAGCGTTGGAAAGAAGCCATATTGAATTGACGGATTATATTAAGCACTACGCTCAAGATTTTGACGATTGGGATCGTCTACTTCCTTTTGCGATGCTCAATTATAACACGTCAGTTCATGAAGCTACAAACCTAACCCCATTCGAGTTAGTTTTTGGACGAGTAGCCCGGATCCCTTCCTCCCTACCACTTGGACCAGAATTAGAAACCTATGGTTCATATCTAAAGGATCTCGTGGTCCGATTGCATGAACTTCAAAATCTGGCAGCCGATAAGCTTAAAGGAGCAAAGCAACGCTCCAAAGAATTTTATGACCGAAAGTCAAGACCATCGAAGGTCAAGGTTGGCGACCAAGTCTATACCTACAAAGAAGTTAGGACAAACAAGTTCGACAATCGAGCTAATGGTCCGTACACTGTTGTAGGGTTAACCCAAAACAATAATGTCATTTTAGAAGATGACAATGGCGAAAGATTCGCCAAACACAAAGACAAGGTGATGGTTACCTATCTTTAACTATCACCTTCACAAAAATTTTGTTATTAACATACAGTCTATTTTTTTTAGAAAACAAAGATGTACTTGGCACACTACTTAATCGTTTTGTACCTCTCTAATTCGATTATCGTGAAGGCGCAGATCAATCCAGTTCCAATAGGACCAATTGACGGCCCCGGATACCAGATTACCCCACTTGACATAAGTAGTGGGATATATTACGAGTATTCGGGAGAAGTAAGAAGGTCAGTTAGTAATTGGAGGATCAGCATCTTCCTGGACATCGGCAAACAAGTGAGGCATTTCGAGGAATTGAATTACAAATTGAACGACGTGAAGCAGCAATGCTTTCCAAAAGAAGAATGGTGCGGTGTCCGAATCGAATCATTTCCCTGGGAGGACCGATGGGAAATAGCTGCAGACCTACAACGAGAACTTCAGCGGCAATTAGAAGAACTGGAAAGAACACGCCAGAATCTTCCTATATTGGTATCATCACAGTTTCGAGCTCGGCGCAGTGTTCCCCTTTTTGGATTCCTTGGAAAGATTGCAGGACCCATCGCTGGTGTACTAAACTACGAAGATGGTGAACATTACGAGGCAGTTATGCAAGAATTAAATGAAGCACAAGCAAACTTATCACACCTTGTTGGAAAGCAGACACATGTGGTTAGGTCTCAATTAGAAAGTCTGCATAGTCAGGTGCAACATCACGACGAAGTCTTGCAGGAACTACACCAATCTTTCGACACCCTGAATAAGGAACTAAATGGACAATTTAAACATTCTGAATTCCAAGAATACTCCAAACTCCTGGACAAAACACTGGCTGCCATAAAATTAGGACTTGATCACAACATCCGAACGACGACAACAATGCTAGTCGCAGTTCACGATGCTAGAAGAGGACAATTGCATCCTGGAATTTTATCTTCAGAACAATTGGGACTTATCCTCGACGACATTAGAAATAACGCCACTGATGTTATTTTCCCCATACCTGGACCCAAGGTCAGCGTTGACGAATTAATTCAAGTAGCCACGACCAGTATTCTATGCGAGGACCACAAAATCAAAATTTTGATGGACATTCCTCTCCTGGAACAAGACAAATATGCAGCCTTCAAACTACATCCACTGCCGACTCTTCAAGGTGAACTTGGAAACGCATCTACTAGGGCATACGTGAATCCTGCATACAACTACTTAATCGTCGACAAAGAGCAAAGAACCTATCTTTTGCTTAAAGACAAAGATTGGGAAAATTGTAGGACAACGACATCGTTCCATGCATGTCTGAAAGGATCACCCATTTACGACCTTCAGAACAGACCAATCTGTGAGGTATCACTCCTGACCAATCCCACGGACAAAGTACTACGAACCTGTGATATCAGAATTACTTCAAGTCTAGAATCTTTTTGGAAACCTCTGCGGACCTTAGCAGCCTGGCTTTATTCAGTGGCCAAGCCAGAAGTGTTACTGATAATCTGCCACTCTGCTTATACGATCAAAATAAATGTCACAGGTACTGGGATAATAAGGCTAGCCCCAGGATGTTCGGCAAAGACAAAAGATATAACTATCCCAGCAACAGCAACTCAGGTAGGCCAAACGGAGATCTTATATGAACCCGAGTTACACCTGGACTTAAAACGGATTTCAAGTGTATTTTCTACCTATTCCCATTTAACAACTACGATGGGAATTCAAGAGAATGTTCGAACAAAATTGAAGACCCCCAATTTCGATACCAACTCCAAAACTCTGGAACAACTGGAACAGGAATTGGAGAATTTTGCGATGCAGCGAAAATGGAGAACCCATCACTCTATCCTTATTTATGGGTCCTATAGTGGATTGATAATTTTTGGCATTATCAGTCTCCTCCTTCTATGTCGACACTCAATCAGTAGAAAAATCAGGACTATCACTGGCAAAAGTAATTTCAAAAGGAACAAGGCTGATCCCGTTCCGCAGACAGGGTATAAGGTAAGGAGTCAAGACGAGCACCTAGATATGCAGAGATCTGGAAAAATCCCTTCAACATCTACGAATCTAGATCAAGGCGTGGAACTCCAACCATCGACCGTTGAGGCACCTAAGAATCTTGTACCTACAACCCAATCTTGACAACTAAATTCCGAAGGCTTCGGAATTTCGACAACGAAATCAACATCATCAACTAGTGTCAGTTCACCAACTAGGAACTGTTTAAAAAGGGTAATTGTATTACCCATACAAACACTCCAACCAATCTAGTTAAGAGTGAATGTGCATATATGTGTGTATGTGCATGTGTGTATGTAGATATATATATGTGTATATATATATATATGTTTCATACATATATGGCGAACCAAAGTTTCTTTTAGTTTTTTTTTTTTTTTATTGTTGTTTGCTTTGATTTATTTTATCTTCGCATGAGAACCCACGGGCAATCTCTAAAATCAATTTCAGCACCGTCGGGACAGGTCCTAGCACATTCTCATGTGAAAGAACAGAGAACTCTTGTAGAGGGAGGCTTACGTGGTCTGACCGCCGAACTGCCACTTGGGCCGCCCTCAATATTTTGCCAGACATCCTTTCCTACCACGTTGTCAAAGGACTGGGTGCGAATGTGTCTAACGAGACATCATCACCTGTCTAATGATTTGTGGGAGTTTTGGGTCAGTGCCTGGTTGATGAAGAGATCGGTCGTGGAAAATCATGTAAGGATGATTGATAATCTTGATAGTGTCTAAATGTACATTTTCAAAAAAAAAAGAAAAAAAAAAAAAAAAAAAAAAAAAAAAAAAAAAAAAATGCGTGATAATGTTAGCGGGTGAATTTCATTCGATATTATTATAATTACTGTTAACTGCGGTGGTTTCGATATATATATATATATAACTACAATTTTTTTTTTGAGATCAAAAATGATAAAATGTTTTCACTTACCGTGTGATGAATCATCAATTGCTAAATGCTCCTCTCAAAAAAAAAAAAAAAAAAAAAAAAAAAAAAAAAAAAAAAAGGGGAAGAGAGAGAGAATTATAAGTTTACAACAGAATTTTATGAAATTTTGAAAAATATTAATTTTACATATATATTCAAAGCATACACTTTGAAAGGGGTAGTCTTCATTCTGGAGGATTCCCCTAAATGCAATGCATATTTTCCTCTTAATTTTGGTATTAAAAGTAATAATCTTAGTTTAGAGGAATTTTCCTTCCAAAAAAAAAAAAAAAAAAAAAATTTTTTTTTAGTGTTATTGATGTCAAGAGAACCAATAATTTTTTTTTTATAATAAATATTTAATAAGATTTAATTAATTACATTCAAAAAGAAAGGTAAATTATAATAGATTCCTGGAACAAAAAAAAATGAAATATTGGTTTTTTTTTTAATGCATCAATTTATTAGATTTAATTACAATAATAAAAAGATGCTATAGCCAGTAGCGAATATCAAACAAATTCGACGCAAATATTTAAGAAAATTAGTAAGAAATGAAGATTCATCGAGAGGTTATATTTTCTTATTTATATCCACCCAGATTTAAACCATTTAGTAAGTCTTCGAGTTTTTTTTATTTTGGCTTTTCAAATTATAACATAACACTATTACGACAAGATACAAAAAAAGAATTTTTTCGAAAAATAAAAGAGCAAAAAAAAAAAAAAAAAAATTCCTTTTGGAGGAAGAATTTTCCTCTAGATTTAAGATTGCTTTTTTTTTTTTGGTGTAATTTTTGGAGTGCGTGAGAAAGAGAAGAGATCGGACTCTTCACCCTAGACCGAGGTGGCAGCGTTTGGGACAACCGGGTCCAAAAGGAATCCCTCCGAACCAATTGTCTCCCAAACTCGAGCAACTGGA
This sequence comes from Leptopilina boulardi, assembly GCF_019393585.1. Lineage (NCBI taxonomy): Eukaryota > Metazoa > Arthropoda > Insecta > Hymenoptera > Figitidae > Leptopilina > Leptopilina boulardi. Next base: position 107,809 of record NW_026137714.1, read on the forward strand.
ACATTGATTTTCTAAAAAAAAAAAAAAAAAAGGAGAAAAATTCTTTCCTCTCTCTCTATTTTTTTTTTCCTCCTTTTCTCTCTCCACTCTTCCTCTTGCAAAAAAAAAAAAAAAAAAAAAAAAATCATTTATTTATACTACTCACCAGCTGCCATCTTGCTCTGGTCTTCGACTCCCGACCCCGGGTCCAGTAGTGGCATTGTAAAAAAGTGATTTTGTAGGACCTGGAGACCGGCTGGTACCCGACCTCCGGTGCTACTGGCAATAGGGAACAGAGTGGGCTAAAAAGGAAAGAGGGAAATGAGAAAAAAAAAAATTTTAATTGCGCATACACACATGTAATTGCATGAACACATATACACTTACATTACAGGGAGACACCTATCAACACTCCACTTGCCCTGGAGAATAGGCACCCTTCCCAATTCCTCCCGGACAACCGTGGGTTCATAAAAATTAGGCTGCAACAAAATGAGAAAATGGTTACATATACCGTTCTCTCATGTGCATGTAGTTCTACATATATATATACATACCGTCGCCCAGTAACCCCGACAAAGATATTGTCCACTTTCCTCACACCAGAGGTACTCCTGGTACCATTGTGTGCGGCTGAACCTCTTTCTCGGGCTACTGCTCCGAAGAAGAGGATCAGCCCTCCACAGTTCCCATTCATTAGTACGGGGGGGAGCCGGCCTCCAGGCCTCAAACTCTACGAAGAATCTAAAAAAAAAAAAAAAAAAAAAAAAAAAATAATTTAATTATTGAAAATAAAACAAAAGAATTATTTTTAGATTTTTATTAAAATGTGAACATTTTCTCAAAAATTTCAATGACAGGATTGTTTTGTTATTTTATCAAAAATGTGCATTTTTCTAAAAATTTCAATAAAAATAATTATTTAAAACCTTTTTCAAAAAATGAACATTTTCTCAAAATTTCAATGACAGGATTGTTTTGTTATTTTATCAAAAATGTGCATTTTTCTAAAAATTTCAATAAAAATAATTATTTAAAACCTTTTTCAAAAAATGAACATTTTCTCAAAATTTCAATGACAGGATTGTTTTGTTATTTTATCAAAAATGTGCATTTTTCTAAAAATTTCAATAAAAATAATTATTTTGCACCTTTTTTTTAAATTTTGCATTTTCTAAAAATTTCAATACAAAAAAAAAATTTAATTATTGAAATATCCATAAAAATGAAATTTTTCTCAAAATTTCAATAAAAATAATTATTTAGAACCTTTTTCAAAAATATCCATTTTCTCAAAATTTCCATAAAAGAAATATTTTTGAGAAAAGTGTGCATTTTCTCAAAATTTCAATAAGAATAATTTAATTATTGAAAATAAAACAAAAAAATTATTTTTAGATTTTTATTAAAATGTGAACATTTTCTCAAAAATTTCAATGACAGGATTGTTTTTTTATTTTATCAAAAATGTGCATTTTTCTAAAAATGTCAACAAAATAATTATTTTGAACCTTTCTCAAGAAAATGCATTGTATCCAAATTTCAATAAAAATAATTATTTTGAACTTTTTTTTTTTCAAATTTTTGCATTTTCTCAAAATTTCAATAAAAGTAATTATTTAAAACCTTTTTCAAAAAATGTGCATTTTCTCAAAATTTCAATGACAGGATTGTTTTGTTATTTTATCAAAAATGTGCATTTTTCTCAAAATTTCAATAAAAATAATTTAATTATTGAAAATAAAACAAAAGAATTATTTTTAGATTTTTATTAAAATGTGAACATTTTCTCAAAAATTTCAATGACAGGATTGTTTTGTTATTTTATCAAAAATGTGCATTTTTCTAAAAATTTCAATAAAAGTAATTATTTAAAACCTTTTTCGAAAAAATGTGCATTTTCTCAAAATTTCAATGACAGGATTGTTTTGTTATTTTATCAAAAATGTGCATTTTTCTCGAAATTTCAATAAAAATAATTTAATTATTGAAAATAAAACAAAAGAATTATTTTTAGATTTTTATTAAAATGTCAAAATTTTCTCAAAAATTTCAATGACAGGATTGTTTTGTTATTTTATCAAAAATGTGCATTTTTCTAAAAATGTCAACAAAATAATTATTTTGAACCTTTCTCAAGAAAATGCATTGTATCCAAATTTCAATAAAAATAATTATTTTGAACTTTTTTTCAAATTTTTGCATTTTCTCAAAATTTCAATAAAAATAATTATTTAGAACCTTTTTCAAAAATATGCATTTTCTCAAAGTTTCCATAAAAGAAATATTTTTGAGAAAAGTGTGCATTTTCTAGCAAAATTTTCAATACAAAAAAAATTATTATTGAAGTTAAAACGAAAGAATTATTTTCAGATTTTTATTAAAATGTGAACATTTTCTCAAAAATTTCAATGACAGGATTTTTTTGTTATTTTATCAAAAATGTGCATTTTTCTAAAAATGTCAATAAAAATAATTATTTGGAACCTTTTTCAAAAATATACATTTTTCGGAAGTTCCATTTACAAGATTGTTTTGAAAATTCCATTAAAAATGTATATTTAAAATTGAAAATTCTTTTCGCTGTCCAAGTTTTTCTTTTCTTTCCTTATTAAAATAAGATTTTAAATTACTTACCCTCTCTCTCCTCTTAATCCCGCCAGAAGTGCCTTCAATCGAATAGCGGCATCGATTTTCTTTAAATTCTCTTCCTCTTCTTCCAAGGGCCCTCGCTCCTCTTTTTCCTGTACATCCACCGGCCTCATTCTCTTCACTTTTTGGAGAAGAGCCAACAGTCCCTGCCGTTCACGAGATGTTCGCGGAACCACCCTTGGACAGAACTCACTGTGCACTTCATTGTCACTCTCGCACATTTTTCTTTAAATTATACACACGAATCGCGCGTTTCAATTCAATTAGGTGTGAGCTAATTAAGAGCTACCGGCAAACTGGCTGCGGGGACCGGAGTCTGGACCGCGGAGACTGCTACACGTGCAGCTCCTTGGTCCTTATCAGTGCAACCTGATACTCCACATCCGATTCTCTGGCACCAACGTCCAGACAAAGAATCAGCATAAATAATATATAAAGGAAATCTTATAATTCTCTTTTCTCTTTTTTTTTTACATGCGATATATTAATATTATTATTTAATTATTATAAGCCCGATTTCGTTCTCATCGCTTATAGTTTTTGGGGACAAAAACGGGAATATTCACGGTGGTTTGTCACGATGGTAACTAAAAATTTAATTATTTTCTTGTGTGTTGTGTTGAAATTTATTTCTCGTAAATTTTAATACAATACTTTGACAATAAAATTCAATCGTCAGCATAATGCGATGGGAACGGACTCGGGCCTTGTTCTTGGAATGTCATGTGTGCACATATTATTATTATTATAACTATTTAAAACAAAATGTTATAAATATCAGCAACAAAATATGTACATATATTCTAATATTATTCTACGAGCATTCATAATTAAATATAACATCGAAAAATGAAAATTATATTCACATGGATAATTGAAAATCTTTAAGTTTAATGTTGCGAACGTTGCGAGCGCGTTAACGAACATTGCGGCAGCGTCCCGAATGCGTTGGACGTTGCGGCAATGTTCCCAAACCACAATTGTAAAAGTTAGCAAATGGGAATGTTGCGAATGTATTAACGAGCATTGCGGCAGCGTTCTGAGCGCATTGAACGTTGCGGCAATGTTCCCCACTTAAAATTAAAGAAAGTAGCGAACGGTAATGTTGCGAATGTTGCGAGTGCGTTAACGAACGTTGCGGCAGCACCCTGAATGCATTGGACGCTGCGGCAATGTTTATAATTTAAAATTTAATGGAATTATTGATTGCAAATGATAACAATGGATACCTTGTTTTGTGAGGCACGATATTATCACTTGCGGGTCTAAAATGAGTATGGATAAGTACAGGAGCCACATTAGAAATTGGACTTCTCGCGAAAAAAAAAAAAAAAGGGATATAATAATAATAGTTCAAATAAATCTACGCGATGAGCTTTTCCTTGAACGTAATTCTTCAGCTTCCATCCTTTCTTACTCTACCCCCCCCACTCTTTTTTTTTATAACGTATTCTGGGCCTAACAATTCTACATGCACATGACAACACAACATCAAAGTTGTAATTGTCGCAAATAAAAAAAAAAGGGGTAAAAATACCAAAAATCAAATCATTTTCCAACAAGGAAAATTCATAAAATAAATCCAAAAGAAAACAAGTCTTTTCAATAATAATTATGCTTGATTTTATCAAGTGCATATTATTATATTTGGCTATACCATTAAAAGAAAATAAAAACTCAGCATTATTGGCATAGTAACAGGCCCAGAGCTCACGCCTTGTTCACGTGTTAAAAACCCTTAGTCCACAAAATTTTCCCACCTGAAGTCTCTAAACGTTCATATAAAAGTGCATCGCGGAAGTCAATTAATTGCAGTACAACTCTCATTCGCGAGTCAGCTCTGAAATTTTTCAGAGGCATAAAAACGATTTTGAGACGCCGGGACTAAGCCCGTCCGTGAGTCGGTTTTTCAATTTTTGCAATCCACTACATAGATAGTGATTAAAATTGGACGGACGAAAAGTTAAAGTAAATACTTCACGCCGACGAAGTCCAACGGAAGTCGTCTTTAATAAAAATCCAATAATTTGAATAAAATCAAATTATTGAATTTTTGTCTTTTTGACCGGCCAGTCCGCACGTGTGGTGCCTGCGCTGTTTAGATTCGGTGGACCCGTGAGTGCATTTTTCGTGCGCTACCAATAGACACTTTCGCGCTTTGCTAAGTGTGTGTATTTTTGCGCCCGTCGGAAAGCAGCTCGACGCCTCGCCCTCGTTAGCTTGCGACGGTATAATAAGCAGTAGAGTAAGTTTTTTTAAACATGTATCGTTCCATTTTCTTATCTTATTGTATTATTTCAACATTTTAAAATCAAAGATTTCTTTTTATAATAAATGTATAAAAGGGTCTTAATTGTTTCATTGTGTCTTATCCCTTAAATTCAATTCCGAATAACGTAACTTAAAATTAACGTAACTAAATTAAAAAAATTCATTCAAACAGATGATCTTGAAAATATACGCACATTTAGAATTGGTTCTAATGCGCAGGTTTCTCGTAAGCCTCGCCCTGTTAAGATTGTATGTGAGACGGAAGAGAAGGCACAAGTAATTCTAAAAAAATTTGTAAGTGTCAAAAGAGACTCAACACGTTCAAGGGAGTTGGAAGATCTTTGGATGTCGAATGACAGGACGGTTATGCAGAGGGAGGAGATTAAGAGAGTGAGGGAGGAACTAGAGACCCGTCGATTAGACGGAGAAATGAATGTGTCAATGGTCTACCGGCGTGGAATCCCTACCATAATTAAAATACCCCCTAGAAATCGCACATCCACTCTTACAGTCCAAATAGATGCGTGTAAGGAGAATCTATAGTGATTTCCCCACTTGGTGCCCAAGGTTGTGTCCCTTCCTTGAGATAAACTTATTTTATTTCTATCTATGAAAGTGATTTAAGGAAATACATTCAGAACTAAATGTAGACATTGTGATTTAGATAAAATCAGTATTATTGAACAATAACAATTATTTTTGAATTTAATTGATATAATGGTAAAGCAGATTCTATTTATCGAAAATTAATCTTCTCTTTTGATAATAATGTAATTTGATTTATGTTATTCTTTACTGTATAAACTTATAATGAACTTTAGCCATTATAGCGCCTACCTAGATTTAGTTAATATTTTATATTTTGTATTGTTACTTACGTAACTATTAGAATTTAGGAGTACTTTTGTACGAAAGGGCATGTCCCGTTATGTTCTAAATAAATAAATAAATAAACTTGGCAGTTTTCTTCTAAAAAAGGATACACGATCCCATAAAATTAAACGGAATTTTTAATTTCGGCAGCTTGGTGCCTCCAGGACATAGAAAATAATAATTTTTATAATTAATATTTTTTCGGTTCGTAACAGAAGCAAAAAAGTCCTTTTTCTAAGTGACATGTTTCTAAATATTATCCTAGATGGCATTTATTTAACTGCTTTTTAAAAGCATATTTAGGAATTATTTTTAATTACTTTAACTGATCCCATAATAAAATAATTAAAAGTGAAAATCGCTGTATTCAACAGTTACGATAATATGTGGACATCCGAATGAAAAGTGAACATTTTGTTGGTTCTAGTGTGCGAGATAATCACAATATACTAATTTTGAAGCAAACTTGTGATTTTTTATATATTTTTTTTATTAATCTATAGAGGTTTACACGTCTAATTATGCAGTTTTCATAATTTTTTGCCAGTCTAAATATTCTGATTCATTGTTTGAAGTAAAAGAAGAAAATGTCCTACTTTATCGGTCCATTGCAAAAATTGTGAATTTCTGTTATTTCCGACGGTTTATTGCAACATAAAAATACACTTTGAACGGAAATACATTCTAGCACATACACGTCTAGTAAATTTAGCTAAACACACAGATAATATACTACCTTTTTAAATATAAAAAAAATGTTTGGGCATAAAATAAGTCACGGCACGTTGCTTATCAATAAGACTCAGGTTATACACCAATAAATGAGGAGCTTATAAAATATATTAATCGATGAATCAAATTAATCTTTTTCTCTCTCACACTAACTTGATCTCTCCCAGAATAATCGAAGATATTTGCTCTTAAAACTTTGTTTTTGTCAATTTAAAAAATAAATTATCGATATTTTTTAAAATTATTCGTACTAAAGACACTTAAATTTTTTTAGTAAAATCTAGTTTTACTTCTCTTTTATCAAATAAATAAATTTATGTCCAGCTATTGACTTCGTAAAAAGAATCGGTTTATTAATTAAGAATCGCATTTTTATAAAAGGGATTACTTTGTCGGTTCCCCTTTATTTCCGAAATGGAGAAGGGAGGGGATTCGAAACCTATTAATTTTTCATCTTAAAGGTGTCCTCGATTTAAAAAAATTCTCATTTGAATAACTTCCCAAAAGAACCAAAGATATTTGCACTTAAGGTGGTTAGTTCTAAGACGCTAGTCAAAGGTACAATTTTCTATTTCTAAAAGTTCACAAGGGAAATACATTTATTATGTAAATTAAAAATAACATTTATAAGTAATAACCTTTATATCGAGACGTATATATTTGTAAATAATAAAAAATTCAAAGAAAAAAAGGTAATATACTTTGAATAACGTAGTGTTTCAGAGTTAGGGACGTAACACAATGGCGCAGCTCATGGTATTTTCGTGATACGGAATCGTAATAATATTTTTTTACTAAGTTAAAATAAAGTATTGAGTGAAAAAATAAATTAATATATTAAAAACATTTATTTATATTCAATTTAAAAATACACCAAATGAGTAAATCAATGTATTTCTCTTAATAATTAACTTTATTTGAATTTTCGTGCCACTCTTTTTCGACGCGCATGACGATCCCATAGAAATAATTGTATATAATTGTTTGCAGCTAGATTTTCATATGGAAGAATTCTCGTTTAACAGATTTCTCGTTAAAAATTAAATACACACTCAATGACACACAATTATACAAACAAGAATATTATAATATCGAAGGACTTGTTTTATCATAAATTAAGAAATCAATCTATTGCGTGAATATAATTAGAATTGTTCACGCTATGCTAGTCCAAGAATAATGTTAGTTTAAATAATATATATAATTTTTAATCAATCATCTCATTTTGACACCTTTACGAGCAAAGATAAAAATAACAGACTAATCTACTCCTGTACACTGAAAAAATTTCGGTTCATGAGATGTCCTGATCAGTACACCAGATATCCCGAGCACCAGGACATGTGCTGCACTGGCACTCAGAACATCAGATGCTCTGTTTCGAGACACCAGGCGCACTGTCACAGTACATTTCCTGCACTGATTCCGATGCACTTAAATTTTTTCAGTGTAGATACCGGCTGTTTGTGAGGCGGTGGCTGTGCTGTGGTTCACGACCCAGTCCCCGTTCCGTATAAAGATCTCTAGAACGCCTTTTATTTCTGCGGTTCTGATCTTGCTTAGCATCAGCCAAGGTACATCCACGGTTCAAATTTCACCAAGTCGGTGATATTAGCCACCGCGATCCTCCCCCAATCCGTTCTCTAATCACGCCACGCTAATCCAATTCAAATTTACATTATATTCACTGATTCACATTAAATCAGTTAATTTTCCCCTCAAATATATTTGCAACGTAAAATTCACTATCTCAACAAGAAAATATTAGAGTTTCAAAAGTCAGAGTTACCTATATGCGTCCCAAGCGAAAGCGCGAAATCCAGGAACAGATCGGCAGCCGGTCTCCAGGTGTGATGACACCAATAGGGAAACGTTTCAATTTCTACCCCCCATTTTCGGTAATAACCAGCATGTTCGTTGACAAAATAGCGGAAGGATTTTCACATGAACAGTCATCGCGTTAAGGTTTGCTATATTTTTTCTGTAATTTACTTATAAAAATACCAAATATTATTAGGGTACCAAATATTAGCTGACTAGGTCGAAAATCGTAGAAGTTAAAGGAGAGGGGTCAGGGTCATTTTTTGCAATTTTTTGGAAACAATCGTATTTCTTTCCTCTCTAGCTCGAAAGAGTTAAGTTTAATCAGGTTCGCTATATTTTCCCTGTAATCTACGCGTGAAAATACGTATAGGTACCAAATTTCAGCTGACTAGGTCGAAAATTGTAAAAGTTAATTGGGGACACCTTTTTCTGGGAGGGACGCACGAGTCTTTCCATAAGGGTTGCGTCCGGTACACTTACGGTGTACGGAGCCCTAAAAATATCTCTAACTTTAATTTTTTGATTAAAAATACTCTGCAACCGTACGATTAATTCCACAGTTTTTGAAGCTTTGTGTTCCTTGAATATTAAATTTATTTTGCTTTAATTTTGAATTGAATTCTTATTGTGCCTTTATAGATAAGTCAAATAGTGATAAAGTGTTCCCTTTTCATGCGGACGTCCACATATTTATAATTTTAAAAATGGGTCATTCCAACGAAAATCACCAAAAGCTGGTTGCGCGATGATTTTTAAAAAACCTATAATTGATACATAAGACTTTAGAATACAATTTGATTGTCATGCAAGGTTTCATATGGCCAAATATGTTTTAGTTTCTTTTTAAAGTCTTTTTAGAGATCAATAGGTTACAAGGTCATGAATAGTCCTTTTAACAAAAGGGCAATAAAATTCATCGAAAATGAAAAAATGTAAGTAATTTATATTTTTTATAATGTATATGTTACGGGCAATGGTCAAGAGACGGGCAAGGTCTGACAATGCCCGGGCACTGTCGACAATGACCAACTTTTTTTAACATGATGCATTAAAATTCAACAATGCCCGGGCATTGTCAACATTGCCCAGTGATTCTTGGGCAATGTTTCCAAAGTCTAGGCAACGTAGTAATAATTTGAAAATTATATGATTTCGGTGTAATGAAATTTAAGTTCATAAAAATTTGGAAATTAGAGGACTTGACATTGTTAATTTATTTATTTTTACATGAGAGACTGCCGTGATAGTTCGACGTAAATTTTTTATTGCTGTTTAAACATTTGCATTTATTTTGAGCGCAACAATTAACTTTCGATAGTTCATCGAAAATTTAATAATATGAAATTTGTTTACATTATCATGTATTAAGCTAGATCGAATATTTTTGACATTGACAAAATCACACCGGGCTATATCGACATTGCCCAAAACAGACCGGGCATTGTCGACATTGCCCGGAAAATTCGAATGTTACTTATATTTTGGACAATACCCAGCGGCTATGGGCATTTTCGACAGTGCCCGGGCATTGTCAGACCTTGCTCGTCTCTTGAACATTGCCCGTAACATATATTAATTTAAGATATATCTTAAAGTAAATAAATGTGAATTGTCTGAAAATTACTCACCTAAATATTGAAGTTGCTATTTTTTGTCCTCGTACAGTGTCATTAATTTGACAAATTTCTTCTTTGGAGAAAAAAGTAAACGTAAAAATCTTTTGAGCTTACTTTGTATTAAAATTATTAACTCAATTCAAGTGAATTTTTTCTGGGGCCTCGTCTCGTTACCGTTTTATTAATTTTAAAAAATTATTCAAACGGTAACGAGACGAGGTCCCAAACAAATTCCACTTGAATTGACTTAATAAAATTAATACTATTTAAGATGAAAAGGATTTTCGCGTTTTCTTTCTTCTCTGTAGAAGATATTCGTCAAATTAATAGCACTGTACGAAGACAAAAAAAAGCAATTTTAATATTTAGGAGAGTAATTGGCAAATAATTTACATGTATTTACTTGTTTTAAATGAATTCACGTTATAAGAAATATATATTACTTTTTTTCATTTTCGACGAATTTTAATGCCCTTTGGTAAAATGAACCATTCATAACCTTGTAGTCTATTGATCTCAAAAAAAAATTTAGTTAGAAACTAAAACATGTTAGATTTTTTTTAAATAAATCAATATACTTTTTAGAATCAATTGATTTAAAAGAAGTCTCAATCGTCTTGGAGAAATTGGAGGACTTGTCTCTATCAAAAAAAGACTTGACTGATTCTATGTTCAATAATTCAATTAATTTAAAAGAAGTAAGAGTCGTGTTGGAGGATGTGCTACAAAATTCGAGTCCTGCTCCCAGTGGTGCGTCTGAATTACTCGATTTATGTGGTAGTAGTTTTTTAAATTCAACTACTTTTGATAGAAACAATGAATTGGAACATATTGAAGGTAAATATAACTTAAATTTTTTATACCACACTTCACACGGTGAACTCAAATTAGCACGCAAATGTTTTTTCCGGGACGCATGAATAAGCTCTAAAATAAATTTGTTAGAAGTTTAATTTGAAAGAATTTTAATCGGCAGAATATTAAGTTGTTAGAATTTTAATCCCAGTCGAAAATCCTACGCTATGTTAAGCTGAACAAAAAGTTGTTTTGAATTATTGAGATAACCATTAGAGAATTGTGAGACAGTAGATAACTAGCTATAGAAAACTTTCAGGAAGCCTGTTATGGCCGATTTTTCGCTTCCACGGAAAGCTTGAAAATAACAAATTTTGTACGTTTTAAACAAAGCATTCAAGTAGCTTTGAGAGAGTTATCAAAGAGTTGCAGGATTTTGCATATATAAAAAGAAAGCGTTCAGGTGGCGAAAATTAAATGAAGCGTCATGGATGTTTCAGGAAACAGCGGAAAAATGACAATGATCAAAAATTAAATTTAACCTTTCTTTCCATCTTTATTTATCTCGTAAAAATATTATGTATTAGATTATTATATTTATAAATATTGAAGAATTAAAGAAAAATTATTTACGTCAGACTCGGTATTTCCACAGTCTTTTTAAATTTATTCTAAAAGAATAAAGAATATATTATTTATAAAAAATATTCATAAATATCAAGTTTAAAAATAATAATCTTTTTTTTTAAATATTAAATAATTTGTCTTTTTTTAAGAAATTGTATTCATTATTCAATATAAAAGGTTTTCACCGTGTTCGTATTCCTAACCCCAAATTTTGCTCAAGTTATATATAATTTTTTTCGTATATAATTTAAGTGTTTAAAAATAAACGTTTTCTTTGAAAAATAATTTTTATATAATATATAAATAATAATTATTAATTGTATAAAACGGATTTACAAATTGCTATAGAATTTTTATGATTTTTCGATTTAGTTTAATTTAATGAAATTATTCTAGTTTTCAGGAAGTGTAAAAAAGGTAATTAAATTACATATTAATTTGCAACTTGTGAAAAGCAAATAGAATTGTTTTCTTACACATTAAACCAGGCATTAGGAAAGCATTCACCAAGCAAACTGGTAGACCTTTTGCTAGAAGCTGTCCACAGATATTCAACAAGCTGTAGAAAAAGCTTCCCGTTAAGAAGTCAGAAAGCAAATATCACAGAATTTTAGGTCTAATGTATAAATAGTTGCCATGAAGCTTTTGAAACCTTCATAACAGTTACCTGAAGGCCATGTGAACCCTTCAGGGAAACTTACGATTTTCGACTGGGATATTACAGAAATTTAATTTGATGGAATTCTAATTTGTCAAAAATTCAATTAGATCGAATTTTAGTTTGCGAGAAAGAAAATTTGATGCAATTTAAATTTGTCAGAATGGTAATTTAGTAGAAACTTAATGTCGCAGAAGAACAATGTGACATAAATCTATTTTACCAGAATGTTAATTTGTTCGAATATTAATTAGCCAGAAAGTCAAATTTAAAGAAAATAAATTTGCCAGAAAAGAGGTGGACCGACAGTTGATCTTTTTTTAATTATCTTAAGGTGACATACACGTTTCTTTAATAAAATAGAAAATTCTTTATTCTCTTATATTCTACTACTCTTTAAAGACATAATGTTTTACTTATATAATATTATAAAAATAATTAATTTTGGAGTGTTAAGGACTATATCATTTTACATTTCGAATTTAGAAATAATTGCGATTTCATCTGCTTTGTACTACTGGATTTAATTGAACCAATTTTAAATCCACTGGTTGCATAAGTAAAATTAATTTTAAACTTAACGCAAGTAATTCCAAATGAAAAAACATGAATTAACCATTTATTATTTTTATCTACTTAGAAATTGAAGAAGCTGGTCCAACTCAACCTCGTAATTCAATTCACTCGGAAACTTTTATTGTCCATGGAAAAGAAGAAAATGGAATTAAATTTTGTACTTCCGTCGAGCATAACTCTTCGGTTGAAGATCAATCCGACATAATACCTAAAGAAGATATTGCTGTTTTAATCCGCATTGAGAACGACAATCAATGTAATGATAAATCTGTTGTAATTCAGACTCGCATGCCAAAACCAACCGATCTTGACAACGGAGATTTATCAGCTTATTCTCCTAAGCAGAATATTTCGCCTGATCGTCAATCCAACATTGCACCTGAAAACAAAATTGCTGATTTAATCCTTGATGATAACAACAATCAATGTAATAATGAACCAGACGAAATTAGCATTCATCTGTCACAACAATCCGAGCTTGTTATCACAGACATTGCACCTGAAAACAAAATTGCTGATTTATTCCTTGATAATACCGACAATCAATGTAATAATGAACCAGACGAAATTAACATTCATCTGCCACAACAATCCGAGCTTGTTATCACAGACATTGCACCTGAAAACAAAATTGCTGATTTAATCCTTGATGATAACGACAATCAATGTAATAATAAACCAGACGAAATTAACATTCATCTGCCACAACAATCCGAGCTTGTTATCACAGATTCTTCGACTCATTGTTTTAAACAGAATTCTTTCTCTGATGGTCAATCCCACGTAGTACCTGAAACGAAAATTGAAATTTTTTTGAATAATAAAGAAGTTATCCATCTTGACGAAATGTTAGACCTGAGCAACTGTGAATTTGTTTATGGCGATCAGAATCTTGTAGAATCCATTGATGATGACTCTCAAGTACCGAAAAATAATACCGAGTTCAACCAATTGAGTAATTTCAATTGTATTCCCGTTAAAGTTCCTTCGCTTGCAGACGTTGCTGTAGTCAGTGCAATAAAATTCGTTAATATAGATGAAACAAATGGGTATGATACATTAAGACCACCTAATTCAGATTCATGTCAATTTAAGAAACCTAAAATTACCGAAATGCTTGTATTGAATTCCAAAAAAAGTAGTTCCTCAGCTTCTACAATAATCGGTAAAAGTGCGTCAACGGGAGAAAATCAAGTGTCTTCTTTGGAAAATCCTCATGATCAGGCAGATTTAGAAGACATAGCTGCAATTGTATTGAACTCAAAAGAAACTAGTTCCTCAGCTTCCACAATCATCGGTAAAAGTGCGTCAACGAGAGAAAATCAAGTGTCCTCCTTGGAAAATCCTAATGATCAGGCAGATTTAGATGACATAGCTGGAATTTCAGATGATGATGATGATGACGACGACGACGATGATATCTACGATGCAGATTACTTACCCGCGCGCGATGAATGTGAAGAATCCGAGGATGAATCAAGCGAATACGAAAATGATGAAAACACATTGAACTCAACCAAGGAAAGTACAAGTGAAAAATCTGTTTTAAATGCCAATAGTTTTTCTTCGTTATACGCTTATCCAGGAAAATCATCTGTACCAGCATCTGAATTGAATGTTCCTGTATCACTAGGTCCAACTGGAAAAGCAAAACAACACTTTTGTCTATATTGTAACACCATGCAACTACAAATTGCTCGCCATTTGGAAAGAAAACATCCAAACGAATCTTTAGTTAAAAACTTCACCCGATTTGATGTACGTTCTGAGAAAAGACGCGAAGCCATTGCTATAATAAGAAAAAAAGGTGACTTTATGCACAACACGAGCCCCACATTAAATAAGGGTCATGTTATAGCAGTTCGCAGATGCCAAGTTGGAAAGGAGAAAACAGCTGCTCAACTTGTGAACTGTCCAAGATGCACCGGGTTTTATGCGATAAACAATCTACGACACCATTATGCAAATTGCACAAAATCGAATTCAGGCGGAACGAGATCTGTATTACAAAATGCAGCCCAAAAACTCGGTCGAGTGCATCAAGACGCGAGTCACAAAATGAGACACGTTATCTTACCTGTTCTGCGACAAAATGACGAAATTACTGAAGTCGTCAAGTACGATAGGCTGATCATACTCTATGGGAATCTTCTTTCGGTGAAACACAAGTTACCTCATCAGGAAGCCATGATTCGTGGATTTTTAAGGCTACTTGGAAGGTTAGTTCTAGCTTTGAGAGAAATAACAAAAAAACACCAAAGTGATCACAAAATCAGTGAGTTGGCTGACGCGTTCCATCCGAAACATTTTAATGACGTTTTGAAAGGAGTAAATACAGTTGCTCGCTTCGATGAGGAGACCCAAAAGTATGCATCTCCAAGTACAGCATCTGCCCTAGGAACAGCGATACGAAAATGTAGTGAAATATTGAAGTGTGAATATATTATCCTGACTGACAAAGAGAAGAAAGGCCAAGTAGAAGATTTTATGGTGGTTTTTGTAACGAGATTCGGTGTTTATGTGAATAAGAATGTGTCAGAAACTCAAATCGATATGAAGAGGAAGAAGAAAATCATCCTACCGAATGTTGAAGACATCAATACCCTGATGGATTATTTAATAAACGAACGCAACTGCACGTATAAATCTATTCAACAAAACTTTTGTCTTGATGCTTGGAGACATTTGAGTGAAGTAATTTTGATCTATCTTCTCGTCTTCAATAGAAAAAGGCGAGGGGAAATGCAATACCTGGCTGTAGAAGATTACGATAATCGCCAAGAAATCGATGAAAATGATGACGCATACAAAAGATTACAGGAAAAAGGAAAAAAATCCGCAAAAGAGTATAATCGCTTCCTCATCCGAGGGAAATTGAATCGACCAGTGCCCGTACTCGCCTGCAAAGAATCATTGCAAAGCATGGAAATTCTCAAACAGAACAGGAAAAATGCAGGAGTTAACAGAAAAAATCCTTATTTTTTCGCTGTGCCCAGCAAAAAAGGAGCGAGATTCAAATCGTTGGAAGGTTGCGAACTAATAAGGAAATTTTCATATGCATGTGGTGCTAAAAATCCTGAAACTTTAAGAGGCACGTTACTTCGAAAACAATTTGCAACAACTTGCGCAACTAAATGCACCGAAAAACAAATCTCTCACGTGGCCAAATACATGGGTCATGATTTAAAAATCCATCATGATTATTATGAGGTTGATGATGTGACCAAAGATATAGTAGGAATGGCCGTTGTGTTAGAGAACGCACGAAATCCTTCCTCAGGTACGTATGTTATATTAGACGTAGTCAATTCAAGTATAAATTAAAAGATCTGTGAATATGGGGCACTTTAAATCCTGCGTTTATTCTGCGGCAATGTAACGTTTAGGGGTTAGCGGGGCATCAAATTTTTTCTCCTACCAATATGTGGTTCCAAAAGCAAAATTAGAGCATTTTAAAGTTCTTAAGACGGACAACCAATCAAGGCGCTGGCTAGGAACCTTAATCTTCTTAAATTATATCTAGAATTTTTCCGGAGTTACAATTTTTTTCTCCTGCAAATATGTTGCTTCAAATGCAAAAGTTGAGCGTTTTAAATAGATTTTAGGACTGACAAACAATCAGGGCACTAGCTAGAAACAATAATCTCCTAAAATTAGACCTACATTTTTTTCCGATTTTTTTCACCGTCAAATATGTTGTTTCAGATGCAAACTTGAAGCATTTTCAAGAGATTTTAAGACTGATAACAAATCAGGGCGTTAGCTACGAACAATAACATCCATTATATATAACTAGATTAGGAATATAATCTCCTTAATTGAGAACTAGATTATTTCAGGAGCCACAAATTATATCTTTTTCAAATATGTTGTGTCAGATTCAAAAATGAAGTATTTAACAAATTTTTAAGATTGAGAACAGATCAGGACCCTAGCTAGTTAATTAAAACCTAGAGTGTTTTCGGAGCTACAAGTTTTTCTCTCCCGCGAATATGTTGTTTCAGATCCAAAAACTAAGTATTTTAAACAGGTTTTAAGACGGACAACCAATCAGGATCGTAGCTTAAATCATTAATCTCCTTAAATTAGACCTCTATTTTTTTCCGGAGCTACAATTTATTTCTTTATTAAATGTGTTATATCACTGAAGCGCTGTTAACTGTTTTTAAGACGGACAATTAATTAGGGTGCTTAATTTAGACCTTCATTTTTTCCGGAGGTGGAATTTTTTTCTCCTTTAGATTTGGTGATTCTGATGCGAAAGTGGAGCATTTTAAACAGTTTTTAAGATGTATAACCAAACAAAGCGCTAGCTATAGGAACATTAATCCCCTTAAATTAGCCCTACTTTTTTCCAGAGTTAGAATTTTTTTCTGCTTAAAATATGTTGTGTCAGATGCAAAAGGAGAGCATTTTAAACAGTTTTTAAGATAAAAATTCAATCACTGCCCTTGTTTGGAATATTAATCTGCTTAATTTAAAACTAGATTATTTCAAGAGCTACAAATTTTATCTTTCTCAAATATGTTGTCAGATTCAGATGTGAAGTATTTTAAACATTTTTTAAGATAGAGAACCAATCAGTGCCCTAGCTAGTAACATTAATCTTCTTAAATTAGAATTAAATTTTTTTCAGGAGCTTTAAATTCTTTCACCTTCAAAAATGTTTTTTCAGATGCAAAAGTGTAACTTTTTAAAGAGATATTAAGTCGGACATTTAATCAGGGCGCTAGGTAGGAACATTAATCTGCTTAATTTAAACTTAGATTTTTTCCAGAGGTAGGATTTTTTTCTTCTTTTAATTGATTGTTTCAGATGTGATAGTCGATCATTTCAAACACTTTTTATGACGGACAACCAATTAGGGCGCTAGCTAGGAAAATTAATATCCTTAATTACTGCCATATTTCTTTTGTTTGGTTAAATGTTTTAAAAACTAGTTAAAATGCTTTACTTTTGCATCTGATACATCATATTCGAAGGAAAAACAATTTGTCCGATTGGTTGAGCTAGCGCCCTGATTAGTTGTGTCATAAGAACTATTTAAAATGCTTCACTTTTGCATCTGAAGCAACATATTTAAAGAAGAAAAAATTTATAACTCTTGAAAAAATGTAACTCAAAATTAAGGAGCTGAATGTTCCTAAGTTGCGCTCTGATTGGTTGTCCGTCATAAAAAGCGTTAAAAATGTTTTAGTTCTGCATCTGAAACAACATATTTGCAAAGGGAAAAAAATTGTAGCTCCGCAAAAAAATTTAGCTCAAAATTAAAGAGATTAATGTTCCTAGCTAACGCCCTGACTGGTTTTCCGTTTTAAGAACTGTTTAAAATGCTTCAATTTTGCATCTAGATCAACGTATTTGAAGGAAAAGAAATTTGAAGCTCCGCTAACCCCTAAATGCAACATTGCCGCAGAATTAGGGCAGGATTTGAACTACCCGTGAATATGTCTTGATTTTTTTCCTAAACCGTAAATCATAAAAAAAATTGTTTTTACCTATTTATTTTTTCAATTAAAACTTGTTTAAGTCACAAATTCAGTGTAATTTGTGTATAAATTTTGCATACTTAGTAATTCCTAGCTTTTTTAAAAATCATTTATTTTTTAATTATATACATTTAAATCTAAATATTTCTTTTATATAAACTACATGTCCGTAAAAAATGTTTATCTAAATTTTTATTTTTCCTTATTCTGCGACTATCAGTATTTTAATTCTTCTTAACACACATTATTATACATAATATCAACGATGATTGGTTTTTGAAGAAGTCGAGGCAAATTTTTTATTTTTTTGCAATCACGTTTTCATACCGTTCAAAGATTGTGACATATTTTAAAACTTTTAAGGGTTCCATACACATTATGAACCCTATTTGTTTGGTTTTGGCATCATAATCATATACCCCACCCCCTAGTGCCTAGATTTTTTTACCTTGTGAGTTTAACGTATTTTATGAATTACAAGTAGCAAATTATTTCATTCTTAATTTCATCAATTTTTTGCCCTTGCCAGTTGTATGGATCTCATGTAACATTTGGTTTTTTCATCTTTCCGTACATATTACTTTTAAAAACAATGAACATTTTCAAAAGTTCTTTATTTTTTATTTGTTTGGTAGATGAGATGCTCCATGAGAAAAGAGACCTTATGACTACTTTTATAAATTTTAGGTGTTTGATGTCAATCAATAGGTTTTAAGTTGCTCTTTCACATGCAAAAATCAAAACAGTTTTGTAACAATTAATTTTTATGTAATCTATTAAATATCCCCTTGCTCATGTGTGTATGTAACCCTAAAAAGAAAAAGGAAAACTATTAAAATTTTTACCGTAAATTTATTACTTATCAGGTAAAAATGTGAATATCAAGAACAGTAATTCTGCCAGTGAATCCGCCTGCAAATCTGCTACTAAATCCGCTAATGATCCGCACAAACAAAAGAAGTCTAAAACATCTCGAGAAGTTCAATCTAAAAAAGGTGAGTATTAGACTATAAAATAATCCGTCTTATTAGGAAAACTATATTAAAACTAGGAAGATCTTAGTCTTACTTTTAAAATATTTTTCTTCTCACCCGGTCAAAAGTATGTAGGAACACTAATTTACTTCATTGAAATTATGTCTTATCTCGTTAAAGTTGACAGCTAGGCATCAATAACATGTACGGATCTCCCATGTGAGGACACGTAAGATTTGTCGGATCCCCCGTCCCCTTATTACGTAAAATTGAACAAAAAGAGTTCGTTTACAAAAAAGCGTTAAAAATTTATCTTTCTTAGAAAAAACAAATTTTAATTTTTAGTAAAATATTGCGTAAGAAAAGCTCTAACCACCCTCTCTGCATCATAAAGCCATGTAGAGATTTTGTAACTTCCCCCTAGAAGTTTACTTAATTAATGAATGGCCCCCAATCAGCAGTCTTTTTTTACTAATACCTTAAAAAGTTTTCATAGTTTAACTGAATTGTTCAGTAAATTTAAAAATATTTTATATCGTAAAACGACTAATAGTATATTAAGCAACATGGGTGTAAAGGCAGCCATAAATTTACGTTGAATTTTGGGGTAAGAGTGAAGGTCGAGGGTGCCGATGGCATCCCGAGGCCGTAACAAGTTCCCCAAAATACAACGTAAATTAATTGGTCTGCCTTTACTTCCGTGTTCCTTACGATACTTCATATTCCAAAGGCAGAAACGTGGCGCTTTTAGCTTATGTGACGCTCGGATGAAAAAGCCACTCATTTGTTCTCCCGGTTAAAAATGGTGACCGTGTTTTCCCAAGGTTAAAAAAAACACATGGGTCAGCTGTTCTTTTTACCCTTAGAAAACATGGTCGCAATTTTTAGACGGGAGAAGAAATGAGTGGCTTTTGATCCGTGCGTCTCTTAACCTAAAAGCGCCAATTTTGTGCCTGTGGGATAAAAAAAGTATTTTGAAATGTGTAGAATAAGTATAATCCAAAAAAACAAATTTCATCACACACGCACGATTAAGCCCGTTATATGACCAGTAGAGCAAGCTTAAACTGCAGTATTTTGAGCGGCGCGCGCAGGTGCGCCTAAATTTAGAATTTAGCTTCCAGAGATGTACAAACGTGACGTCACCTGAATAGGCCGGATGTTTTCAGCATGAGTCAAGCACGACACGGTGGGTTTAAACAGATTATTATGAAAAGTTGAAATAACCACGATTTTCTTTCGGGATTGTATTCTGCGACAAAGAAGAAGATATTCCAAGGCAGAATCAAAATCATCCATCAGACCCTTTTTGAGAAATTTGATTTTTTCTTTAAAATCGCGTAATTTCTCAGTTTAGAATATTTTCATGCAAATAAGACAGGGCTACATAATTTTTTCCCCCTTAATATCGGTATGGTTTCTAATATATTTTGAGGTTCTGAAAACGATCCCGGGTTCCAAAATTGTCTAGCACGTCAAGATTTTGAATAAAGTGAGCGTACATTTTTCAAAAACGTAAATTTGGGTTGAGCAATATCCTTTTCTCTATCTGACGAGTTACAGACTTTAAAAAGTCTTAAATTGAAGGTTGAATCATACAATACACGATCAATATGCGCAAGACAAAAATAAAAATTTTTTGAATAAAACATGGTTATAAAAAAAAATATTATTCTTTAGGTGCTTTTATAAATTTCCTATTTTTTATCTAAGATGGTAGCTAAAATTAACTTTAAATTGAAACTTAAACCAGGTGGCCTCTAGAAAGGGTGAAAAAAATTACCTGACTTTTCTTTGACACTTCTCTGACTTTTTACTGCCATTTTTCTGACTTCCCCGGCCAGATAATGAGCGCGTTCTTATATCCTAAATAATGTCAAACTTATAGTTTTCTTATACAAAATATATATGAGCTCCTAATGACAAGTGGAAATATCAATTTCATTCATTTGCATTTTTTGTTACTAGATTTAAGTTTTCATCTAAATTTTTTGATGCAAGGCTTCCTCGCCATGCATTAACAAGAGAATAATTTTAAGCCTTGTATATATACTTTTCTGGCCGATTGACAAATTTCCTGAATTTGACCTAACTTTTATGTTTTCTTTCACTAGTGACCAACATTTTAAGTCTTATACTGTATTATCTAATTGTAAAATAATTAAAATAATGCCTAACTTAGAAATAAACTATTAAAAACATCAATCCCAAATTTTCTGTCTGACTATATGCATAGCAAGAACAGGGAAAATATTCATAAAGAAGTTGAAATAAGACTCCAATTGTGCGTAGAGGTTCCAATCATATTCGGTCGTGGAAAAACCATCCGGTCGTGGTATCTATCGTTTTATTCATACATAAACTATTCAACTAGAAAATGATTTATCTTGATTTTCCGTCTGACTATATAGATAGTCTAAACAGTCAAATATTAATAGATAATTTGAAATAAGACTTAAATTGTGATTAGAGATGTCAATCATGTTCCGTTTTCGAAAAACCAGCCGGTCGTGGTATCTTTTGTTTTATACATAAATATACTATTCAACTAGAAATTAATTTATCCTGATTTTCTGTCTGACGATATCTATAGTTAAAACAGGTCAAATATTAACAAATAAGTTGCAATATAACTCAAATTGTGCTTAGAGATGAAACAAACAAACAATGCAAATGAATAAAGTTAATATTTGCACTTGTCATTAGGAGCATATCCCAGCTGAAAAAATCGAGCTGGTTCTTTCACACGGCAATCCATGTGGAGATTTAAAACAATTCCAGATGTAAATCCACATGGAAATTCCTTCATTTTCTTTATTTTGAAATATTTTCAAAAACGAACACCAAATTCGAATTCCGAGACCCCGAAGGGGTCTCACTTACTGTTTTTCACATTTTTAAAGAGGTTTTTCTTCATATTTTGTGTATGCTAAATATTTTAAAAAATTGATGAGGAAATCCAGGCAGATTCCATCTGAATAGTTTCAAATCTTTACATGAATTTCTACATGGAAGATCCATGTGAAAATCCAGACGGAATTTTTCAGCTGGGCACATATATTTTGTATAAGAAAACTATGAGTTTGACATTGTTCAGCATGTAAAAACACGCTCATTATCTGGCCGGGAATGTCAGAAGAAGGTCAGTAAAAAGTCAACGAAAAGTCAAGGAGCTTTTTTTACTTTCTCTAGAGGCCACTAAATTTAAGTTTCAATTTAAATTCATTTTAGGTAACATCTTAGATTAAAAATGGAAAATTTATGAAAGCACCTGAAGAATAATATTTTTTTTCTTATAACCATATTTTATTCAAAAAATGTATATATTTTTGTCTTGCGCATATTGGTCGTGTATTGTATGATTCAAGCTTCAATTTTAAGATTTTTTGAAGTCTGCAACTCGTCAGGAAGAGAAATGGATATTGCACAACCCAAATTTACGTTTTTGGAAATTATACGCCCACTTTTTTCAAAATCCCAACGTGATAGACAATTTTGGGACCAGCGGAATCGTTTTCAGCACCTCAAAATACATTAGAAACCATTCCGATATTAAGGGGAAAAAATTATGTAGACCTGCCTTATTTGCATGCCCTTATGAAAAAGAATTACTGGATGAATCACTGGATGTAATTACTGGATGAATTATTGGATCCAGTAATTGTAATTATTGGACGAATTACTGGAGATCCAGTAATTGTAATTACTGGATTAATCACTGGAAATCCAGTGATTATTTCGCTGTATGTAGATTGTTAAAAAATTTACTTGCTGAACTCAAAATTGCGGTTTCATTGTAATTTAAAAAAAATAGCGAAATATTCACTGGATTTCCCAGTGATTAATCCAGTAATTACAACTACTTAAACTCCAGCAATTCGTCTAATAATCACAATTACTGGATCCAGTAATTCGTCCAGTGATTCATCCAGTAATTCTTTTTCATAAAGGTGAAAACATTCTAAAGTGAGAAAGAACCCCGCACCATTTACATGGGAATTTGGGGTCCGGTGAAATTTTCTGCAACTTTGAACTTTTGTAGTTTTTGACCTCCTGAACAAAAAATGTAAATGGCAAAATTCCAAAAAATGGACAGATTTTTTAAAAATTGAGCTTTAAGTTTAAAAAATAGTGTTAAAAGCGAAAAAAATTCAAAAATGAGTAAAACCAAAAGAACTAAACAAACTTTCTTAAAACTCGTTAAAAAAAATCATTTTCAAACTTTTTTTCGCCAGTCTGCATCCGTTATTTTGGATTTTGAAAAACTATCATCGAATTCGTAATCAGCGACCCCGAAAACCCCCGAGTAACGAGATTTAAGGGAATTCAATGTATTTAAAAAAATCGTCGAACATTTTGGATTTTCAAAAATTCACATCAAATTCGTAATCAGCGACCCCGAAAACCCTCGAGTAGCGAGTTTTAAGAAAGTTTGTTTAGTTCTTTTGGTTTTACTCATTTTTGAATTTTTTTCGCTTTTAACACTATTTTTTAAACTTAAAGCTCAATTTTTAAAAAATCTGTCCATTTTTTGGAATTTTGCCATTTACATTTTTTGTTTAGGAGGTCAAAAACTACAAAAGTTCAAAGTTGCAGAAAATTTCACCGGACCCCAAATTCCCATGTAAATGGTGCGGGGTTCTTACGCGATTTTAAAGAAAAACTTGAATTTCTCAAAAAGGGACAGATGGATGATGTTGATTCTGCCTCTGAATTTTTTCTTCTTTGTTCTAGAATACAAACCTGAAAGAAATTTTAGGGTTATTTTGACTTTTCATAGTAATCTGTTTAAACCCACTGTGCAGAATTTGATACACAAAGTCTTTCCGTGTGGCTTTCCCAGTGATTAGTCTAATAATTATAACTATGTTTCCCCCTAACTTTCGTTGTAGACTGAAACCGTATCTGACAATAATTTTGGTGATCAAATTCAACTTTTTAAGTAGAATGTGTTTAAAATTTTTTTATCATAGAAGCACATATTTGTTGAAAGTATACAGTGAGAGGACTTAACCCTCCGTAGGTCACATCTTTTTTTTTGTAACGAGGTTGGTCGCAGTTGAGGAAATTTCTCACCCTCATAAATTTTTCAAATTTTGTTATAAAATGATTATTCTTTTTATAAGTGTTTATTAGAGTTTATAAACTGTCAATTAAATGTAAAATTATTCTTAATTATTGTTTATTATAAAAATTAAAAATTATTATCAAACGAAATCGACTATACGTGGTCAGTCGCACAGTTAAGGCATGGTCACCACTGGGCTGCCTGTCTGCCTGCGGGCAGACGGAGAAAGGGGCACGACGTGAGAGTAAGCTAGAAAGAAAATTCAAATTTAAATTTTTCTTCTCGCTCACTCATGCCGCCTCCTTAACTCGTCTGTCCGCAGGCAGGCAGGCAGTCGAGCTGTGGCCGCTTCTTGAGAAGTTTCCTCACTCTGTGACAAAAATTCCCGATGTTTTCTGCATTTTCCATGATTTTAGTAAGCAAAATTACTACAGTTGATGCGAAAAACCCCCGAGCCTGATGCTATCATAACATAACTCCATGCTATATTGGTATGGATTGTTTGCAAGTCACGCATAGGTGTGTAAGTGCAGTATTTACTATCCGCTTGAGCGTAAATCGCAATATAATTTTTTCTCTCGATCTATTTTTTCTCTTGTAAATTGCAGTGTCAATGTCAGAACGAAAATTTAATTCATTAATTTAATTAATATAATATTAAATAAATATTAATTTTTTTATAACTAGTTGGAAATAGAAAGAGGAAAGCCAGTGAATCCGCCAGTGAATCCGACAGTGAATCCTACAGTGAAGCCGCATGTCAATCTGTCAGTAAATCCGCTCATGATAAAGTGATCAAGCACGAAAGTAAGAAATTTAAAGGTTCTCGAGAAGCTCATTCTAACAGAGGTGTGTATATATATATACAAAAAAACATGAGCTATATTAGAGCAACTATTTTTAAATTGAAAAAATCTTTCCTTTACTATAAAAATATGTTTCTTTATATCCAATCAAAACTATGTTCATAAATTTACTTTATTGAAACAGTTACCTGGGCAACTGCTGTCACTGCAATCGTTATCATAGCAAACTAAAAAAACAGTTATTATAGAATCACTTACGTAGTTGTGAATATGGTTTTTATGTAATAAAAGTCATGAAAACGTTTATAGGAGATGCTGAATGCTTGTATCATTCCCCTAATTTCTGCAACGAAAGCGAGGGACGTGAAATCATTTCCAGTTTGCTTTCATTGTGAGCCTGAAAACATCACAATGTCATTTGGTGGATATATGTAATCGTTTCCCATGTAAATTTAGGATTTCTTACTAAAAAATAATTTGTTAAAACAAAAAATATTCTTAACAATAAATTATATTGTATTATTACCAAAACATCGTTAGACCTTACGTGTCAGTCCAAAAAAATTAACTGTGCAGCCCTTAATATTAAGGAAAACTACTACGCACGATAGTAAATTTACATAGGAAACGAGCATTTCGACCATCGGACATTGAAATGGTTTCAAGCTCACACTGGAAGCAAACTAGAAATAATTTAACGCCGCCCGCTTTCGTTGAAGGAAATGATAATGCAACGTTATGGAAATCATCAGTGCTGTTTATTAGGATAATTGTTTTTTGCTTCTCAATAGGGTAATTCTTTGCAGTTCACCTAGTGACATTTCAACTTTCTAGCAAAGTTAAAACCAAATTTCCAACTGTTTTACTTTTAAAACAGCAAAATTAATTTTTAAAGTGTCAATCGGGGTAAATGTAAACGGAATTGCTTAGTTTCGACAATAACGTAAGTTTTTTATTTTAAAAAGCAATACTTACGGTTTTCGTTTGCATTAACTTATTACTTGAGCTCTATAGAACAATTTTATGGGGTATTAGAAAATACAGGTAACCTTGAATCGCTAACAACTGCTGTTTACATTTAGCCGGAAATTTTGCAAAAATTGCAAAATCTCGGGGTAAATGTAAACAGCTGTATTTCTCCGAAATGTTTCAGAAAAAAGTTATTTTAAGTTTACTACTGCATTACGGGATAGAAAAACTTGAAAAAAATCCGTTGAAAATAAATAATAATAATTGAATAATCACAATTTAATTAATTATAACAAAAATTAAGCGTTTTGAGCATTTTTGATAAAAACTCATAAGACAAACAAACTCATAAGGGTTTGTCAATTGTCAAAATAAAATACTACCAATACTCAAAACCTGCAAGAGCAGGTGACATGAGGTTAAAATATTGATGTCGTACTTAATTTTAAATATCTGTAAATTAACCTCCAATAGCTACAGTTTACATTTACCCCTTGTTTACATTTACCCTAAATGACCCTATAATTAACATGGCAAATAAAATTTTAAAGTTGTTTAAAAAAATCAAATATGAAAATTCATGGTAATTATGATGCTTGTAACACAATTAATATTCACGAAAAGTTAACCATAGAAAAATAATCTGAACTCTCTTATATACGATTCAATTTTATCAACGTCAAATTGTAGATTCAAGTAAGAAGCAGAAAATTGTGAGAAATCGGTGGACCGATGAAGAAATAAAGGCAGTTTTAAATGAATTCGAATGCAATATCACAGCTGGAAAACTGCCATCCTTAGGAGATATATCGAAACTACAAGGACGAACAAAATGCCTGGAAAAGAAAAATCCAGCTTCAATTAAGACTTGGATTTATAGTTACATGAATAAGAAGAAAATGTTGTAAGAAAGTTATTGAGAAAGTTTTTATTTTTGTTACTATTAACCATCAAATGGTTTTCATAATTACTTATTTTATTTAAATCGTTTTGTATTCTATAAACAAAAACAATTTTATGCTTCTGTTAGGTCTTCCGTGCCTTTTATAATTTTGAAAGAACTTTATAACAGTATTATTGCAGTATTGCAATTTAATTATAAAGTGTTTACGTATTAAAATTTTAATACGTATAAATATATTCTTTAAAACATAAACTTTAATGTACCAGTTTTATCTTCCTCTGTCCCAAATTAATTTACAAATTTTTTAAGGCCGCTGAATCTGAAAACAGAATCTGAATCTGATCTTCAATTTTTATTATGAAATTATTTATTCAGACCTTTAGAAAATTTTATTTCGAATCTTTTATAAAAAAAATTTTCAAAAATTCAAAATGACACCTTAAAAATGGCAACCTGAAAGGATTTTAAATAATAGATTTTGTTTGATAATCCATTTTGACTTTGAATATCCCTAACGCTTGAAAATTATAGCTATTCATATAAACAAAGACAAAAATAAATCTGACAGTTATTTTATACTATTAATGTGACCTTTTTCTTACTTTCAGAACAAGTATGACAAAAATATATTTACAATATTTAAATCAATTTCTAATTATATAAAAGCTTGAATTCATTTATGAAAATAAAATTTAAATTTAAGCACGCTTTCCTAGAAGAAATAGTTCGTTTAACACCTTGTGCAAATAGGTCAAATTTTATGGAGAAAATTTGGCCCATAAGTATCTTAGTATGGATATGAAAATCAAGTTTAAGTACGAATTCGTTGAAAAAATCTTTTTTATAGAACCTACTCAGGTCTAGAATTCTAGAAACTGATAAAAAACGAAGTATTACAAAATTTAGATTTACCTTTTAATTGTTTAAATTTGTTTAAATAATGTATTTTTAAAGGGTTTTAATTTTTTTTAAATATCTAAATGACATGAACTATTAATGCAACAAGTTATAAGTTAATTTTATTCAACAGAAATATCGTATTTTCATTTAAAAGTTAACGTGACTAAAGCCGCGTAGAAATTGACATACTTACTTTATCTTGTAGAATTAGTTAGAATTTATAGAACATAAGATTCCACGATCGACAGATTTTTCCACGACCAACATCCTTTCTTATGTTTCCGATTGCCATAAAATATAAAATAAATATAATTTCTTACTTTCTAGTAGAATTATTTTGTATTTATAGAACGGGAGATTCCACGACCAACCTTAATTTTATTCTCTAATCACAACTTAATGCCTTTTCAAACTTTCTTAGCAATGTTTGACCTTTATTATGTTACAAATTCTCATCAGAAATAAAATAAATATAATTTATTTCTATCTACAGGGTGGCGAGCGACCTGGAAAACCGGGAATAGGCAGGGTATTCTAATGGTCAGGGAAGAGACAGGGAATTTTGTCTGAAATCAGGGAATTTAAAGGAAATCGATGTATTGAATAATCAAATTCAAGGTTTAAGAAAACTTTAACTTGTTATTTATTTGTTTTTCAATTTTACTGTCAAAAATGTTTATAAGTGTTTAAAGTTTAATATTACTTTTACTATTAAATTTAATTTCAAATAATAAAAATGATACTAAAGTTTAATATATTCCTTAAAAAGAATTATTAAAAAAAATTTTTTATCCAAAAATTACATTGCTTTTTTGACTAATAAATATGTTTAAGATTATAAGTCAGGGAATTTTCTTTTTTGGTCAGGGAAAAGACAGGGAATTTTAAAAACATTTTTCATTCGCCACCCTGTATCTAGTGGAATTAGTTAGAATTTATAGAACAGTCGATTCCACTACCGACAGATTTTTCGACGACCATCAACCTTAAATTGATACTCGAATCAGTTTTTTGCTTTTTTTAAACGTAATTACTAATATTCCACCTCTCTTATGTTACAGTATGTCATACAAAATAAAAGAAATATAATTTTTTACTTTCTAGAAGAATTATTTTGTACTTATAGAATGGGAGACGTCACGACCTACTGATTTTTCCACGACCAACCTTAATTTTATACTCTAATCACAGTTTTATGCTCTTTAAACGTAATTTCCAATATGCCACCTTACTTATGTTTCAGATTGCCATAAAATATAAAATAAATATAATTTCTTACTTTCTAGTAGAATTATTTTGTACTTATAGAACGGGAAACACCACGACCTACTGATTTTTCCACGACCAACCTTAATTTTATACTCGAATCACAGTTTTATGCTTTTTTAAACGTAATTTCCAATATTTCACCTTACTTATGTTTCAGATTGCCATAAAATTTAAAATTAATATAATTTCTTACTTTCTAGTAGAATTATTTTGTATTTATAGAACGGGAGATTCCATGACCGACTGATTTTTTCCACGACCAAGATCCTTAATTTTATACTCTAATCACAGTTTTATGCTTGTTTAAACGTTATTATCAATATGTCGCGTTGTTAGGATTTCGTACACGAAGTGTACAACAGAAACTCTATTGTTTTTGCCTGTCCCTTCGTCCAATTTCATTAAGCTCTAGTAAAAAATCTAATAAAAAGATTGACTTCAAAATTGACATGAACTTTACGAAAAAAATACGAGAAACAAGATTGGAATTCATTTTCAATGAGTTTTTAATGAAAATACACGATTTGGTGGACGAAATGGCCTCTTTATCCTCTCTCAAGCACAGGCATTACAATGAAATTTTCTATATCTTGGTTCTAGTGTTGTATTTTTACCCGAAGATTACAAAAAAATTATGTCAAACCCGATTAACATTGATTTAAATAATGTTTTTTGCAGAAAAATTGAAATTTTCAAAAAAGGGGGTCACACCCGTTTAATTTTACAATTTTCAACCAAACGGATTAAAATGTGGTATTCTAGTGTATTCTCACGAGTTATTTCTGATACAATTATAGCGACCATGATTAATAGTGATTATAATCACTATTAATCATGAAACATGAGTCATGCCAGACTTATTTTGAGTTTTAAGGAAATATGAAAAATTGTGTCAAATAACAAATAGTTCTATACTAATCTATAAAATATAATAATTATTTAATTAAAGTAACATGCTAATACTTATTATATTATTTAATTTGATAAGCAATTGCTTATAATCGTATTCAAAGAAAAACATATTTTTATAGGTTAGGAACGAGAATACATATGTTTTGACAGAAAGCAGGGTATTGCCAACTTAAATAAAGGCGCTAAAATTGAAAACTTATAAATTAATTATAGTTTAAATAAACAATAATTTATTTTTTTACTTAGTAATCACTAAATATTTCTACTGGTGTTTAAAAATCTATCTAGTATTAGTCAAAGATAAGAAAAACTATTTACTTTTAAAATCAATTTGAATTTGTTGCCAATTTAAAAATTGGAAATTCTGACCAGACTCATTTTGAGTAACTTTTAACACTTTTAACGTATGCTAAAATATGATAAATGTGACAAATATGCAGATATGAAGATTATCAATAGGTTATAAGCAAACATTCATTAAAACATTCATTTGTAACTATCGCTAGGTTCACTTGCAAATTTAAAACAAAAATCTTATTAAGCTGCTATTAATCTTCTTATATGTGAGAACCTATGTAAGAACTCATAAAAGATCTCGGATAAGATCCCATGTGTGTTCCTATTTATCGTGTTGTTCATATAGGAACCTACACAGGAAACCTCATGGGATCCTGTGTTATTGCTTTTACATCCTGGATGGGATCCCATATGTGTTCTCACATAGGAATTTTCAACAGGGATAACCCTTGGTTCTGCCAGCACTTTCTGGCGCAATACAGAATAATTAGTTCTGCCATACTTATGCCAAGTCTTGGCAGTCGAATCTTGACGCAGAACAGAATAAACAGTTTTACCAAATTCCGGCAAGTAAACATTGGCGCGGTACTGAAAATGTAGTTGCAAGAACTTATATTCTTAAAGTCAAAAATTTATATATGATTTATTCATTAAAAATTTTATTTCTATGAAATGTAAAAAACTTTTTATAAATAATATTGTTGCCTTAATTTTATTAAATATTTCTTTAGTTTAGAATATTTTACAAAAATTTTATTCAATGAAACATTTATATTTCTAAAGACAATATGTTTTTTTATTTGTAAAAACTTGTATTTTAATGTTCGGTAAGTAATAAATAATAGTGTAATGTAGATTTCAGTAAAAACAGAGCCAAATTATCATTAAATTAAAATTATGTTCAAAAGTAATCGAATCAATGTGATAATTTACAAATGAACAAACTTTTAAAACAATTATAAAATTTAATTCAAATTTAAAGTAGTAAAAAATAACTAATTATAATAGTAACTAGTGGCTCATTTTTAGAGTTTCGTGGCCCATGGCCGAAAGCCTTATAGTTTCACTTTGGCGTCCGTCTGTCCGTAGTATAAACCCCATTAGTTAACATGACCCTATAATTGACATGTCCCAGTAGTTGACCTGTCTCAGTAATTGACATGTCCAAAAAGTTGACAGATTAGTTAACAGAAGTTTTACTGAAATTTTAATTATTTGAACATAATCTGAAAATGAATTAAACTAATAATAAACTAACTATAAATAATAATAAGTAACTAATAATTTTTCTTTAAAATTAATATTATTTATATTAAATTAACAATATAGATTTATAATAATGTTAATCAATATTAAATTATAATTCAGTTTTTAAATATTTCGCGTGGATTGGAGATATTTGCTGTAACACGTCTGTATTGAGTGTGTGCTCCAAGGTAAAAAAAGAATTTTATTAAATGATTGATATTCATCATTATTTCCTGATTTTTTAAAATTATACTCGTATTTATTTCATATGTTTGTGACAAGGACCATTTTGTAGGAAGTTCATATCTGTCGTGCAAAGTAAAAGAAACACAAGTGACATTTTTGTCGAACGGAGAAAATCAAGAAAACGTGTTTGACCTTTCACCTCAACATAAAACAAAAATTTGATTAATGTAAAATCACTTTTTAGGTAAAATCGGTATGCTGATTCATATTTTGAAAGTAAAAATTAATTTTTTAAACAATCTCTATGTGAAAATGTACTTGTGGAGTTTGAAAATGAAAAATACGAAGTAAAAAAGACACATAGTCACTTCCATTTAAAATACATGGGCATGTGTTCTTTTTACCTTGTAAACTCAGCCTTGCTCGGGCGCTTTTACAAAGTATAAGAAACACAAGAGTCGGTATCAAAACTACACAAATTTTTTTAAAAAAATGTTAGATTGAACAAAAAAATAAATTGTTAAATTTTACATTCAATTTTTTTTCTTTTATTATTTAAATGAGTCGGTATCAAAACTACACAAATTTTTTTAAAAAAATGTTAATTTGAACAAAAAAATAAAAATTGTTAAATTTTACATTCAATTTCTTTTCTTTTATTATTTAAATATATTCATTTTTTTTTTTTTTTTTTTTTTTTATAAATAAAAATATTTTTTTTTGTTTGTTATTTTGTACATAAAATTTTTTTTTGTTTTTTTGCAGTGTTATTTTTTACATAATTTTTTTTTTTAATTTGTTATCTATTACAAATTTTTTTTTAAAATTTGTTATTTTTTACATAAAATTTTTGTTTGAATTTGTTATTTTGTACATTCAATAATTTTTTTTAAACTGTTATTTTTTACATAAAAAAGAAAATTTGTTATTTTGTAAAAAAAAATTTTCAGAATCAATTTTGTGTATAATTTTGTTATTTTGTACAAAGTTAAAAAAAGTTTTGTCTTTAAAACATTCGAATGCTTAATTTTTTTGTCTTTTCATTTTTAAAATTTTATTCCTTCTTTCTTTCCTACTAATATTTTAGATTATAAATAATAATTGAAGTAACTGTTAAATTGAAATTTTTAATTTTTGAAGATATATTGTTAGCAAATTATTTTTTTTACTTTATTAGAATTTCTTTTATTTTTAAAAATTAAAAAAAACTTAAATCTTATGGCAAAAGCATTAAAATATTTTTATGTGGGGGTTTTAATTATATTAATAATAAAGATAATAGGCAACTTTATTTTAATAAATTTCAAAATTATTATTTTTAGTATTTACTATATTTTATATCAAACTAGATAAGGGGATGGTCAGCTGCTGAAATGTCGTTTATTGTTGAATAAAAAAACAAGTCCTGATCAAGTCATATTATTTTTATTACTAATTTAAATCTAATAATACAGATTAAAATATGTAAATTTTATCAATAATGTCATTATCTACAATCTTTATTTATGTTTTTGATTTTATATAATAAACTATCAAACTTTAAAAAGATTGTTGTCAAGTTAGCATCAACTAATTCACACCGGCTGAATAAACTCCACCAAAATTTAAATGTAAACCATGTTTATGACAACAAACTGTCTCCAAAAGTTTTAGTCACATTGATTCACTATTTACAAAGAAAATTGAAAAAAACTGTTTTTGACGTTACGGAGTAATTTTTTTCTTGAAATACAATGCTGATTTTTATATAGATAGAACAGTTTTTAAAAAGAGGTGTAATTGTTACTTTGTTTACTCATGGTTTAATTGGAATAATTTAAAATATTTTAAAATTTTACAAACAATTTTTATTTAAATAATTTCTTGCGATTGCTTAATTTAAACAGTGGGACATTTAACACTGGGACGGGCAAAAATTTAAGTTTAAGAAACGTGGATTTTATCAACACTGATTATAAGTTGTGTCAGTTTTACGCATGCGCATTTATACTTACACAGCGACTAAAAATGTGATTTTTTTATGCAAAAAAACAATAAAAAATTCAAAATTTATAATTAATAATTATTACAATTATTGTTCGACAACATTTAAAAAGTAACACTTGATAAGAGAACAAGTATTCAAATTTTCCTCCAAATTGTTTTTAGGTTATGACCAAATTATGACGTATGATCAGCAGTAATGTAAACGTGAAAAAAATAATAGCAATTTTTTTATGAAACTTGACATCGTATTATAAAAATGTAAAATATTATTAAATTATGAGTGTTATGCAACATTTTTTAACGTTATTTAATGCAAAATATATATATTTACAAAGTTTGAAGCAGAATATTATTATTGAAATAATTATTCGGTTCTTAATAATAGGTGTCCCACTGTTAAACACAAACCTTCAAAACAAGAAAAATGTTTCAAGTTTCAAAAACTTCAAATTTTTTTATTTAATCACACTATAATTTTAATAGAATATGTGTATTGTGTAGAAAAGAGTTCAAACGTCTTTGAAAAAAGTGTCCCACTGTTTGTATTTTAATTTTAATTTTTAGTTTGTAAATTGTTTTAAAGTTGACAATATTGATAAATTCAGTACAGTAGTTCTTCGCAACCTATACAATTTTTGACATTTTAATATATTTTAAAATACGCAAAAAAAATGTTTCCGTCGGTTATCTAACAATTTAATATTTATTTAAATAACATTAATATTTAATAAGCCCTTCAAAATAGAAAAGTTTTTTAAATGAAATATCAGTAAAATAAATGTTACAAAAGAATTGGTTCGTTTGTTTTGTTGGAAATTATTACATAAATTATTACAACAAAAAATATTTAAATGAAGAATGAGTAATTATTTTACACAGTTGTTAATGCATATCAACAATAAAATTTAATAACATTACAACTTACAGGCCAATTAATTCTGTTTTCAAAAATATGTTAAAAAATGTGTTTTTTGGAACAATATTTAAAAATGAAAACAGAATTAGATGATAATATATCATTTATAAATTTGTTTTGTCGATTATAAATATTAGCGTACATTTTTCAGAATATAGAAAAACATTTAAGCATTAAAACTACTTTTAAATGGAGGGAAAATTATAAAGAAAGAATTTTTAATGTTCTATAATTATATCACCTTTTTAAAGTTATAAAAGAAGTTTTTGTAATGAAAGAATACCAAATTTGTTGAATTTTTTCACCCCTACAAAGTATGGAATTGAATTATTTGCTTAGGATAAAAGAATTTGCACAGATGAATTTTCATTCCTAACATTTAAAGGCAAGTGAGCCGCTGGATCGTAGGAGGGTACGCAAAGTTATTTCGTATAGAGGCGTCTGAGCGTCTCTTTACTCGCTACTTCCAGGAGACTCAGTTTTCTGTTGAAATAAATTTACGTGCCCTTCTACGATCCAGGGGCTCACCAGGGGAGTGCGCCAATGTTTCCATAGCTTTCTGTAGAAAAAACTTGTAGTATTGGAAGTTCAATATTCGTATTGTTTTATCCTACAATGGCAAAACCTATTAGCTCAAATTATTCGAGAAATCGAATTTTTAAAATTGAGCTTTTTGCGCACGCTGAATAAGTATCTACTGTCGAGTCAAGTGATACGAGTGAAGAGGAAGCGCAGTAGTCATGGCTCTCGGCTCTTATTCTAGAGGTGCGGGGCTCGATTTTTCTTTTGGGGTAAATTTTTTTTCATAATTGTTTTCTTCAAATGTATTTGATATTTTTAAATTAAAAAAAATTAAAAGAAAACAATACTGAAAAAAACTTACCCAAAAGAAGAATAGAACTTCCTCCAGAAGAAGAAAATTCCTCCAGCAAAAAAACCCTGACTACTGCGCTACCGTTTCCCTCGTCTGATTAGTCCCTGCGGCAGGTACTTATTCAGCAAATGTGAAAAGCTTAATTATAAAAATTTGATTTCTCAATGAATTTAAGCTAGTGGTCGTTGTCATTGTAGGATCAAACTATATTAATATTGAACTTTCAATTCAGTTAGCTTTGTACATAAAGCTGAGGGAACATTGCCGCACTACCCTTTTTAAATGCTTATTAAATTAATGAAACTTTATTGTTAAAACTAGGAATTATAACACTTTACGAAAAAGTTAACATTCTGTTTCGATACACAAAAAAAGAAATATCTGTGGTAGGACATTTTTCTTGATTAATTATTAATTTACAAGTTCAGAGGTAAAAACAACCCTTAAATGGAAAGTGACTGATTATCGTTTAAAATTACAAAATTTAAAATTAAATTTAAATTTTTTATAAAACTTAGTAAATGTTGATCTTGGAGGTCGATGATTATGAATCTGATATTACATTTTCAAAATGACGGATTTATTATGGTAATCGAAATTTATAAAAATCTGTTGATTTTTTATTTCGATCACTATATTGAACAAGTCATGTTTAATTTAGAAAGTTAGACATCAGGCTCATAATCAGCGACATCAAAATCCCTTATCTACCAATTTTCATAAAAAAATCAACACTTAATTAACAATAATCTGTTTTATATTACATTTAAGGGTTGTTTTTACCCCTAAAACCAGTTAACAACTTAATCTTTTCAAATGCTTAGATACGAGTACATTTTTTCATCAATATTTTCCAAAAATGTTTTATTTTTTACGTGAACAAATAAGTGTCTTAATAGTGAAATATTTCAATTTCATATAGGTATTCAAAATTAACACAAACATATTTAAGAAAGTATTATACTTAATCATTAAATGTATTTTTTAAAGGAGTTTTTGTAATAAAGGATTCACAAATTTTTCATTTTCATCGCCTCTATAAAGTGCGGAATTGAACAATTTGCTCAGGATGACTCTCCATTTTTAACTCCAGCAAGCGTATGCATGCGAGTAGTTATGGAACACCTTAAGAGAGCCATCGATCCTCAATGGGGTGACCCTCAGTGTATAGTCAAACCCAGGATGTGATACATTTTTTAGGATATAAATTTTAAAGAAGGAAATTGCAAAGACGCACAAATTGAAAATCTTTACCCTTAAAGGGTAGAATTGTGCATCATTTACAATAGGGTGTATGTTGATTTGGAAAAATATAGTGAAAAAAAGGATTGGGTGACTTTCCTATACTCTAGCTAGCAAATGCATCGCGAATATTTTTGTGGAACACCTTAAGAGGGCCATCATGTGGCCGAACCATCATTCCCCAAAGAGGTGCCTCTCAGTGCATAAGTCGTGTTTAGTACTGGAATGATTAAAGTTTTCATGTATTTAAGGGGTTACGCCACCCTTAACGTCTGAAAGTTAGACGGTATTTCAAAAATAATTTTTGACAAAACTATTAAAAATACAACTTTTACAACTATAATTATTAAAAAGTTGTATTTATAATAGTTTTGTCAAAAATTATTTTTGAAATACCGTCCATTTTTCAGGCGTTAAGGGTGTCGTTACCCCTTAATGAAGAAGATAGGATTTGCAAAATAACACACATTTAAATTCTTCACTCTTAACGAGTGGAATTGTGCATCGTTTACAACAAGGTCTTGGAAAAATTCGTTATGGTTCTCTATTTGATGTTATACAGTTGAATATATAATAATTTCAAAAAAATGAGTTGCGTGATACATTATACCTGACAATAATCAGAATGAATAAATGGATGTTTATAAACTTTTGTTTGTAACGGAAGATAAAATTCATAAATTAAAGGTCAATTACATATTTTGTAAATAAAATACGTTTATATCGAGAGACATTAATTAAAATATTAATACTTCTGAACTTATTTATCGTGACAAAAATATTCTGACAATAAAATTAGTTAATTACATAAGATTAACAAATTTTTTTTTGGTCGGACATAAATTTTAACGTAAATATTTCACTTCTTTTAAAAATATTTTTAAAAAGTATTAAATTCAAGCATTAATAGTACTTATGAATGAAGGGATAATTTTAGAGAAAGGATTTGCAAAGTTCTACAATTGCATCGCCTCTATAAAGAGCGGTATTGAAGAACATGCTTATATGGATTTGATTAAACTGAATGTTTTATGGTAATTAGATGGAAAGTTTTTGCAAAGTTGCACAAATTTAATTTTCTCACCATTAAAGAGTGGTAATGTGCATCATTTACAAATAAATAGGTATAAATTATTTTGGAAAAGATTTGTTTTTATAAAGCTGGACATGTGATACTTTTAAAAATATTACGTAACGCATTATACATGACAGTTATAAGCTTTTGTTTGCAACGTAAGATACAATCCATAAATAAAAGGTCAACAATTTCATTCTATATTTCGTTGATAGTAATCGACAATAAATTATAATCTAATTGTTGATTGTATTAAACATTATTTCTCAATCTAGTTTCAAATCTAATATAATAAAATTTAGTCATGTTTTAAAAAATTTATCGTTAAAAAAAATTAAGAATAAAAAATTTGATTTTCGTTGACTACAAATTTCAGAGTAAATGTATTACTTTTTCGGAAAATACATTTTAAATGTATTATATTCAAGCATTAAAAGTATTTATGAATGAAGGGATAATTTTAGAGAAAGGATTTGCAAAGTTCTACAATTGCATCGCCTCCATAAAGAGCGGTATTGAAGAACATGCTTATATGGATTTGATTAAGCTAAATGTTTTTTATGTTAATTAGATGGAAAGTTTTTGCAAATATGCACAAATTTTTTTTCTCGCCCTTAAAGAGTGGTACTGTGCATCGTTTACAAACAGGTGTACATTATTTTGGAAAATTTTTGTACTTCTAAAGCTGAACATGTAATACTTAAAAAAAATTGCATGACATATTATGAATGACACTTTGAATGAGTGACAGTTATAAACATTTTTTCGTAACTTATAAAACACACTCCATAAATTAAAAGTCAATAATGTTTTTATAATACCTTCATAGTAATCAATATTAAATTATAATATTATTGTTGATTGTATTAAACATTTTTTCTTACCCTTTCTTCAAATCGTATGTTATAAAATTTAATCTTAAACTTAAAAATATTTTTAAAAAGTATTATATTTAAGCATTAAAAGTATTATGAGTAAAGGGAAAATTTGAGAGAAAGGATTTGCACAGTTCTACAATTTCATCGCCTCTATAAAGAGCGGTATTAAAGAACATGCTTATATGGATTTGATTAAGCTAAATATTTCATATTAATTAGATAAAAAGTTTTTGCAAATTTGCACAAATTTTATTTTCTCGCTCTTAAAGAGTGGTACTGTGCATCGTTTACAAACAGGTATAAATTATTTTGGAAAATTTTTCTACTTCTAAAGCTGAACATGTAATACTTTAAAAAAAATTGCATGACACATTACGGATGACAGTTTGAATAAGTGACAGTTATACACATTTGTTCGTAACATATAAAATACACTCCATAAATTAAAAGTCAATAATGTTTTTTTAATACCTTCATAGTAATCAATATTAAATAGTAATATTATTGTTGATTGTATTAAACATTTTTTCTTAACCTGCATCATTTACAAATAGCTATAAATTGTTTTAGAAAATATTTGTTTTTGTAAAGCTTGACATGTAATACTTTGAAAAAAATTATGATTATGTTTGAGTTTTTAACAAATTTAATTGTCTTTTGAAATAGAAAATTTCTTATTGAGCTAATCACAATTGATTAAAACTCTTACATATTCAGAAATGGAGAAGAAGTACAAGCACCATTATGTTATAAAATTTATACCATGTTTTAATATCACAAACACAAAAAAAAAATTTTAATTGACAGGACTGCCATATGGTAAATTTTCTGCTGTAAGTGGTACCTAAAGAAAAATACGTAGTCCGACCTAAATGTTAGTTCGTGTTTTCTTTTCACAGTCATGGTAAGGGAGATGATTTTTGAGAAATTGATTTTTATGGGAACACAGAAAAATTAAAAGGCATGAAATTAGCTGCAACGCTTATTATTTTAATCCAATTTTGCTTATTTTAATCCATTTTGGTATTAAAATAAGCAACATTCGATTAAAATAATAAGCGTTGCAGCTTATTTTAATATCTTATCATTTTCTGTGAATTCACTCAATATCTATATCTAAAACTGAATTTTTGCTTCTTCTGAATGTTGATTTAGATTCAGTGATTTTAATAACATAAAAATTGGATATATAAAAAAACTTAAAAATGTCGGAATCAAAATGGCGGATCTAAAATATTGAATTTTTTCAACAAATTACTAGGATTTCTTTGAAACTTGCTACTGGAGGATTTATGGGGTCGTTGATTACAAATATGATGTCAATTTATAGAAATTCAAAATGGCGGATCCAATATGTCGGACAAAATAATTTTGAAATGAATGAAATCGATTGAAACTTGTTACTCAGGTGTTTCCTGGAGGGGCTAATTTAACTAGAACCAAAAAAATTTGAAAACAATTTCATCGTAAGCCGTATTGGATACTCCATTTTGAATTTTTTGAATCTAACATCAGATTTGTTTTCCACGACCTCGAAAACCTCCATCGAGTAACAAGTTTCAAAAGATTTCATTCATTTCAAAATTATTTTGTCCGCCATATTGGATCCGCCATTTTGAATTTCTACAAATTAATATCCGAGAAATTTTTTGAAAAAATTCAATATTTTAGATCCGCCATTTTGAATACGACATTTTAAATTTTTTATATATAACCAATTTTTATGTTATTAAAAGCACTGAATCCAAATCAACATTCAGAAGAAGCAAAAATTCAGATTTAGATATAGAAATTGAGTAAATTCCCATAGAAATCTATGTCTTAAAAATCACCCCCTACCATTTTAAAAAGTATTATATATGAGCATTAAAATTACTTATGAAAAAGGGAAAAATTGAGAGAAAGGAATTGCAAAGTTCTACAATTTCTTCGCATCTATAAAGAGCGGTATTGAAGAACATACTTATAAGGATTTGATTTAACTA
The DNA here is from genome assembly GCF_019393585.1 of Leptopilina boulardi. Taxonomy (NCBI): domain Eukaryota; kingdom Metazoa; phylum Arthropoda; class Insecta; order Hymenoptera; family Figitidae; genus Leptopilina; species Leptopilina boulardi. Next base: position 148,390 of record NW_026137714.1, read on the forward strand.
AATGTTTTATATTTTTGAGAAAGGAAGTTTCTGCAAAGTTGCACAAATTTAATTTTCTCGCCCTTAATGAGTGGAATTGTGCATCGTTTACAAATGGGTATTAATTTCTGTAAAAAAGATTCTTTGTGAATCTATATTTGTTCTTCTAAAGTTGGATATTTAGTGATACTTTTTATAAACAACTTTGTAACATGTTTTAATCGAATAATTGAATTATATTTATATTAATGTTGTGTAATAAGTACGCGGACAAAAATTTTAAAATATGATATAATTTTTATAACTTGTTCTTTTGTTGGTTACAAATTGTTATATATGAATACTGTGCAAAAAAAAATTTCTGATGGAGTGGGAGAAGTAATTGTGTAACGAATTTGTTGATATTTCGATTACTGTGATATTAATTAAGTACATCGGTGAAAAATTTGGTGAAAGTTTTTAAAAACAATACATGACAATTTTAGCATTAATAACAATGATATATATTCTGAAAAAAAATTTTGCATTTCGTAACTATGCAACGTATTTAAAATTTTGTTCAATTATGCATTAAAGGGTAACACCACTCTAGAGGCAGAAAAAATAGACCTATTTGTGATGATGTATTTTGGGAAAATGAAAAAAGGAATAGGATTTCTTTTTAGAGGGCTCATTAACTACATATTAAAGCGAAAAAAAAAATTTTTACTTGAAATTTTACTACAATATGGCGGCGATAGATGCCATATTGTACTACTCATTTTTCAGACCAAAACGGGCGGAAAGGTTTCTTGAGCAGTTTAAGACCTGGAACAAAAAATCAAGAAATTTTATAATCTATATTGTATTAGGTTTGTAAGTACATATGGGTTTTTTTATATTAATTTTTATAGAGATGGCACACGTTTTAGTAAATTAATCTAAGTAAAAATCAAAAAATTTACTAAAAAGTTGTGCAATTTCTGTAAAAATTGATTTTAAAAAAACCCATATATACTTCCAAACCTAATAGAGTATAGATTATGAAATTTCTTGGATTTTTGTTCCAGGTCTTAAACTGCTCAAGAAACCTTTACGTCCGTTTTGGTCTGAAAAAAGAGTAGTTGATCTAATATATGGCATCTATCGCCGCCATTTTGTAGTAAAATATTCAGTAAAAAGATTTTTTTTACACTTCAGTATGCAGTTAATAAGCCCTCTAAAAAGGAATCCTATTCCATTTTTCATTTATTCAAAATATATCATCACAGTTAGGTCTTTCTTTTCTGCCTCTAGAGTGATGTTACCCCTTCAGCTATTGCAGCACAAACATATATTAGAAAGTATTATCTTTAAGCCATAAAAGCATTTTTTATGAAAGGAATTGTTTGTAATGAGGGATTAACAAATTTGTTCAATTTCATCGCCTCTATAAAGTGCGGAATTGAAGAATTTGCAAAGTTGCACAAATTGAAAATCTTCACCCTTAAAGAGTGGAATTTTGCATCTTTTACAAAAGGGTGTATGTTGATTTGGATACATAATTTAATTGTTTTTATTTAGCTGTACACATAATACTTTCAAAAATATAAAAAATTGCTTCACATAAAGGAAGAAAATAATAATTAGTATAAATAAATAAGCAGTAAAAAATATTTACATATAAAGTAATAGATTCATTCAAAAAATTCAATGTGTGAAAACTCAAATTTTTCATCGAATTGAATTTTGATTCAAATTGAGTTGATAAAAATTTTTATGAGGGTAATCAAATTTTATCAATGTTGATACCTATTATTTTTCAGAGAAAATTCTTCCACATTCAGTAAAATGAATTCAAGTATGTCGTTACTATCGATTATAATAAAATTTCTTTCAAAGCATGTTTTTCAAAAATATGTTAAAAATTTTATATTAATTTTAAGCAATTATAACAAAAAAAGACAATTTTATAACAATAATATACTCGTTTTTTGTCGACTTTAAATAGTAACTGTTACTGTTTTTTTACTTACTGTTTCGAAAATTTTTTTCAAAAAATATTATTTTCAAGAATTAAAATTATTTTGAAATAGAGAGAAAATTAAAAGAAAAGGATTTGCAATGTTTCACAATTTCATCGTCTCTGTAAAGTGCAGTATTAAAGAATATGCTAATATGGATTTGATTAAATGAAATGCCTTGTGTTGATTAGATAAGAAGTTTTTGTAAACATGCACTTTAAATTCTTTACTCTTATAAAGTGGACTTGTGCATCGTTTTCAAAAATGCTTTGAAAAAATTCATTATTATCAATTTGTTTTTTAATACCTAAACACAAAATAGTTTTCAAATAAATTGAGTAAAATATGAAGTAAAATATTAATGACAGTAGGTAACTATCATTTATATCTTTTTTTGCTATATAGTTAAAAAAATTTAAATTGTACATGAATATCAAATAAAATTGAATTTCAATAAAAATAAATAAACAAAAATCAAATACCTAAATTTCATTTCATAAAATACCAACTTAACATATTGAAATATTTTGCTGATCAAAAAATGTAATATTAAAAATATTCATTGTAATAAAAAAAATTTTAAATAAAAACGAAATATTTCATTTTTGTCTATATATGTATGTAAATAATAATAAATAACTGTCATGAAATTGAAGTAGATTGAACTTGATATTACTATTACTATTACTATTTTGGGGATTTTTAAAATTGCTAATAATGAATCCGTTATTAGGTTATAATTTTATCGCGTTTTTAGTACGAGAAAGGCATATATTTATTTAATAATTATAAAATTCTAAATTGAAAAAGACCTCTCACAAAATACATTAAAAAAAGTTTCGGTTAAATATTTTTAAACCCTGATGATTTGTAGTTTATTACGTCCTGAACAAGATATGTTTATGGCAGATCCTCTAAAATGGCATTTTTTAAAAATCAAATCACAATAGAAGCTTAAAGATGAATTAAAATTCAAAACTAAACCGAGGATAAGGAATAGTATAAGTCTCAAGGCTATTAAAGTATTAATTCTGATCGAACTTTGAGATTAAAACGAGCCTTGAGCCTTACCATGTGGAACCACTGTGAATCCTTGGTCGAATACTGTTCCTTCAAAAAGCCATGTTTTTTATGCGTGTCTTAATCCCTGGTTAAATTTGGTTTTTCAGCCAGCTTTGCGTCTTCGTGAGTCTTCATCCATTGTCGAATCTTGATTCTTCAGCAAGGTTTGAGCCTTATTTGATTCCTGATCCCTGGTTGAATCTTGATTCTTCAGCAACTCTTGTGTCTTCTTGAGTCTTACAGCGGTTCCACATATATACAAAATCGCAGAGTTGTTACGAGCCGCGTAACCCTAATGCGCCATCTACCTAATGATTTCCCCATCTGACGTCACAGAGGGGAGTGCATTGAGTAGATGGCGTAGTATGGTTACGTAGCTCGCAACGTCTCTGCGATTTCATATACAAGTGGAACCGCTGTTAATCCTTTGTCGAATCTTGATCCTTAAGCGAGCCTTGCGTCTTATGAGAGTCTTAATCCCTGGTTGAATGTTGATTCTTCAGCAAACCTTGCGTCCTTGTGAGTCTTCATCCTTTGACGAATCTTGATTCTTCGGCAACCCTAGAGCCTCATTCGATTCTTGATCCCTGGTTGAATCTTGATTCTTTAGCAACTCTTGCGTCTTCTTGAGTCTTAATCCTTTGTCGAATCTTGATCCTTAAGCGAGCCTTGCGTCTTATGAGAGTCTTAATCCCTGGTTGAATGTTTATTCTTCAGCAAACCTTGCGTCCTTGTGAGTCTTCATCCTTTGACGAATCTTGATTTTTCAGCAGGCCTTGAGCCTTATTCGATTCTTGATCCCTGGTTGAATCTTGATTCTTCAGCAACTCTTGTGTCTTCTTGAGTCTTACAGCGGTTCCACATATATACAAAATCGCAGAGTTGTTACGAGCCGCGTAACCCTAATGCGCCATCTACCTAATGATTTCCCCATCTGACGTCACAGAGGGGAGTGCATTGAGTAGATGGCGCAGTGGGGTTACGTAGCTCGCAACGTCTCTGCGATTTCATATACAAGTGGAACCGCTGTTAATCCTTTGTCGAATCTTGATCCTTAAGCGAGCCTTGCGTCTTATGAGAGTCTTAATCCCTGGTTGAATGTTGATTCTTCAGCAAACCTTGCGTCCTTGTGAGTCTTCATCCTTTGACGAATCTTGATTCTTCGGCAAGCCTTGAGCCTTATTCGATTCTTGATCCCTGGTTGAATCTTGATTCTGCAGCAACTCTTGCGTCTTCTTGAGTCTTAATCCTTTGTCGAATCTTGATCCTTAAGCGAGCCTTGCGTCTTATGAGAGTCTTAATCCCTGGTTGAATGTTGATTCTTCAGCAAACCTTGCGTCCTTGTAAGTCTTCATCCTTTTACGAATCTTGATTCTTCGGCAACCCTAGAGCCTCATTCGATTCTTGATCCCTGGTTGAATCTTGATTCTTTAGCAACTCTTGCGTCTTCTTGAGTCTTAATCCTTTGTCGAATCTTGATCCTTAAGCGAGCCTTGCGTCTTATGAGAGTCTTAATCCCTGGTTGAATGTTTATTCTTCAGCAAACCTTGCGTCCTTGTGAGTCTTCATCCTTTGACGAATCTTGATTCTTCGGCAAGCCTTGAGCCTTATTCGATTCTTGATCCCTGGTTGAATCTTGATTCTTCAGCAACTCTTGCGTCTTTTTGAGTTTTAATCCTTTGTCGAATCTTGATCCTTAAGCAAGTCTTGCGACCTATGAGAGTTTATACTTCGAATCCTTATTCTACAGCGAGCCTTGAATTTTATATGAGTTTTAATCCTTGGTAGAATCCTTATTCTGCAGTGAGACATAAGTCTTTTTAAGAATTTATCCTAAAACGAATTTTGAACCTGAAATGAAGCTTGAGCCTTACACCAATCCCAATCCTCAGTCAAATTTTGAGTTTTAATTTTTTTTTCTCTAGTTTCTGTTGCGATATAACATTAAATGTAGATATTTTTGGAGGTTTTATCATTAACATTTTTTGTTCAAGATGTGTATAACTGCATGGTTTAAAAATTTGAACAAAACATTTTTTCAATGTATTTTGTGAGGTGTTCTTCATAAAAATTAAATAACACGGATTTTCACATTGAAATTAATTTTTATGTGTAATTAAAAAAAGTAATAATTTTCATATGATATTTTAAATATTATTTTTTTAAAATTAGTTCAAGAATGAACTACAATTGTAATATGTCGACAATAATTTGTTATTGTCGTGTTATACAATAAATTTTTTAATTTTCAAATTCGAATTGCCAAATTAATTAGATATAAAATGTATTATTTAGATTTCTCAAACTAAAAAATTCAAAAAGAATACTAGTTAACAATTCTAAAAATTTTAATTATTATTTACTAAATAAATTCAAAGAAAAAATATTTTTAATCAATTTTAAAAACTTGACAGACTAGGTGATTTTTATTTCAATTTCATTAGTTATTTTTACTTAAAAACAAAACAATATAGTGGTGAAGATAAATTTGTAGTTAAATAAATTTTTTACTACTTTTTTAAAAATTTTCTTTAACAATATAAAATTTTAAAACATTTCTATAGAAAAAGTATTTCAGAAATGCAATTGTTGGTTGATACGTGTTTCGTTCGTAAAAACTTACTAAGTGAAAATAAAAAACTAACGAAAAAATCTTAAATTTAAAGTTCATGATAAACATATACACGGATTTAAATTTTTTTAATAAGAGAAACAAACCTTAAACAAAATTCAGTTAAATCAGGCTCCGCTATAAATTGCTGTAAGGTGGAAATTTTTTCAGAAGATTAAATGGTTTTTAATTATTATTAATTAGTGTTTTATAAAAAATATTATCGCTAAATGTTACAAAACAATTTATTTTAAATTTATTGAATGTAAATAAAATAATAATAATAATTAATAATCATTTAATATGGGAACGAAGTTATTCCTTTCTCTTCGACATAAAGTCTTTTATTGCCTCTTTTCTCAGTTGTTTGAATAAAATCGATCTCTTTGTTGGAAATCGTTTCCTTTTGCGTTTTCTCATCGTTAATTCTGAAACAAATTTTTCTTTTTTAATAAAAATAAATATCGCATAAGTATTCTTAATATTAGATTTGTTGTTGAAATATTTTTTGAGTGGAATTAAAAATTATAGAATTGAAATCAGATTGGTTTGCAATTTGCACAAATTTAGTACCATGAATGAATAATTGAACTATCAATTGTTATTAATTTTCAGAAAAATGATAAACATTAAAATTTTTGGGAAAGTTGAATTGAATTAGAATTTTTTATGTATTTTTACCTTTAGAATACGTGAAAAATATGGGGATCCTAATTACACAGTAAAAAACTAATTCAAATGAATTGGAATAAATTAATTTTTTCTAGCAAGGTCCAATTCGTATTTACATTTAACAATAAGCAAGATTCAGTAAAGCCATTTGTATATTCAATTCAATTCTTACCAATGAGTTTTCATCGGTTGAGAATTCAAACAAAATGACCAAATCGTCTATTGAATTTGTGCTGACGAATTGAAAAAAATTAAAGATAAAAAGTTTGTTTATTGAATTAGTGCGAATAGAGAATTTGGAAGTTCAATACAGCTTTGTCGAATTCAAGAAAATTGGAACATAGTTCTAATTCGAATTTGTCGCTAAGCGGGATTCACTGATGCCCAGGGTGTTTTCATTTCAATTCAAATTAATTAGTTTTCATTTGCTGAATAGATGTGATGTTATAGCATTGCACAGTGTACTATTTTGTCATTTTCTGAGATTTAAAAAGCTGAGCAAAGTTTGCAATTATTTTTAAAAAATGGTAAATTACAGTATATAAACTGGTAATTTATTATAATTTTTATAAGTATTTAAGGGCACTGAATACAAAAATTTAGTCTTATTTGAAAATTCAAATTAGCGAATCCAAAATAATGAACAAAATTACAGAAGTTTCTCAAAATTGTCTGATTTGAACAAAACTTAGTATTCAAATGTTTTGAGGTTGCTAAATTCAAATAAAATTGTTGAAAAAATTCGAAATGTCAGGTCGAATATGTCAGACTGAACGTTTTAAAGTTACTTGAATTTACACAAAAATTATAATTTTGGGTTTTTCTGGGTCTCTGAATTCATATATGTGACCGGGTCTGAGAAAACGGTGCTATCGAGCAAAATCAACTTTTCGAGAAAAACGCGTTTAAAGTTTTACTACTAATTAAAATAAATTTCTTTAAACATTTTATATTTCAAAGGACCTAGATAAGTGTTCGTTATGTATTTTTTTATGCTGAACACGATTTTTATGGTTGAATAATTTTTTGAACATCAGTGTTATTGTTATAAACAATTTGTTTTGCAAAAGTCAAAATATGAAATTTTAAAATTTAATTTAAACGAGTTACTGTTGTCCTAGAGGACTGAAATTTTTTATGCACCTTCAGAACTGACAACCGCACTATAATCCATTGTTATTTTTTACCTACAGAACCAGGTTGCCGATGATGGGTATGCTTTAAGAACATCGCCGAGAATTTAGCTCGATTTTTTTTAATGGTTTTTGCATTCATATTTAAGATTTGAGAAAACATCCTCACACTTAGACAACCAGGTCGCCGATAATGGGTATACCTGGAGATCATCTTCGAGGATTTAGGTCAAATTTTTCGTTAATTTTGAAAAATTTATAAATTTTTTATTTTAAACAAAAAAACCAAGAGTGATTTTTATCTTAGAATTACGTATATTTTAATTTAAAAAAATGTACGAAATTTTTTTTTTAAATTTGTTTATTTGTTTATTTCGATACTAGTTGCATTGTATTTTTAGGATCTTAAACTATAAGAAACCATCATAAATAAAATTGATTGTTTGATCGATAACACCGTTTTCTCAGATCCGCTCACATATAATTATGAAGTTTTATAAAAAGATAAGAATTTTTTAAACCTTCAGTCAACCTCATCGGAGGTGATTTTTGATTTTTGAAATTACATAAGTAATATTTTTGTATCTAATATTTAATATTAATTTCATATATAAATTCAGAGGCCTATAAAACGTCTAAATTTGAAGTTTTGTTTAAATTCAAGCATTTTTAAAAAATACAGTTCATCATTTGATCCATCATTTTAAATTTTTTAATTTTTCCATCATGCAAATTCAGTGACCTGAAAAACATTGAAATACCAATCTTTGTTTTAATCAGCCAGTTTTGTGTAATTTAAGTAATTTTTTCTGTAATTTTAGATCAGCCATTCTGAATTTTTAAATAAGACTTAAGAAAACAATCATCAAGAATTCCTTATAATTTTTCTCTATTCTACATTTATTAAGCTTCATGTTGAAATTACTGAAATTACTGAAAATTAATTATTTCTGTACCATGACGTTTAATTCGTGTACGGAATTCTCGGATTTTGATCAACTGCATCTAGCACTTTATCGTTTTTTATTTATTTCATAAAATAAAACGTAAAATCATACTAAAATTAAACAAAATGTCGTAGCATTTTGTTATTGACAGCGCTAATTATTATTTTAATAAATTTTATTACTTTAAACATGTTAAGGGACATTTTTGTAGTCTTTATAAAATATTTAGACATTTTCTACCTATCAAGATTTTCCACTGTACATTTTTTGAAATATGTAAATATACTTAAGATTTTGTCTGAAGTGCTAATTTTTAATTCAAACAATTTAAATTCTTTAACATTTAGAATATGTGCAGGTAATTTGTTAAAGATCCTTAAAAAAAATTATGATTTAGTCTATCCCCTTTAGCTTTTTTTATTTAACATTTTTAGGTGAATAGTAAAATATTTTTAGATTTTTGTAAATTATGTGTTATGCTAAATAGATTTGAAATTAATTTAATATTTAAAAAATTATGCTAAATCTAAATTCTATAATTTTTAATTTCATGCTACAAAAGTTTCTTAAAGTCTAATGTGGAAAATATATGTTCCACATTAGTCTTTTAAAAATTATTTTGATGAATAACATTCAGTGATTGTCAGAAAGCATATTTACTTACCAGAAGTTGTATTAATTTTAACATCTTTTTCATCCTGATTTTCATTTATTTTTTCATTATTTTTTTTTACTTTAAATAATTGAATGTCCAGTTTCTTTTCCAACAATTGATCACCAACTTTTATTGGTTTCTTCATAGAAGCTGAATAAAAAATTAATAGTTATTAAATTTTTTAACACTTTGTAACGTTAGGCATTCTAGTTAAAACATGAGGTTTTTCAATTTTAAATTAAAAATATTTATTAAATCTTCAAACTAACGTAAACAGCTTAAAGATTATTTAAAAACGTATTGACATTGAATTCTAAATTTAAAAAAAATTATATTTTAAAATTTAATTTTTTATGAAAATTGATAGTCATTTTAGTACGAATGTAAAAATCGTAAAAATAATATTTCTTACCATCATTATTCTTCTTTGTTTCTTCTTCTTTCTTATTTTCTTCTTCTCTTATTTCTTTTTTTTGTATTTCATTTTGATTTTTAAATATGTACTTCTGCTTTTCTTTTTTCAATATATCTTTTCTTTCTTTATCTTTGTAATCTAATATTTTATTTTTTAGTTGAAGTAATTCTTTATAGTCTTCTTTATCTTCTTTTTGATATTTTTTATAGTTAAAGTGAAATAAATCTTCTTCACTATCATTGTCATCATCATCATCATCATCATCATCATCATCATCATCATCATCATCATCATCATCATCATCATCATCATCATCACTAATGTTTTTATCATTAATAATATCATTATTATTAATATTATTATGAATTAGACTATTATCGTTTATATTATCATCATCAATTATATCATCATCATTATATTCATCATTAATATTATTTCTTTCATTATATTCATCATCATCATCGTCGTCACTGATTACAATTGTCATTTCAGGATTTGATTTTACTAAAAGAGAATAAAATTAATTGATATAATTGATTTGACAAAAAATTTGACAAAAAAAGTGAAAAGAAGGCAGAAATCAGTTCGTGTGTTAAGGATGAAGAAAATGTTGTTAAAAATAAAACGGTTTTAATTCTGTTGTGTTATTACAGTTAAAAAGGTGAATTTATGTGAATTTAACATCGTAAAAAATACATATTAACGTTGTGGTTTTGTTAGTTTATTGAGATATTTATTAAAAAAGTGAAAATGACAGTCGTCTGTCATTGCTTTGTGGGTTATAAAGGAAGAAGAGATGAGCGAAAATTCAGTCAATAGTTATGTTCTTGTAAAACATAAGGATTTTTTTAATTTCTTTGAATTTTAACAATTAGCATGGTTTCTAAGATTTTAGCAATTGTCGAAAATCCGTTTAATTAAAAAAAATCTTATAGTTTGCAATAATTTAGCAATGGTCTATAAGTAAGAATAATGTTAATTGTACTATGGTAAGCGGACTAAAAGAGAATAAAATTAATTGATATAATTGATTTAACTTATTTACTTACGAAAACTCGCAAAAATATTGTAGCAACTGCGAATTTATATATGAATCTATGTGAAATTAAGGTTTTGATAAACATGTAAAAATATTAATGATAGCTTAACGAATTTAATTCGAAATTTGCTTTAATATCTGCACGAATATTTTTTGTTTTTCATTTACAAAGTGGAAGGGCGCGGGATGTTTTACTGAAAAAAAATTATGCCAGCTAGTAGGGTAATATGAAAGAACATTTTTCACAAAATGTTAAGACGCACTAGGATAAAACAATGGAGAAAATCGCATTTGAAGATTCGCGGATTTTAAAGTTTTTCAGTTACTTGTCTCAACTATAAATATTCATGTACAGGATCCATAAAAGATCCCTACATAGGGCCCTTAAAGGTTCCCTGAGAGATTCTGTTAAGAATTCTACGCAGGATCTGTTGCAGGATATTGGAACAGAGATCCTGTACAGGAACCTGGGCAAAGAACATTTGTATTCGTAGAAACCATAAGAGGATCCCACGCAGGATCTAGGGTGTATTTTTTTAATACAATAAATTTTTTTTTAATTTTGTGATGAGTATATAGTGATGCACTTAATTTTAAAAAAATCATTTGTGCAGACTTAGGAGTCAGAAAAACTTATTGCGTAACAAGTAAAGTTGTTAACATTCAGAAATTAAGGTTCCTATATGGGATCCTGTGAAGGGAATTTTTATTTCAAAATTTGTCTTCAACTTTCAGACAATGGAACCTGCAGAGGAACCAAAGTAAGTAATGTTTCTGTACAGGATCCCTTTTCCAATATCTTGCAACAAATCCTGCGTAGAATTCTTAGCAGATTCCCTCTGGGAACCTTTAAGAATCCTATTTAGGAACTTCTAGTGATTCTTTACACTGAGAAAAAAATGCTATTGAATCTATAGCACGCATATTCACATACGTTCAAAAGCAAATATAATTATCTTGATGCAATATGTAGTTCATTTTATAGCATTGCTACTGAACCAAAGAATACAGTTTCTGATTCAATAGCAGTGCTGTAAAATGAACTACATATCGCATCAAGTTAATAGCATCTGCCTTTGAACGCATATGAATATACATGCTATAAATTCAATAGCATTTTTTTCTCAGTGTAGGGATCCTGTACCGGAATTTTTAGCTGGGAGTACAACGGTTATTTCTCTAGGAATTTAGATTCAATTTTAAGGTTGCCATTTTGACAAAGGGACTTTTTTAGTGTTTTTATAAATACTTAAATTATATCTGAGAATTCAACAACAGTTTTTTGCATATTTTGCAATTTTGTTTAAATAAGTTTGCATTCAAAAACGATTCATTATCACACTATATTATAAATTATGACATATAAAGTTAATTCCTTAATTCACATCCACTTGATGTTAATTTAGTTTTGCAGGAGATAAATGTTTAAATTGTGGTTTCGTTAGTTTATAATTCGATACCTGAGTGTGATACTGTACAATATTACAGTCAAAGTTAATACCGTGCTAATTTCGGGTAATGTTTTGTACTGTTCTAATTAAAAGTAACGCTTTACACCATACTATCTCAAAAAATGCATATTTTTAATTTTTGGATGAAATAATACAGTAGAAAATTCTGAATTTTATTGTAATAGGTATAATAATCATAATAACTTCGATATTTGAAAAAAATAATTAAAAATAATTATGCTTTTTATTTTAATATAGTTTAAGTACCCTGCAAATAGTTAACCGAACTGTTGTATGATTTTTTTTTAGTTTTATTGTATTAAATAATATTTATTTTGTTATTTGATGCACAAACAAATTAGCTTATATTAGTTAACATTAATTATACAAATGTTAATTTAAATTGAATATAAAAGTGAAAATATAATATTTATTGTTTTTCTAACCCGCAAAAGGTTAATTTTGTAATTATAATTAAATTTTATTGACTTTATTTATCTATTTTTCGAATAATTTAGGTATATTTTGGTAGAAAAATATCTTATGAATCAAGTAAAATTGATATTTTCAACAGAATACCGCGATAAATATATAGTACCACACTCAGGTATCGAATTAGTTTTTAATTGGAAATTTGACAAAAAAAGTGAAAAGAAGGCAGAAATCAGTTCGTGTGTTAAGGATGAAGAAAATGTTGTTAAAAATAAAACGGTTTTAATTCTGTTGTGTTATTACAGTTAAAAAGGTGAATTTATGTGAATTTAACATCGTAAAAAATACATATTAACGTTGTGGTTTTGTTAGTTTATTGAGATATTTATTAAAAAAGTGAAAATGACAGTCGTCTGTCATTGCTTTGTGGGTTATAAAGGAAGAAGAGATGAGCGAAAATTCAGTCAATAGTTATGTTATTGTAAAACATAAGGATTTTTTTAATTTCTTTGAATTTTAACAATTAACATGGTTTCTAAGATTTTAGCAATTGTCGAAAATCCGTTTAATTAAAAAAAATCTTATAGTTTGCAATAATTTAGCAATGGTCTATAAGTAAGAATAATGTTAATTGTACTATGGGAAGCGGACATTAACAATAGTTTTTGAAATTTCTCATAATGTTTAAAGTACGTTTCCCATTGTCCTTACTTTGGTAATTGATTGAATTGAATTTTACCCTTGGTTCCATTTCCACGCGAGTTTTTAATAATAAATTTTTGTGTAATAAAATAGTAACAATATCTTAAGGGGATGCCTAAGTGACCCCAAATCAATGCAAAAAGAGTAATTTTCGGTACATCTTTTTTTAAAAATTATTTAACCCTAGAAAGCACATCTGGGGTAGAAAACTACTCCAGGAAAAATTCAAATTTTAGTATTTTTTGCAGATTTTGTGTTATTTGTTGTGGCCTTTGTAATTTTTGATCCTATAAAAAAACAAAAAATATACCTGCTACCTTCTTTCTTATAAAAAAACGAAGTAAATGACATATAATAAAGTTATTTTGCGTTAAATATGAACATTCTAACAACAAAACAATTTTGTTTTCTACCCTAGATGTGCTTCTACGTATGAGCCAGCTATGTTGTGCTGTCTAGGTCTTGTTGCATTTAATTATAGTTATAGTCCAGTATTTAATCAAATAGTAACAAGACTTCAGGTGAACAAAAACTGTTTTTATAACTGCTTTCCTGTAAAATTTGGTTTTTTAAACTTTCGGTACATGTCACTTCTAAACCAATAAATTGTTTTCAAATTTTTTTGTTTTGTTTAGTAAGGTCTCAAGATATCAATCAAATAGTTTGACATGATGCGATTTTTTCCCTGGTGCGCTTTAGCATTTTGTGAAAAAAGTTCTTTTATAAGAGACTACTAGATGACATAAAATTTTTTTTTAAACATCCTGTCCTATTCCCATTTTAAAATCGGAAATATTAAAAAAGCATTTCATAATTGAGAGGATGGATTCTACTAGGTGTTACGCATGAAAGTGGATGATCCCGTGTACAACGAGTCTACGGGTGTGTCTAAGAAACTGTGCGAACTTTTATAACACCTTATGGAATCTAGACACTCAATTGTAGATTTTAAAAAAGTTGCATAAAATACTATAAAAAAAATATTTACTTGAAATTGTGTTGAATTTTTTTTTATTCAACTCTTTTTGTTTTATAGATGCCTCTGGGATGTGTTCAATTTTTCCTAGATATTATGTGAAAAATTTGTTTATTCAATATATATTTGGTGTTAAACAATTTTATTATTTAGTACTTTTGGAAATTGTCGTTACAGCTAGCAAGTATATTGTTTAAAAAATCATATGTTTCGATATAATATTGAATATAACAATATATTTTCATGCACAAAATCAAGAAAAACTGGCAAATATTATTATTTGAAGAATAAACGATTTAATTGTAGTTTAAATTTCGGTATGAAGACGATAGTTGCGGTTTCTAAGTTATTATTTCTTTTATTATTCAAATTACAAAGTGCAATTTAAAGTCAGAAAATTTTCATTTGTTGTTTTTTTAGTAAAAATGTGTTGTTTCTGAAGTTAAATTAAAATTTTACTTAAATTGTAAATTGTAAAACAATTTAAAGAATAATAAAAAAAGTAATAAACATGTTAGAATATGGAAAAAAATTATACACGACAATGGATTTTAATATTAAAAACATTCAAATGGGAAATATAATGTGAAATATTGTAGATGCCGTAACAAAACAATATGTTCAGCACGAGAAAAAAGATTTGTAATATAATTTCGGATTTTCAAAATCATGTAGATAACAGTGAAATTCTTAGAAACTTTAAAGCCATCGACTACAATTATCCCTGTATTATAAAGGTGTTTTTCATAAATATTGCAATAATTTTGATTTTGAAAATTTCATACTTTGGGACATTTTTGGTTTTATAAAAATAAATTTTGAATCTTTTGACTTCGAAACTTTGATTTTGGAACTTATGTACCCCAAACTCAATTTCCAACAGTACTACACATTAATTTAAAGCGTTCTTTAAACTTACGGGCCTTTGCATGTTTCCACGAAGGTGTAGTTGCTACCTGCCGTGACCCACTTGACACTTTATGTGTGTCAGCAGACACAATCTGTTTCTTTGCAGCTAAATCATTAAAATTAATAAACAACAGTAACAATTATAAATATTAATTAGATAAAAATTTTAAATTACAGATAAATATTTTTTTTTCTTTTTTAATTATATTAAAACTTTTGATATAAATAAATTCAAAAAACCTTTTAGAAAATAATTGTTAATACCTGCTGCTGTGCTGTAATTGACCGTTAATATATTATGACTAATATATTTCATTGCCATGGGTGCTATAAAATAGTTTAATTTTATTATACGTTAAAGTATTAAGTGGCTATAGTATTGTTAAAATTCAATCATATCCGTGTGGAAAAATGGTGAGGGCCCCGCGAGGAGCCCCCATGGATTGCCCTTATCCTGTATGGAATCCATAGGAGCAACCCCTGTGGGGACCCTTAAAGGCGTGACCTGCTTTCTCTTATGAGTGCCCTCATGGAATATCCTCATAGATTATCCTATTGGATTCTATATGGATTTTCACGTTTGCCCTCAAGTTTGCCTTAATGTTTTTTAATCAACAATATTAATGATAATACTTAATTAATAATAAATAAGTTTAAATTATGAATAAATAACATATTTATTTACTAATTCTTCCATTTCTAAATTAAATTCTTACTCAAATTGAATTTATTAAATAACGTTCTAGTTAATTAACTGTAATATACATACAATAAATAAATAAAAAAATATGTATTTTCTGCATACTATTAACGGATATTTTCATTTATCAACTAATTCATACATAGAAATAATTATTAAACTCAAACCGTGAGGGCAAAGAGAGGGGGCCCTCATGGTGCACCCGTCGATTCGTCCTCATGGATCTTCCACGTGCGCCCCTGTTGGGGGCCCTGAAGTCTCAGGGGCATAATCAGGGGCATATTTTTCCACACGTGTAAGTTTAAGTTCTTTTTATTAACTCCAGGAGTTTTTTATTACAATTTATAGTAATCCCACTAATTTATATAAAATAAAACATTTTTTTTTCAATGTTTTTTAAAATAAAGGTTAAATTCTTATCAAACAGAGTTTTTGGCTTGTCAGATTAGGGAATCTGAAATTGAAATTTTTTTGTAAAATTCTATTACACAGGCAAACAAAAAAGTTGTCTGTTTCTTGAACTAGTCAAATTCAAACTTAGGGGATAAAAAAACTAAATAACAAATTTTTTTATTAATCAGAACATTATACCTACGAATTTTTGCTCGAGTAACTCAAACACAAAGCCAGAACTGATCCAACACCCTCTGGATTTTTTTTAAATCGAAAAACCACCCTTCATCGGACAAACTCAAACTTAGAAGTATTACAAAAGTAGCAATTTTTTTGTCATGATGGTTTCTTCCGTATCATAGGTACAGAAAATTTTATTTGTACTTGCTTTCTATTTTTCTCTTAACGAAATAGCTAAGTTTGAATTTATATGATTAAGGGTGGTTGTTTCGTTTTAAAAAAAATCTGAGGGTGCTGGAGCAATTTTGACTTCATATTCGTATTCAGTGGGCCAAAATACTATAGGAATGGGTTGTCTAGTTCAAGAGACAAATAACTTTTTTTTTTGTTTGCCTGTGTTATAATACAGTTAAACTCCTCTAAGGTGGAAAGCAATTAGCACTTACCGCCCTAGAGGGGTCCATTAAAAAGCTATTAGCGAGCGAAGATTCAGGAATGTGTCAAGAAACTTTAAACAGTGATTTCTTTTTGTATGGAATAAAAGGGGGTACTTAAAGTTTTCAGCAATGAGTTTTCCATCACTCACACATTCACAACTCTCACCGATACAGTAACGCCCGCTGTGATTCCGCCTTAGAGGAGTTTCACTGTATAGTATTTTCAAATTCCATCTGTATAATCGAAATATGAAGGTTTTAAAAATCCTCACATATCAAATTTCATAGAAATTAAATCGGTGGATTTTGTGCCAAGTGAAAGATTAAAAACTCCTGGATTATATATATATATATATATATATATGTATGTGTGTGTGCATTTCACTCGACGAAAAGTAATCTAAGTTCAAATTTAAATTATCTGGGTTAATATTAAAAGCTTGTAAAAAAAATTATCTTATTACAATTACAAAACTAAATATTATTAAATTATTTCAACGAAAGTAAAAACTTTTTGTCTTACATAAATCGAAGTTTTATTATTCGCCTGCCAATAAAACACACACACAGATACAAAATGACATTTTTTAATACTGTGATTTTTGAATTTTTGAGGTCAAAAAACAAAAACACATAAAAAAATCGAGTTCAAAAATCTATTGAACACGATTTTTTTTGAATATTCAGATTAAAAACTCACGTTTAGATATGTTTGTGAATTTGTCGGTATTATTTCTGAACATTAAAATAGCCTCTTGAATGGTGAGTCTATAAACATATAACAAAGAAATGTATATTTTCAATTATAATACTTTAAATTACGGTCAGGCTTCCTATATTTGTAATAAAAGAAAATTTAAAAAAATACCAAAGAGATTAAATGTTGAGTTTGACTTGAAAAGTTGAATTTCTAAAATGAGCAGTCAAATATTTTATCAACATTTTTGTTAGCAATAGAAGGTAAATTAAAAAAATATATATAAGGGAAAATTCCTGAAATTGTTTATTCACAATATACTTATCCAAAATACTTCATATAGGGCTCGTTGGATGCAGAATTACGTTAACTTTTAATTGCTAACTCCTCAATTACGGTAACTTTATTTGTTTTTAAAATATTTCATTTGTTATAAACATTAATTAATTAATTAATTAATTAATTAATTAACTTTAAAAGATCCTACTCTGAAAATTACATATTTTGTAGGAAATTAGTCAAGCTTTCCATTGAGATAGTTAAAATTTTTTTTAAAATCCGATTTTGAGATATACGTAAATTAAGATTTTGACCTTGAATTTCAAGGTCAAATTTTATTAAAAAATAAAAAAATTTATGACCATCGTCTAACCCGTCAAAAAAGCTTTAAAAATCATTATATATAAGTTAACTTTTATGCTTTCTACTTA
Source organism: Leptopilina boulardi (assembly GCF_019393585.1). NCBI lineage: Eukaryota > Metazoa > Arthropoda > Insecta > Hymenoptera > Figitidae > Leptopilina > Leptopilina boulardi. Next base: position 166,472 of record NW_026137714.1, read on the forward strand.
TAAATATTGTACATTGAAAAAAAAATTTTGTTTCAAAAGTCAAAAATTAAAAACGTTGTAATTCAAAAATTTTTTATCAAATTCAATAATAATTAATTTTTAGAATTTTACCAACAATGACAACATTTTAGAAAAGTATGGATTAAAATTAAAAACTTTTAATTTTTTGTTCAGACATTTCAGGAATTTTGCCTCATATGTGGAAAATATTTATATCTAAAATATTATCAAGCACATGACCTTAGACGTTTAAAATTTAATTAACGTTTTTCTGAAAACAATTGTAAAAACGAATTTCATGATATTATTTACGTACTTTCTTTCTGTATACAACAACTTATGCCACACATCTTTGGAGTAGGCAGTTAATTCACTACGGACTTTTTGCTTAATTTCATTATTTTTTACAAGTTGTTCTAATTTCTCTGAAAAAATATAATTTACATGTTTTATGTGAAATATTATATGTTTATTATAAAAATTAAACATTTTAAAATTAATATTACAAAAGGTTGGTCAAGAAAAGTTTAATGACAGTAATGATTAAAAATTTTATTTTATGGATATCAGTTTTTACTGAATAATGCAGCTAATAATTAGTTTATATATCTTACATGTTTATTCTAGCTAATCTCCAGCTACATTGGGAATTTTAGTTATGGGAAAAAGCTTCATTTGAGAAAAATGTATCTTGGGAAAATTGGAGTAGGAATTGTAAATTGGGAGTAATGAATTGAGAAAAGTGTCCTACAGTCAATTATAAGCTACCCTAGCTAAAAATGCTTTTTAAGAAGACTTTCTGGTTTAGAATTGAAAAAAGACACGTTTTAAAACTTTTATTCTAAAAAAAGTATTGAAGAAATTGCAAAAATTCTATTTGGGGCATTGTTTAAAATGGCGTCTTCCAAAAGGTACCTTTTATTGGTGCACGGCTTTTCTCGAAATCTACGAAACCGATTTTAAAAAACCAAAGACCATTCGATTCCTGATTTAAAAAACTAGAGAATAAACCTTTTGAAATTTTATATTCCCTCCCCCCCCTGTTTTTTATACGGGGGTAAATTGACCAAAAACATCGTGTTTTTGCGATTTTTTAAAAAAATATATATAAAAAATAAGAAAAACCTTTTAAAAATCGTTTTTAAGGTTTATTGTCTAGAATAAACCCTTATGAATAGATTCCCGTTTGAATCTTGAATTTATATATAAAATAAACTAAATACACTCAAGTATTTTTAAAAAAATCCTCTATGTAATATGCAACATTGTCCAAAAAGAATTTTTGCCATTTCTTTAATACTTTTCTTACAATAAAAGTTATAAAACGTGTCTTTTCTTTCAATTCTAATCCAAAAAGTACCCTTGAGAATTAATAAAAATTTTAAATTTATTAAGTACAAATACACAATTATTTCTTTGAGTGACCTTATAAAATTTTTTTATCTCACAGGCGAAAAGAAGATGCGATACCAGACGTCTAGGTATAAAGCCAATAATTTATTCTGCTGTCTGACAATGGCGTACCTTTTTGTCATGAAGTAAAAATGAACAGCTAGCACATGTATTTTATTTATCCTAGTATAATAAGGAACGCCATTTTCAAACTGTAGAACAAATGAATGGCAAAATACTATTATTAAATCAACGTATTAATAAGATTTATTTATAATATAAACATTTATACCTTGAAATTCGATTGCTGTAGGGGCCTTTAATGTTTTTTCAACTAGTTTTTGGCACAATTGCAATGTGGAATCAAAATGTTGATCGCTTTCTTTTATCAAACTTATATTTTCTTTTAAACAACTTATTATTTTTCGTACCTCATTAGAAAAAGATAAATGATTATCAGACATATTGTCAGACATTTCTAGCATGTAGGTACATCCTTCTATAATTTTATTTTTTGGGAGGAGAACTAAAGAATAGGCGGTGCTTAACAATTTTTCATTATCTTTTTTTAAATTATTTTTTATCCACAATTCATTCACTAGCTAAAAGAAATATAATTTTAATTAATTTAAAATCGTTCCTCAACAAGTTAGAAAGAGAGATAAGAAACTTTGTAATTTCGCACAATACGTTTTTATTTTCAATCAAAAATATTTTCAGACATTTGTAGTGAAGACTTTTGTATTAGTATTACAAGGATTAATATATATGTATTTGGTAAAATTCCTGTAGCGTACTAAATGAAAAAAAGTTGATCGGGTAGGGCTGTAACTTTCACGTAGTTTAGTCCTATGGGTGAGTACTTTAACAACGAAGTATTATGAGAATTCATCTAAAACTGTAGGAGGGTGAAGGGGTTGAATTTTTTTTGAAAAATGTAAAAAGAAAATTTTTGAAGAGTTATAACTTTTAAAATGTGAAATCAAAAAAATTGATCTATATGTATTCGAGAGGTTTTTTCCTGCTCTTTCGAATGGAGTAAAAACATTATCAAAAAATTCAAAATTTGACACATTTTTTAAAAAGAATTTGTTTAAAAATTTTTTTGAAAGTTAAAAATGTGTCACAGGTGTCTGGAAAGAAAAAAAAGTTTGCCTACGATGCCAAGAAAAATCATTGTTACCCGGTAGTTCCTTAGCACCCCCTGAAACAAGAAAACTTAACCCGAAAATCGTAGCTGTTCATTTAGAGAAGTTCCACTCCTTTCTAGGGGTGAGGAGAGGGAAAGAGTTGGATTTTTTACAAAATTTCATTAGTGAATTTTGATTTTTTTAAGAAGTGAAAAATGTTTATTTTAATACAAAAAGTATTGAGATGTCCTTGTTTGTTATTTTCGAGATATTAATTAATTAATTATTTAATGTTAACAAAAGATGAAATATTTTATATATACAAATAAAGTTATCTGACGTTACCAATTGAAAGCTACAGTAATTACGCATCCAACGAGCCCTGTATGAAGAATTTTGGATAAGTGGATTGTTAATAAATAATCGCATAACATTGCAATTGTTTATGAAAATCCATCTAATTCAAAATAGTTCATATTCACTGGAAAAAGAAGGTACTAAAATAGTACCGATTTTAGGTATTAAAATAGAACCAAAAGGCAATTTAGTACCTAAAGTTGGTATTAAATTAATACCTTTCGTTTTACAGTGTTAGGCTCGTTGGATGCGGAATTACGCTAACATTATTTGTTTATAAAATATTGCAATTTTTATTTTTATTTTTAATTAATAACTCGAAAATAACAAAAAAGGATATCTCAATATTAAGATGTTCTTTCATGTTATTTTCGAGATATTAATTAAATAATGAATTAATGTTAGAAAAAAATGAAATATTTTACAAATAAATAAAGTTATTGTAATTCTCATGCTTAAATGGATAAAATTTTGAATTTTTTTCACCATTCGAAAGAGCAGGAAAAAACCTTTCGAATATATATAGGTCAATTTTTTTTCATCTCACTGTTTAAAAGTTGTAACTTTTCAAAAATTCACTGTTTACATTTTTCAAAAAAATTCAACTCCCTTCCCCTCTTACAGTTTTAGATGAATCCTAATAATAATTCGTGGTTAAACTACTCACATATAGGGCTAAACTGTGTGCAATTTACAACCCGATCAGATCAACTTTTCTTTCACTTAATACGCTACAGGAATTTTACCCCGTATATATTATACATATAACTTTAAACAGAATTTTTACAATTTAAATTTGTGAATTGTGATTTTGAAAGATTTTTCATTTATTTTTTGTTTAAATTTTTATCTTAGCTAATCAAAAAAGTATATTTTTTGACAGTATGGCATAATTATTAACAAAGAAGATATTCCTTTATCTGTTTTTATATATTGTTGTATTTAATGAATGATTCACATTTAAGATTGGTATATTAAGCCATATTGGAGAAATTTTTTCAAAAGATGAAAAATGTAGTTTAATTGTGTTAATGCATAAATAAAATAATTAAATATCATTAAAAAATGTACGTATTATGGTTTACCTGTCTGTAGTGGTACCAACTGCTAGTCGGATTAATTTGAAATTCATTTTTAATTATATTTTTAATCATCGATGAATGCGGACAAATGATTTCTTCCACTTCCGAAAATTCTTTATGAATTGAATTAAAAATTTTTTTTTTAATTTCAAAATTGTCATGTGCAGAAATTGCACAATATTGAATAAGTGCCTATTGAATAAATAAGGACAATTAAATTAAATCCTAATAGATAATGATAGATGCCACTTATAAAAATGAAAATAAAATAAAAGCCTCTTAACCAAGAAATACAGCGGAAATATTATTGATAGGGAATATTATTGACGCAAATTATGAATCTCCAGTCAGAAGTAAAAATGCAAAAAGGCGAATTTTTTTAAGAAACTGGTGAATTAAAAAGAAACTAGTGTTCTTTAGGTTTTTTGCGTCGTTCATTACGAATCTAAAGTTAAATTTTTTAAATTCAAAATTTTAAATTAAACATCGCGTATACGAATTATTAAGAAAGTGAAAGTCTTTTATGACGCAGGGTTTTAGGGATTTCTTATTTCTTCTAGATGATTATTAATCTGAAGGCAAAATATCAAAAATCAAAATGGCCAAAAACTTTACTAATGTGAGAATTAGTGACTGAATTCTCAATAACAAAAGTTTAAAGAGTAATTGAAATTGTTATTAAAAAAATGTAATTCTTTAATAATATATGTACAAATAATAAAATTTAAAATAGGGTCAACTGGGGTAAATCCGAACGCTTTTAGTAAGTTTCAACAATAACATAAGTTTTTTCTTTAAAAAAAAAATACTTCCGGTATTCTGGTGCATGGAGTTGTTACTTTACTTCCATAGAACAATTTTATGGGGTAGAAAAATTTTTTGATAAATTACAATCGCAGGAAACTTAGCGTTCGTATTTACCTCGATACTTTGCAACTTTCCTAAAATATGGGGGTAAATACGAACGCCACTGTATTTCAGAAAAATCTTAGGGAAAATAAATTTAAAGTATTGCAATTGTTAAACTTATATAAAAACTCAAAAAAAATACGATAATAAACCTATTATGTAATAATGCATCATATATAAATACAAAAATCAAACAGGTTAAAAATTAAAATGCATTACACAATTAAAACCTTCAATAACTTTATCAAATCATAACGGATTTTTGCAAAACTTGGTACAGAAAGTATTTTGGAGTGATTGAATGTAAATACAAAAATAAAAGTCAAATTTTTTAAACTCAAAATGGCGTACTTTCCTAAAACTTATTTTTAAAAATGATCAAATTTGCTAACCCTGAAACCCCCCGAGTAACAATTTTCGAGCGAATCCAATGAATTTTTTAATTCTCGTCCGCCATTTTGAATTTTGAAAAACTGACTTCAAATTGGTAATTAGCGACCCCAAAAACCGTAGAATACCAAATTTTATTAAGATCCTGAAAAACTTTTTTCAACAAACCATTTGGCAAAAAAATTGAAACACTCCTTCGAGAGAACAGAGATTAAGTTTCTGCTTATTAATTACTAACGAGGATACGTATAGAAAGAAAAACTTTTTTCTATGTACTTTTATAATGTTAAAATAATAGTGTAATCAAATAAAAACAATTTTGTGTGGCTTTGATGTAAAAAAAAATTATTAAAAATACCGTTCGGATTTACCCCAGTTTTCCAATTTTTTTGGGTAAATACGAACGGTCTGATATTATTAATAAAATTTTACAGAAGGCAAAAATCAAATATAGTTTCTGTTCTAGTATTCATAACAAACAATTATAAATAATAAAATGAATTTTTAGCTTCTTTTTCTTCAAATACGAGACAAAATACTGAAAGAGTGTCATCTTTGATTTTCAATCTTTTTTGCAATACTTGTTATCTTTGTTTATGCTGTTGCTAATTAACAAACAAAAAATGGGATAATACTTAGAATCTCTTCAAGAGGATCTGAGGTAAAAATTCTCATATCGAACTTATTTTTAAAAATTTTAATTAAGCTGAAATAATTAGCGTTCGGATTTACCCCCCGTTCGGATTTACCCCGACTAACCCTATAATAAAACATGTCAAAAAATTATATTCTATTTGTAAAGTAGAATAAATTAAAATACACACCTTTTTATCATCTTCAATGCAGAAATTTGTAATGGTAATCTGAAATTTATTAAATACCATTTTGATGGATTCGTCTATATACAGTATTTTTACTGGAATTTTTACATCATGTAATTTTAGGATAACAGCCCCTTGATCAATAATTCGCAAAGTAATGTTGCTATTATCCTCCAATGTTTCAAAAAATGCAAATGCAGAACTATCCTCGGAAGACGATTTTAATTTTAAGGCCATTATGCGTGGCCTTAAACCTTGATATGATAAATTAACGTTGTATCTGTAAATATATTTTGTGAATTAGTTAACAAAAACGGGTGAGTAAATTATTGTAACAAATTTCTATCATGATTTTTATGAATAATATATTATGCATAGAAAACATGTTTTAAAAAAATTTTCAAGACATTTATCAAGTTTTTTATAACTTGTTCTATATATCATTTTTTAACATAAATTAAAACATTTAAAAACATTTAAAATGGATCCCGAACAAAACAAAAACAATGAAGCATCAAAACCTTTTTCAGATCAAGAAAATAAAGATAAAGTAAAGAAAACAGGTACAATAACTAAAAAACAAAGTAAAAATAAAGGATTTTTAGAGATTTTCGATGAAGAAATCACTCAGATTTCTCTTTGTGATAGTGATGAAGAATATGATCTTAATGATGAGGAACAGGAAATATTAAATAAAACTGAAAAAGATTTTGATGATTTCATGAAAGACTTGGGAATAACGGTTACAAAAGTAAAAAAGGGATTAGGTAAATTAAATACTAAACAGAAAGAAAATATGGATTTATGCATAAAGGAAAGATCTAAAATACGTAAAAGAATAGAACAAAATGAGAAAGAAATCGAACAATTAAAAGCTAAATTATATGATAGAGTAGACACCGGTATTGAAATTAACAAAAAAATATGCGAAAATTTAAAATTAAATGTAGAAGAATCACTGGACGAAGTAAATAACAAAATTCATGACATGAATGGCAAAATTAATAACTTACATTTGAGTACTGAGGAAAACACAATTTTAAGTTTAGATAATGAAAATAAAATAAAAACAATTCAAGAAAATCAAGAATATTTTGAACAAAAAATAAGTAGAATAAGAAATAATGATAATTCTAATAAAAATTCATGGATAAGAGAATATACTCCTCCTAAATTTTCTGGGACTACTCAGGAAAGGCCCATGATTTTTTTGAAAGAATTAGAAGATTATATTCAAGTAAATGGTATTTTAAATTCAGAATTCAAATACTTTATTCAAACATGTTTAGAAGGATTTTCTAAAGAATGGTGGAATTTAGTTAAGTCGGAAGATGATAATTTTTTGAGTTTTAAAGAAAAATTAATTAATCGATTTTGGAATGAAAACATTCGTTATAAAATAAGCACAAACTTAGAATTTGGTCAATATAATCCAAGCGGGAAATTATCAAGGTCAGCTTATGCAATTAAAATAATAAACAAAGCCAAAGACTTAATTCCATCACCTTTAGAGAACGAAATAGTTATTAAAATTGCCAGACATTTTAATGAAGATATACATACAGCGGTATTAATGAGAGGAATTAATACAATAAACAATTTATTAGATCTATTAGAAAAATTTGATAGGACTGGTCCAGTAAATTCTCAAAGAAATTTTCAAAACAAAACTAATAATTTTCAAAACAAAAGTAATAATTTTCAAAATAATCCAAAGAATAATTTTGATAATTATAGTCGACAACAATATGATAGTAAAAATCAAAGTAGAACAAATAATTTTAATCGTAACCCTAATTATAGTAATACAAATCAAAATTTTAATCAAGGTAATAATTATCAAAACAAAAGTAGTGAAAATAATAGACAACAAAATTTTCAAAACAATCCAAATTTTAAATTTAATCCAAATTTTCCAAATAAAAATTACCGAGATCAAAATTATGATAGAAACAAATACTCGGGTAATAATTTTAACAATTACAATAATAGACAAAATAATTATCAAAATTATCCTAATCAGCGTCAAAATTATAACAATGGTTATGTAGAAAATGCAAGATATACACCTTATAATGTTAAGCAAGAGGACAAATTTTCACAAAATGTAAATAACCAAAATAATGAAGGTTGTCAACAAGCATGTGTAAATATAACAAAAAAATGCAAAAATCCAAAAAGTGATATAAATGATTGTGGAGAACCTTCATCGACTTCGGAAAACTTATAAACCTCGGGTTTGTAAACACGTGTACGAGGTATACAAATCCGAGGTCAATGATGCTTTTAAATATAAATAACGAAAAAAATACACAAAAACAAAATAAAAAAATCAGAAGAAATAATTCCATTAGATTTGCGTAGAGAATTATTAAAAAACATAAATTATCGTTTATTAAATCAATTAGGTAGATGTCCTATTGTAGAAATAATTATGTTTAATAAAAAAGTAAAAACACTTATAGATACCGGAAGTCAAGTAACATGTATTTCGGAAGATTTCTATGAGAATAATATTAAAGAAATGGAAGAATGTCTTTCATTACCGGTAGTAGGAATGAGTATTGTAGGTGCAACTGGAGAACGCCCTGTAAAATTAAAACTTCAGCTATTGATACAATTCGAAATGTGTGGTTATAATGCACAATATACATTTATAGTAGTTCCTAAATTAAATTGTGATTGCTTAGTGGGTGCTGATTTCTTAAAAACATTTCAAACTAAAGTAGATTTTGAAAAAGATATTGTTATTGTTATTAGAGAAGAAGAAGCATTAACTATGGAAATGCTTAAAGAAAATATAAATCAAATAAAAATTATTCGTGAAAATGAAAATATTGAAATTGAAGAAATCGAAAATGAATTAGAAAAAGAAATTTTAAAAGAAATTAAAGTTAATGAAATTAATAAAAATCAAAATAATAATAATGATATTAGTAAAATTATTGTCAATCAATTAACGGGAATGGAAATGTTAGAAGATGCCCCAAATGTAATTAAAGATTTAGAAATAAACAAAGACTATGATGACACACAGTTCGAATTTGAAATAACTGAAGACGAAATTAAAAATAAAATTGCGGAATGTACAGTCTTAAACAAAAACGATAAGGAAAGATTTTATAAACTCATTTCACGTTATAAAAATGTTTTTTCTAAAAAACCGGGTAGAATTTCAATTTACGAACACGAAATAAAAGTAGATGATAGCAAACCATTTTTTAAAAAATCATATCCTATTCCGATGAAATTGCGTGATAAAGTTAATAATGAAATAAAAAAATTAATTAAATTAAAAATTCTAAAAAAAATGAATACGCAATACATCAGTCCAATATGTATATCATTAAAAAAGGATGGTACTATTAGATTTTGTTTAGATGCGCGCAAATTAAATTTAATTGTAGTCGATGAATATGAACGTGCGGAAACAACCGAAGTTTTATTTCAAAGATGTACGGGTGTAAAAGTGATGTCTTCTTTAGATTTAGTCAGTAGTTTTTGGCAAATTCCTTTATCGGAAGAATCTAAAAAATATACGGGCTTTATAATAGAAGGAAAATGCTATGTATTTAATGTAGTACCTTTCGGTTTAAAAACAAGTACTAGTGCGTTGGTACGAGCGTTAGACCAGGTATTATGTGGTATAGGCGATTTTGTAATCACTTTCATCGACGACATGCTGTGCACATCACAAAATATTGACGAACATCTCTATCACTTAGAAAAAATTTTTCATCGTTTAGAAAAACATAACATGACAATAAACTTTGAAAAATCTCATTTTTTTCGTCCGGAATTGAAATTTTTAGGACATATCTTGACACCACACGGAATTAAACCTGATCCTGATAAAATAAAGGCAATACATAATTTTCCGCGACCTAGAAATTTAAAAGAATTAAGAGGTTTTTTAGGACTTATTAACTTTTATACAAAATTTTCTAAAAATCATGCCCAAGAAATAGTCCCTTTACTTGAATTATTAAAAAATAAAAATAAATGGGAATGGAATTCAAAAAAGGATATAGCATTTAAACGGGTTAAAAATCTTTTTTGTGAATTTACAATCCTTAGTTATCCAGACTTATCAAAACCGTTTTATTTACAAACAGACGCGAGCGACGTAGCGATAGGAGCCGTATTGTATCAAATAGACAAGGACGGAGAACATGTACCTATAGCTTTCGCGAGTCGAACGTTGAAAGGAGCCGAGTTAACGTATTTCACGACAGAGAAAGAGCTACTTGCTATTGTATGGAGCTTATTGAAATTTCGATCGTATATACTAGGAACTCGTGTAATCATAAGAACGGACCATAAAGCATTAACGTTCATAAAAACGTGCAAATTAATAAGCGGTAGGATAACCAGGTGGATTTTAGCAATTCAGGATTTCAACTTTGACATTGAACATGTTTCAGGTAAAAACAACATAGTTGCAGATGTACTAAGTAGGGCACCATCATATGAAGAATACAAAATCGGTATTAATTCACATGAGGGCAAATTATTTTTGTATAAATTAGTTAAAACACCATCTTCAATATTGCGAAATAAATTAAAAAATATTTCACAAGAACAAAACCTAGATTCAATTTCAAAACAAAGAATCGCAGAAGTTAAAAGCGGCAAAACAAAGCGTTATTTAATAGAAAAAAATATATTATATTTTAATAGCGGGGATAATAAAAAAAAATTATGTATAACAAAAAGTATTATAAACAATTTAATCGATGAAACCCATGAAATGTATGGACATGTAGGACCACAAAGAGTTTTTCGCATGTTAAATGAATATTTTTATTATCCGCATTTTTCCAAGGTTATTAGGCATAGGATCGCTAGCTGTGACTCATGTCAGAAAAATAAAATTTCTAATCAAACTAATTACGCGGAAATGAGAAATTATGCACCGAAAAAACCGGGAGAAATTTTATCAATCGATTTTTACGGTCCTTTACCTGCAACAAAAGGCGGATTTAAATACATTTTATCAACAATCGATGCGTTTAGTAAATACGTTAAATTATACCCCATAAGAAAAATAACAACAATAGCGCTAATAAACAAAATTTTCAAACACCATATAAAGGAATATGGAAAACCAGAAAAAATTATTTCGGACCACGGAACACAATTTACTTCTGAAGTATGGACTAATAAACTCAAAGAAGAGGGGATACAACCTGTCTTCTCGTCAATACGTCACCCCCAAGGAAATATTGTCGAGAGAATTCATAGGGAGTTATCAAGATTTTTTAGAACTCTTACCAATGGTAGACATAATTCCTGGTGGAATTGGATATCAATTATTGAAGATTGTATCAACGAAACTCACCATGAAACTACCGAGTTTACACCTATAGAACTTCAGCTCAACAAAAAGCCAAGAAGAATGTGGGAAAAATGGTTCGATTTTCCAGATATTCCAAATAATATGGATTATGAAAGAAAATTAGAACTCGCGTATAATAACATCTGTAAAAAAGGTAAAAGAAGATCGGAAAAATTCAATATCACACATAAATTAACTGAATTTAAAGTAGGTGATAAAGTCTTAATTAAATTATTAAATAGGTCTGATAAGGAAAATAAAATAATAGCTAAATTTCTACAAGTCTATGAAGGACCATATGAAATAAAAAAAGTTATAAAAAAAGGTACATATATCATATGGGATAGTAACTTAGAACTGGAAAAAGGAATGTATCATAATCAGGATTTAAAAAAATATATTTCAAGAGATAAAGACTCTAATTAAAACAAAGTGATAATATATATAAATAAAAAATAAAAATAATAATAAAAAGTGTAGTGAAGTGTTTTAAATAAACAATATTTATTTATTAATATTTAAATTATTTGAACATTTCATAATAAATAATTTAGAACAATTATATTAATTAATAATAAAAATTTAAAACATAAACAATTTCTACATATAAAAAAATATTTAAAAAAATATATATAAATAAATAAATAAAAATTTCGTTAAGTGTTTAGTGATTAGTAAGTAATATTTACTTTAAGAAGAAAGAAGAGGATAGATAAAAGTGATATAGACATTAAGTATCTATTCTCCATATAAAAAAAAAAAAAAAAATACATACATACATATATACAAATAAAAATATAATAAATACGAAAAAACGAATAAAAAAAAAAAAATAAAAAAAAAATATATAAAAGTTATAATAATAATATTGTTAAGTATAAATAGTAAATAAGTAATATAGAAATAGTCAATATAGAAAAGCTTGCAATGGTTGGATTTCTCTTCATTTTGTTTGGAAACATTTCTCTAAATTCATATTCAATATTATTGAATAAAGTCAAAATTACACAATATTTTCCTTTTACTCTAGAATTTATATTTGAAATATAGAGTTGAATGTCATAATTTTAAAATTTTGGTCAGTTCTTGTTTGTCAGTGACAAGTTAAGTGTAGTGTCGGTGAAGTGGATCCCGAAAATTGGATTAACTTTTTTAAAAAGGTATTTATATAAAAATTAGTTAAGAATAAAAATTAGTTAAGAATAAAAATTAGTTAAAAATAAAGATTAGTTAAAAATAAAAAATAGTTAAAAATAAAGATTAGTTAAAAATAAAAAATTAGTTAAAAATAAAAAAATAGTTAAAAATAAATAAAAGGGGTATACTAGTAAAAGAGGAATTTCTTTTATTTTTTTTTTAAGATGGAGATTACAACTTGTGATCAAGGGAATATGACCCGTAAATATCGCGAATGCGACAAGTATGAATTAAAACGGGGATCCACAATCTCCGACACCATTCTTAACATTAAAAGAATAAAGAGAAATAACGTACAGAAGAAGAACAAATGCACACAAACAGAAAAAAATATAAATTCAAGTAAAATAAATAAAAAAAGTTCAAAGGAAAGGAGGAAAATTAGGAAAAGGATGAACATAATAAAAAAAAACATCAAAATAACCAAAACAGAAATTGTAAAAATAGATTTAGAAAAACTTTTTGGTCACAATTATACAGATTACAAAATACAAACACTGTTCAATAAAATAAAAAAAAATGTTAAAAATTGATAGAATTAAATAGTTAAATAATTAAAAATGTGTATTTTTTTTTTTTTTTTCTTGTTTCTTATTCTTATCTTCTCTTGGTATTGTGACTGATTTTAAGTGTCACTAGATAGTATATAGCATCTTGTGATTTATTTCTGTTCTCTTCTATCTCTTACATTCATTTTTTCTATATTCCTATCTGCATAATATTTGGTAATGATAAAAAAAAAAAAAATAATTAAGTAGCGGAATTTTGTTTTTTTTTTTTTTTTTTTTAAAGATGGAGGCTAGTAACCATGATTTCGATATTGTTCTTTCAATGGAACAATATCCCTCTCACCTACTTCAGGTGAATAAAAAATACTACGTAAAAGTAGTGAATTCAATTGGACCATCTTTTATAAAAGTGAAAGTGGGGGAATTTAGTGAGGATTTCAAAAAACAAATGGCCGAATTTAATGAATTTTATTCATCATATGATGAATCATATAGATTCATTTTTGAAGGGGAACTAACGAACTATGCTGGATGGCCTATAGTGGCCAAAATAAACAACAATGCATACATAAGAGGAAATGTAATGTTATTTAATACGGGAGTACAAGATGTGTTCTTAGTATACGATGTTGACAATGACATCCACATACAAGTGGCAAAAGAGAATATCTTTTACTTAATATATAAATATCTTTACATAAAGAAAGATGTAACAAAAATAGCTTTGACGGATATCCTACCTAACAATAATATATTTTGGGAGAAAAACACAGTAGATAGGTTCACTATATTAATGCAAAACAGGTCATTTCAATTCCACTATAAAACTCGAATCAATGATGTAAATATGGGTTGGGGAATACTCAACAGACTGTGGTCAGTTGATGACAAACTAATAGATTTAAATTTAGCCAAATTAGCACCGGGAACAATAGAAATTTTCCCAAATCACGATGAAGTAATTGAGGAGGATATTGAGGAAGATGTTGAGGAAGAAGAAAATGTTATCATAAGAGCCATCGGAGGCTAAATAAAGATATTTTTTTTTTAAAAAACATAAATTTTGATTTTTTTTTTATTTTAAACAAATTAATTCATTACAGGATTTAATAAATTTATTCGTTTAGGGGGGCATTAAGGGGGTAATCAAAAATTTATTTTTTTTTTTCTTCTCTTTAGATTGCCTATTGAGAATATTTTTCTGTCTTGTAAACAAATCAATTCTTTTATGCCAAAAGAATATGATTGGTTTAGGGGGGCATTGAAGAGTTATTCCAATAGTCAATAGATTATATTCACATAAATGCAAGTAAAGAAAAAAATAGAGTATCATTTAATTTCAAAAATATAATGTTATATTTTGGTACAGGTATATATATATATACACATTTGGGTAAAGAAAAATATAAGAAAGAAAAATACTGTTTTCATGAGTACACTTGCACTCAGGAGAATGAGTATATATATATGTGTGTATATGATTGTCTAAACTATACACTAATATAGAAATCCCAAAAATATAAAATGCATAGATAAAATAAATTCAATGTTTAAATATTATATTAAATAATTAATAATAAATAAACAAAACACCCTTTTACATTATCTTAAATATTAATAAATTAAATAATTAAAAATTATTTTATTTTGCAAAATTATTATAAAAAATTAACTAATTATTTTAAAAGAAAAAAGTTATAAATAAATTATTAATAAAAATCAAAGAAAAGAAATATTAAGAAATGAATTTAAATCTAGAGAAATAGAATTTCAGAAATAATAGAAAGAGACAGAAGACATTCATAGATAACACCATATAAGAATACATAAGGAAAAATAATAGTAAGAGATGAAAGATATAATTTCGAAAATAGAGAAATTATTAATTTAATTTTAATTTAAATATTTTTTATTAACAATATCAAAAATAAATATAAACTATTATTAAATCAAGTAACCATATTTTTCATTTTTTTACATAAAATAATATAAATTATTTTATTTAATTGCTTAAAATAATAATATTAAAACAAAAATTATATGTTAAATAAAAGTAAAAATTATTTAAAAATTAATGGTAAAGGTAAAATTTTTGTCAAATTATTATTTTTTAAGATATTAAAGATTTAAAGAAATTACAGTAATAATTGAGAAATGATTGACAGCTGAACAATGGCATTGTTCCCTGTATACGTTACAACGGAATTAGAAAGAGAGAAATCGCTCTGTCCTTACCAAAACAATTTAAATATTATTGGCTAAGAAAAAAGGACGCCGCGAAAAATGCGATTAGAGGGAAAATTTGGCGGTAAGAAATATACAGCAAAAGTATACGAAGAAAGGTAGGAAGGGAAAACCGCGGATTGTCAAGCAATCAGCTGTCAGAGTCTCTCTAACACATTTACTAAATTTAAATATACAAGGGATTTAGAGAAATTTGGGGGATGAAGCGTCTTCTCGAGTCAATAAATAGAGAAGGAGACCCAAATTTGGACTTTCATTCTCTGAATTTCAATCGGTCTACATTTATATCATTATTATTAGTTTTTGACAGATAGTTTCGTGAAAATAAATTGTGATTGGATTTAACAAATATAAAGTAAGTTTTTGAGAATTAAGAACAAGTGATTTACATAGAATCTTTTTATTGTTTAAAATATTAAAATTTTATCGTTTATATTTTTTTTTCATTATTTACATTTTTTTTCTTAAATCTTATATAATATCTGAGAGGCTGGTGTAACAACCGTTCCAACTCAGAATTATATAAGAAATAAAACATTTTAACAAATAATAAATTTAAATTCAATATTAGGAAAGTAGAAGAAACGAAAAAGTGAATAATCACTTTAATTGAAAATACATAATTCTACAAAGTCACGCCATGGAGAAAGACTTGAGGGGTTTCTGGTAAATCGGAGTACCACCTCATTATCTGGATCCTTAAGTGGTATCAAAAGCAAATCGTAAGTCTCTTGAAGATACATATATCTCAAATTCATTGCAATAGGCGATCAATTTGTTAATGTGTAAGATTCAATTGATTATGAATCCCTGTCCTCCCACAAATAGTTAATTTAGGAAATAAATAATTTATTTAAATTATTTATTTAGCAATTTTTCAGAGAAATAAATAAATTTTTCATTTATTTTCTGTCTAACTTAAATCATTTTAATATGTTGTTAAATTAATAACATGTTAAATAAATTTATGTCTAAGGAGAATATTTGTGAGATTGGTTTATTTATAATAGATTATTTAATTTAGGGAATAGGGAATTTGACCTTGATAGCTGTTAGGAATTGTTAAGTTTCTTTTATTTTATTTAAACCTTATTTTATATTTTTTTTTTATAGATAAGCCTACGAGATTATTTACAATCTCAATAGAGGAAAGATAAGTTTGTTAGAAAGGAGTTTAAATAAAAGGTGAAAAATTTAAGTTAATTAATAAAAGGATTTCATTTAGTTTCATTCAGAACGAACTCACAATAAATTATTTAAACCAAAATAATTAACAAATAATTATTTTGAATGATTGATTTTATATTTAATTTTTCTATTAATAATTAATATTTATTTTTTTTGTAAGGTAAAAATATTCAGCTTTGAAACGATAAATGACATTAATTCATTTATAAAAGTAAAAGTGAATAAGAAAATAAACAGCTGATCTACCGAACAATTACAGGAAAGGTTCCTCTAATTTGGTAAACAAGCAACAAGTTTTCTAAAAATAAAATAAATATTTTCCTTTTAACACATTTATAGAAACAATAAATTTAAAGGTTGATCTAATTTAAATAATTCTATTATATCATTACAATCATATCTGTTGACTTAGCTGGCACGTGTCTATTGTATCAAATAATTAAATTATAAAATATAATGTCCCTTTAAATTTAGACAATAGCCATTCTTTCTTTTGTATAAAGTTACGTAACGTGGGTGATTGACATATAAACATTTATGTTTATGGTCATTCAACCACATTTTTGAACTTATTAATTTCTCAGAACCGAATCAAATCAGGGCTAAGATAGATAAGAAGGTAAACACAAACACGTATAGTAGTATATATCCCCGGTGTGAGAGTTAATAATGCTACAACATGCTATAATATCTATTTGTTCCACACTTTTAAAAATGGCGTTTATTTTTAACCTGTGAAAAAGATGAGTACCATTATCTTAAAAAGCAGAAAAAATAAATGGTTTTATACCCTGTTTACAAGTGTCAAAAAGGTTTTCTTTATGTCAGTAGGTTGCACAAAGTTCTTTTAAGTGAATAATTATAATTTATAAAACTTACAAAATATAAGAGGTAAAATTCCTGTAGCGTACTAAGTGAAAAAAAGTGGATTGGATCGAGCTGTAATTTGCACATAGTTCAGTCCTAGGGGTGAGTACTTTAACCACAAGGTATTGTTAGCTTTTTTGAAAATCGTAGGAGAAGGAGGGAGTTGAATTTTTTATTGAAAAATTTAATCAGTGAATTTTTAAAGACTTGCAACTTTTAAACAAAATGATGAAAAAAATTTATCCTGTATGTTTTTGAAAAGTTTTTTTTCTGCTCTTTCGAATGGTAAAATAATATACTCAACTCTAGGTTTAAGCGATTCTCGGAATCAGAAACTCACCAAACTTAGGTGCGGGGATCAAGGGGTATAGAAATTTTGAACTTTTTATTGTTTTTTAGCATAAAAAATCATATTTTTAGTCGCTGTGTAAGTATAAATGCGCATGCGTATAGCTGACACAAATTATAATCAGTGTTGCCAAAATCGACTTTTCATAAACTTAAAATTTTGCCCGTCCCAGTGTTGAATGTCCCCCTATTTAAATTAAGCCATCGCAAGAAATTATTTAAATAAAAATTGTTTGTGAAATTTTAAAATATTTTAAATTATTGGATATTATACTTAAAAACATGAGTAATCGAAGTAACAATTACACTTTTTTTTAAAACTGTCCTGTCTATATAACAATCAGCATTGTATTTCAAGAAAAAATTTACTCTGGTACGTCAAAAACAGTTTTTTTCAATTTACTTTGTAAATAATGAATCAATGTGGCTAAAATTTTTTGAGATCATGTGTTGTCATAAACATGGTTTACATTTAAATTTTAGTCGAGTTTCTTCAAGTAGTTTTTCAGAAATTTAAAGTGTCCTACTGTTTAAACTGTCCCACTGTTTGTCACTCTTCCCTGTATATATATATAGCAAATTGAAAGAAAATTATAGGTAAATTATTTTTTAAAATATATATTAACATTTAAATAATCGTGAATGGAACCCTAGGTAAGCGAGTGTAATTCGCACTTGACTAATTTTTTAGTTCATAAATTTATAATGACTTATTGATGTTTTAAATTAGAAACAGTGTTTGATTACTAAAGATTTGGTGTTTATTAATTAAAATATTTTATTTAATATTTATGAATTTATAACTTTATATCAAATTTTCTTGATATTATGACACTTCTTGATATTATGACACTTCTTGATAGTAATGATATAAATTTTTATAACTACCTTTTGCTTACTTCCTTAAAAATGTCAATAGGTTTTTTAGTAGAAGTTGCACAAATTTTCAAAATTTCGTTCTCCGCTTTCTTTTCTAATAAAAAATTATGTTTTTTTTTCTCAATGCACGTGTGCTCAACTTCCAATAACCAAGAACCATTAATTTTTTGAGCTTTTGCTTTGCATTTTTCGGCCTGTGCTCTAAGAGCACAATATGCAATACTAGCATTTGTGGATGACAAATAAAATTTTTTATTATCAATTAATAAAAACGAAGAATCTTTAAATTTTCCTTTAAGAACGTTCATTTCATCTAAAGAGAAAAATTTTTTATAAATAAACAATGCATAATAATTATAAAATTAGACGCGTATGAAATTTGCAATAATTTTATTTAACATAAAGACTACATCAGGATAAGCATTATCCTGTGCTCCTCGCGCGGATTTCATCTTTATTTAAAAAATGTATTGTTCTCAATGTGAACTATTTTTCGGCAGGTATAAACTATTGAAAATTACTTTTAAACAATTTATTTCATGGTTTTGGAAAAAATTAAAAGTAAATTTTTTTCATAATTGAATGAACCGTTTTAATATGCAAAAAAATATTTGATGCGATATGAAGAAAGGGTAGTAAAATGCAAATAAATTATAGGATACGTTTTACGACAGTTTTAAATTAATTAAAAGGTTCATTTTTGTTTATGTAAAGTTAAAATTATTTTTGACTGGATAATTTAGATGTAATGAAGACATATAAACCATAGGTTTTCATTAAAATTTGTTTCATTCCATGAATTTTCTAAGAAAAATTTCAAACCTAATCTATAATTTTTTTCTGTTAAGGTCTCTTTCTTCATATCGCATCACATATGTAAAATGTATCTTAAAAAAATTAAATAGTTCACAGGTCTATGCTTATTCTGGTAGGATTTTTTTACTGAACATAATTATGGCAGTTTACTTGCCATGTATACAAAAAATAAGATATCATAATGAGATGTGATATGTGACTCACTAGTATACAAAACACGCCAATGTCTCAATTTGAGACTTTCAAGACAACTGAGACACATATTTCATCTTATTGATGATATTTTTCCCCTTTTGTATTTACAGGGTTAATACGAATTGTCAATTCTATTGTTAAATTCGAATCAGCTACTAAACTTGGTGTTTGTGCACGCTACAGTTTTTCGATAGAATTTTTTAAGTTGATTTTTAGTTTAACAAATTTTACTTTTCACTTCAATTTATTGTTATTAATACTTCTAACTTCTTACAATATACAGTTATATTTTTATTTATATTAGTTTTCATTTTAATTTATTTATATCTTGAATTTATATACAAGAATTAAGATCTGAATTATTTTAAATCTATAAGAAATTTAATTTTAATTTTTAAGTATATATTTTAAAAAAATATTGAAATTGTTCACAAATCTTACCAAAAATGTTTGATGATTTTTACTTATATTTCAGCACAAGTTCTGAGAAAATTAACTAGATTTCTGTAAATTAAAATAAATGATGAAATTCATATATGACGCTCTGTAGTGAAAAGGATGAAACGCGGCAAGTGTGTGAGGCTAATTTCTCCTTACATATTCGTGGAGAAGTGAACCTAACGTATTAATGACGTTAAATTCTTTTTACTCTTCAACGACATATAAATGTCGACAAAATATTAATACGTAACGCTTTACAGAAAAAGAGAGCTTAGCATCAAACAAATTTTAAGTTATGTTTAGTGATTATTTTACATTGTTAGTTTTTATAGAATATTTGAATTTAAAGTACAATAAAACATCACTAGTTTGTATTAAGAGTTAATCATCTTTTATTATTACTTTTAGTTTTATTTCAAAAACACAAATATAACCTAAAATTTGAATACAACTACGGTCCCTTTCGCTGTGAATCTTATATACATATAGATCGATATGGGCAAATCCACGAAACTTTTAACTTTTGTGATTTTCGAATCGAACACTTAAAAATCTGAATTATTTTTAATTAAAACTTTGGGTATCATTTTTTTTTGCTAAATTATATACAAAGGAACATTTATGTACAGTATTAGAACAAAATATTTATTTGACAATTAGTTTTATAAGTTAAAAAGTGGAAAAATGCTTAAATTTCATTTGAATTTCTTGAAAAAGTTTATATTCTTAACATTTTGTTTGTTTGACATATTTTGTCAAAAAATTTTCACTATCCCATTAGTGTGCCACCACTAAAACTAAAAATACGAAGGTTTGAATGAGTGATAGCACTTTTTAAAAAAATTCAATTCAACGTCTTTTTATGAAAATATCTATTACGGCGTTGGATAAAAATAAAAGTTCAATGCATTTCTCAAAAAGGTGATGAAAAAACAAAAATTTTAAGACCTTTTTCAATGATGTGCCTCTTGTTGTATACCTGTGGCAACAATTTAAAGATGATAATAAAAATCGTGATTTCATTTAAATTTATACATTTTTGAAAGGCACAACTGCATTTTTGCTTTAAACAGGTCAATCTATGGTATGATCGAAACATTTTCATACATATATTTGAACACAAAAACGCCGCCTAAGAATTTTGAGTGAAATATATTTTATTAAGTTAAGAATATGCTGAAAACACTTTTTTGGAGTCTTTACCCCCTCTTTTCTCAAAATCCTGACGTGCTAAGCAAATTTGGATGCCAGAATCGTGTTCAGAGGACGAAAATACTTTGAAAACCACTCCGATATCAAAAATAAAAAAAGTTGAATTTTTCAATTTTATATATAAGTTATTAACATTAAAAAGAATAAAGAGTTAAACATTGACGGCGTTAGCTAAAAATGAATAACGCATATGAATTTGTAGTGCTAAAATGTACTTAAACGTGAATACAAAGTGACATCAATGTGCCTGCATATTAAAAAAATAATTTTTTTTCTTGAAAGTTAATAGTTTCGTGGATTTGCCTATATATATATAGGAGAGAATGCTCAATAATAATAATAATAATAATAATAACATTTTTATGCAGATAGGACAGTTTAAAAAACGCGGATTCCAGTTACAAGCTCAGTACCTGTTAACGAATGCGTGAGAATCTCGGATATAAGCACTTTTCGGTATCCGGAATGCTCATAACCTTGTAAACGCACTGAAACGGATGACTTTTGTAGGTATTTTAATCAAGAAAAAGCAATTAAATTGATGCAGAAATGATGGGATATAGAAATTAAAAGCAAAAATAATTGATTATTTATTAAAGAAACGTACATTAAAACAAACTAGGTGTTCATTTAATGACCATTTAGCTTCCCCATCATGATACACTTATATTCAAGATTAAAAGAAGGATTACAACTAAACCCACACAGCACAACATCTTACACCAGGCCTACAGCAGGCTTACATGTAAGGTTTGTAAGGTAACATCGTAAGCCCATAGTAGACTTACAGTAAACCTAAAATGTCCGCCTTACAGTAAGCTTACATGGTAGGGTCGAGGTAAGCTTACATGGTAGGGTCGAGGTAAGCTTACATGGTAGGGTCGAGGTAAGCTTACACGGTAAGGTCGAGGTAAGCTTACACGGTAAGGTCGAGGTAAGCTTACACGGTAAGGTCGAGGTAAGCTTACATGGTAGGGTCGAGGTAAGCTTACATGGTAGGGTCGAGGTAAGCTTACATGGTAGGGTCGAGGTAAGCTTACACGGTAAGGTCGAGGTAAGCTTATGAGTAAAGGCTGTGGTAAGGTTATTATTAAGTTGTAAGGTTGAGGTAAGGTTGTGGTAAGCTTACAAGGTAAGGCAAGTTATATTCAAATAATAATATTAATAATAAATAAATATTCAATAAAAAAATTTTTCTTTTGCCTTATTCTATTTTGGGAACCTATCATTTCGCAGAAAGTTTTGAAAACAAATTTGGGAGGAGTAGGATTCGAACCCGGGACCGAAGTATATACCTAACAACCTAACCAACTGAGCTAAACGGGGAACTGACAATGAGAAAAGTAATCTTGCTTTTAAGGAGTTGATTATCTTCTTGGTTCCACTTTAAAAGTAAAAAAAAATTGAAAAAAAAAAAAATTTTTTGGCAAAAAATCGCGCAAAAAAAAATTTGGCATTTTTTTTTGAATAGACATGTATGTAAGGCATGTGATTTCAAATTTTGAAGGAAAACTGTAAATAATTTCAAAAAGAAAACGAAAAAGTTGTTTTTGGTGTCGGTCGGTGTCGGTCGTTTTAGAACTTAATATAATAAGAAAGATATGAGGGAAATTGAATATCGCCATAACTTTGTGAAAAAAATTTTTTTTTAGCTGAGATTTAAAATAGTGACGTATTTTCTGTGTTATTATCGTAAAAAAATAAAAAATTGCAAAAAATTGCAAAAAAATTTTTTGGCAAAAAATCGCGCAAAAAAAAATTTGGCATTTTTTTTTGAATAGACATGTATGTAAGGCATGTGATTTCAAATTTTGAAGGAAAACTGTAAATAATTTCAAAAAGAAAACGAAAAAGTTGTTTTTGGTGTCGGTCGGTGTCGGTCGTTTTAGAACTTAATATAATAAGAAAGATATGAGGGAAATTGAATATCGCCATAACTTTGTGAAAAAAATTTTTTTTTAGCTGAGATTTAAAATAGTGACGTATTTTCTGTGTTATTATCGTAAAAAAATAAAAAATTGCAAAAAATTGCAAAAAAATTTTTTGGCAAAAAATCGCGCAAAAAAAAATTTGGCATTTTTTTTTTAATAGACATGTATGTAAGGCATGTGATTTCAAATTTTGAAGGAAAACTGTAAATAATTTCAAAAAGAAAACGAAAAAGTTGTTTTTGGTGTCGGTCGGTGTCGGTCGTTTTAGAACTTAATATAATAAGAAAGATATGAGGGAAATTGAATATCGCCATAACTTTGTGAAAAAAATTTTTTTTAGCTGAGATTTAAAATAGTGACGTATTTTCTGTGTTATTATCGTAAAAAAATAAAAAATTGCAAAAAATTGCAAAAAAATTTTTTGGCAAAAAATCGCGCAAAAAAAAATTTGGCATTTTTTTTTGAATAGACATGTATGTAAGGCATGTGATTTCAAATTTTGAAGGAAAACTGTAAATAATTTCAAAAAGAAAACGAAAAAGTTGTTTTTGGTGTCGGTCGGTGTCGGTCGTTTTAGAACTTAATATAATAAGAAAGATATGAGGGAAATTGAATATCGCCATAACTTTGTGAAAAAAATTTTTTTTTAGCTGAGATTTAAAATAGTGACGTATTTTCTGTGTTATTATCGTAAAAAAATAAAAAATTGCAAAAAATTGCAAAAAAATTTTTTGGCAAAAAATCGCGCAAAAAAAAATTTGGCATTTTTTTTTGAATAGACATGTATGTAAGGCATGTGATTTCAAATTTTGAAGGAAAACTGTAAATAATTTCAAAAAGAAAACGAAAAAGTTGTTTTTGGTGTCGGTCGGTGTCGGTCGTTTTAGAACTTAATATAATAAGAAAGATATGAGGGAAATTGAATATCGCCATAACTTTGTGAAAAAAATTTTTTTTTAGCTGAGATTTAAAATAGTGACGTATTTTCTGTGTTATTATCGTAAAAAAATAAAAAATTGCAAAAAATTGCAAAAAAATTTTTTGGCAAAAAATCGCGCAAAAAAAAATTTGGCATTTTTTTTTGAATAGACATGTATGTAAGGCATGTGATTTCAAATTTTGAAGGAAAACTGTAAATAATTTCAAAAAGAAAACGAAAAAGTTGTTTTTGGTGTCGGTCGGTGTCGGTCGTTTTAGAACTTAATATAATAAGAAAGATATGAGGGAAATTGAATATCGCCATAACTTTGTGAAAAAAATTTTTTTTTAGCTGAGATTTAAAATAGTGACGTATTTTCTGTGTTATTATCGTAAAAAAATAAAAAATTGCAAAAAATTGCAAAAAAATTTTTTGGCAAAAAATCGCGCAAAAAAAAATTTGGCATTTTTTTTGAATAGACATGTATGTAAGGCATGTGATTTCAAATTTTGAAGGAAAACTGTAAATAATTTCAAAAAGAAAACGAAAAAGTTGTTTTTGGTGTCGGTCGGTGTCGGTCGTTTTAGAACTTAATATAATAAGAAAGATATGAGGGAAATTGAATATCGCCATAACTTTGTGAAAAAAATTTTTTTTTAGCTGAGATTTAAAATAGTGACGTATTTTCTGTGTTATTATCGTAAAAAAATAAAAAATTGCAAAAAATTGCAAAAAAATTTTTTGGCAAAAAATCGCGCAAAAAAAAATTTGGCATTTTTTTTGAATAGACATGTATGTAAGGCATGTGATTTCAAATTTTGAAGGAAAACTGTAAATAATTTCAAAAAGAAAACGAAAAAGTTGTTTTTGGTGTCGGTCGGTGTCGGTCGTTTTAGAACTTAATATAATAAGAAAGATATGAGGGAAATTGAATATCGCCATAACTTTGTGAAAAAAATTTTTTTTTAGCTGAGATTTAAAATAGTGACGTATTTTCTGTGTTATTATCGTAAAAAAATAAAAAATTGCAAAAAATTGCAAAAAAATTTTTTGGCAAAAAATCGCGCAAAAAAAAATTTGGCATTTTTTTTGAATAGACATGTATGTAAGGCATGTGATTTCAAATTTTGAAGGAAAACTGTAAATAATTTCAAAAAGAAAACGAAAAAGTTGTTTTTGGTGTCGGTCGGTGTCGGTCGTTTTAGAACTTAATATAATAAGAAAGATATGAGGGAAATTGAATATCGCCATAACTTTGTGAAAAAAATTTTTTTTTAGCTGAGATTTAAAATAGTGACGTATTTTCTGTGTTATTATCGTAAAAAAATAAAAAATTGCAAAAAATTGCAATAAAATTTTTTGGCAAAAAATCGCGCAAAAAAAAAATTGGCATTTTTTTTTGAATAGACATGTATGTAAGGCATGTGATTTCAAATTTTGAAGGAAAACTGTAAATAATTTCAAAAAGAAAACGAAAAAGTTGTTTTTGGTGTCGGTCGGTGTCGGTCGTTTTAGAACTTAATATAATAAGAAAGATATGAGGGAAATTGAATATCGCCATAACTTTGTGAAAAAAATTTTTTTTTAGCTGAGATTTAAAATAGTGACGTATTTTCTGTGTTATTATCGTAAAAAAATAAAAAATTGCAAAAAATTGCAAAAAAATTTTTTGGCAAAAAATCGCGCAAAAAAAAATTTGGCATTTTTTTTTGAATAGACATGTATGTAAGGCATGTGATTTCAAATTTTGAAGGAAAACTGTAAATAATTTCAAAAAGAAAACGAAAAAGTTGTTTTTGGTGTCGGTCGGTGTCGGTCGTTTTAGAACTTAATATAATAAGAAAGATATGAGGGAAATTGAATATCGCCATAACTTTGTGAAAAAAATTTTTTTTTAGCTGAGATTTAAAATAGTGACGTATTTTCTGTGTTATTATCGTAAAAAAATAAAAAATTGCAAAAAATTGCAAAAAAATTTTTTGGCAAAAAATCGCGCAAAAAAAAATTTGGCATTTTTTTTGAATAGACATGTATGTAAGGCATGTGATTTCAAATTTTGAAGGAAAACTGTAAATAATTTCAAAAAGAAAACGAAAAAGTTGTTTTTGGTGTCGGTCGGTGTCGGTCGTTTTAGAACTTAATATAATAAGAAAGATATGAGGGAAATTGAATATCGCCATAACTTTGTGAAAAAAATTTTTTTTTAGCTGAGATTTAAAATAGTGACGTATTTTCTGTGTTATTATCGTAAAAAAATAAAAAATTGCAAAAAATTGCAAAAAAATTTTTTGGCAAAAAATCGCGCAAAAAAAAATTTGGCATTTTTTTTTGAATAGACATGTATGTAAGGCATGTGATTTCAAATTTTGAAGGAAAACTGTAAATAATTTCAAAAAGAAAACGAAAAAGTTGTTTTTGGTGTCGGTCGGTGTCGGTCGTTTTAGAACTTAATATAATAAGAAAGATATGAGGGAAATTGAATATCGCCATAACTTTGTGAAAAAAATTTTTTTTTAGCTGAGATTTAAAATAGTGACGTATTTTCTGTGTTATTATCGTAAAAAAATAAAAAATTGCAAAAAATTGCAAAAAAATTTTTTGGCAAACAATCGCGCAAAAAAAAATTTGGCATTTTTTTTGAATAGACATGTATGTAAGGCATGTGATTTCAAATTTTGAAGGAAAACTGTAAATAATTTCAAAAAGAAAACGAAAAAGTTGTTTTTGGTGTCGTTCGGTGTCGGTCGTTTTAGAACTTAATATAATAAGAAAGATTTGAGGGAAATTGAATATCGCCATAACTTTGTGAAAAAAATTTTTTTTTAGCTGAGATTTAAAATAGTGACGTATTTTCTGTGTTATTATCGTAAAAAAATAAAAAATTGCAAAAAATTGCAAAAAAATTTTTTGGCAAAAAATCGCGCAAAAAAAAATTTGGCATTTTTTTTTGAATAGACATGTATGTAAGGCATGTGATTTCAAATTTTGAAGGAAAACTGTAAATAATTTCAAAAAGAAAACGAAAAAGTTGTTTTTGGTGTCGGTCGGTGTCGGTCGTTTTAGAACTTAATATAATAAGAAAGATATGAGGGAAATTGAATATCGCCATAACTTTGTGAAAAAAATTTTTTTTTAGCTGAGATTTAAAATAGTGACGTATTTTCTGTGTTATTATCGTAAAAAAATAAAAAATTGCAAAAAATTGCAAAAAAATTTTTTGGCAAAAAATCGCGCAAAAAAAAATTTGGCATTTTTTTTTGAATAGACATGTATGTAAGGCATGTGATTTCAAATTTTGAAGGAAAACTGTAAATAATTTCAAAAAGAAAACGAAAAAGTTGTTTTTGGTGTCGGTCGGTGTCGGTCGTTTTAGAACTTAATATAATAAGAAAGATATGAGGGAAATTGAATATCGCCATAACTTTGTGAAAAAAATTTTTTTTTAGCTGAGATTTAAAATAGTGACGTATTTTCTGTGTTATTATCGTAAAAAAATAAAAAATTGCAAAAAATTGCAAAAAAATTTTTTGGCAAAAAATCGCGCAAAAAAAAATTTGGCATTTTTTTTTGAATAGACATGTATGTAAGGCATGTGATTTCAAATTTTGAAGGAAAACTGTAAATAATTTCAAAAAGAAAACGAAAAAGTTGTTTTTGGTGTCGGTCGGTGTCGGTCGTTTTAGAACTTAATATAATAAGAAAGATATGAGGGAAATTGAATATCGCCATAACTTTGTGAAAAAAATTTTTTTTTAGCTGAGATTTAAAATAGTGACGTATTTTCTGTGTTATTATCGTATAAAAATAAAAAATTGCAAAAAATTGCAAAAAAATTTTTTGGCAAAAAATCGCGCAAAAAAAAATTTGGCATTTTTTTTTGAATAGACATGTATGTAAGGCATGTGATTTCAAATTTTGAAGGAAAACTGTAAATAATTTCAAAAAGAAAACGAAAAAGTTGTTTTTGGTGTCGGTCGGTGTCGGTCGTTTTAGAACTTAATATAATAAGAAAGATATGAGGGAAATTGAATATCGCCATAACTTTGTGAAAAAAATTTTTTTTTAGCTGAGATTTAAAATAGTGACGTATTTTCTGTGTTATTATCGTAAAAAAATAAAAAATTGCAAAAAATTGCAAAAAAATTTTTTGGCAAAAAATCGCGCAAAAAAAAATTTGGCATTTTTTTTTGAATAGACATGTATGTAAGGCATGTGATTTCAAATTTTGAAGGAAAACTGTAAATAATTTCAAAAAGAAAACGAAAAAGTTGTTTTTGGTGTCGGTCGGTGTCGGTCGTTTTAGAACTTAATATAATAAGAAAGATATGAGGGAAATTGAATATCGCCATAACTTTGTGAAAAAAATTTTTTTTTAGCTGAGATTTAAAATAGTGACGTATTTTCTGTGTTATTATCGTAAAAAAATAAAAAATTGCAAAAAATTGCAAAAAAATTTTTTGGCAAAAAATCGCGCAAAAAAAAATTTGGCATTTTTTTTGAATAGACATGTATGTAAGGCATGTGATTTCAAATTTTGAAGGAAAACTGTAAATAATTTCAAAAAGAAAACGAAAAAGTTGTTTTTGGTGTCGGTCGGTGTCGGTCGTTTTAGAACTTAATATAATAAGAAAGATATGAGGGAAATTGAATATCGCCATAACTTTGTGAAAAAAATTTTTTTTTAGCTGAGATTTAAAATAGTGACGTATTTTCTGTGTTATTATCGTAAAAAAATAAAAAATTGCAAAAAATTGCAAAAAAATTTTTTGGCAAAAAATCGCGCAAAAAAAAATTTGGCATTTTTTTTTGAATAAACATGTATGTAAGGCATGTGATTTCAAATTTTGAAGGAAAACTGTAAATAATTTCAAAAAGAAAACGAAAAAGTTGTTTTTGGTGTCGGTCGGTGTCGGTCGTTTTAGAACTTAATATAATAAGAAAGATTTTTTGAATAGACATGTATGTAAGGCATGTGATTTCAAATTTTGAAGGAAAACTGTAAATAATTTCAAAAAGAAAACGAAAAAGTTGTTTTTGGTGTCGGTCGGTGTCGGTCGTTTTAGAACTTAATATAATAAGAAAGATATGAGGGAAATTGAATATCGCCATAACTTTGTGAAAAAAATTTTTTTTTAGCTGAGATTTAAAATAGTGACGTATTTTCTGTGTTATTATCGTAAAAAAATAAAAAATTGCAAAAAATTGCAAAAAAATTTTTTGGCAAAAAATCGCGCAAAAAAAAATTTGGCATTTTTTTTTGAATAGACATGTATGTAAGGCATGTGATTTCAAATTTTGAAGGAAAACTGTAAATAATTTCAAAAAGAAAACGAAAAAGTTGTTTTTGGTGTCGGTCGGTGTCGGTCGTTTTAGAACTTAATATAATAAGAAAGATATGAGGGAAATTGAATATCGCCATAACTTTGTGAAAAAAATTTTTTTTTAGCTGAGATTTAAAATAGTGACGTATTTTCTGTGTTATTATCGTAAAAAAATAAAAAATTGCAAAAAATTGCAAAAAAATTTTTTGGCAAAAAATCGCGCAAAAAAAAATTTGGCATTTTTTTTTGAATAGACATGTATGTAAGGCATGTGATTTCAAATTTTGAAGGAAAACTGTAAATAATTTCAAAAAGAAAACGAAAAAGTTGTTTTTGGTGTCGGTCGGTGTCGGTCGTTTTAGAACTTAATATAATAAGAAAGATATGAGGGAAATTGAATATCGCCATAACTTTGTGAAAAAAATTTTTTTTTAGCTGAGATTTAAAATAGTGACGTATTTTCTGTGTTATTATCGTAAAAAAATAAAAAATTGCAAAAAATTGCAAAAAAATTTTTTGGCAAAAAATTGCGCAAAAAAAAATTTGGCATTTTTTTTTGAATAGACATGTATGTAAGGCATGTGATTTCAAATTTTGAAGGAAAACTGTAAATAATTTCAAAAAGAAAACGAAAAAGTTGTTTTTGGTGTCGGTCGGTGTCGGTCGTTTTAGAACTTAATATAATAAGAAAGATGTACATTTTTCTTAAAAATTCAGTAGATTTCGAGAAAAACCGTGAACTAATTTGAAAAATGTGTTTTCGAGAAAAACTCGAGACGCATGAAAATCCCCTAAACTTCATATAACAGAAATGCCATTTGACAGAAATTTATATAACAGAAATTTTGTTGGACAGAATATTTACATGACAGACAATTCATATAACAGACTTTTCATTGGACAGACGTTTGATTGGACAGAATTTTTATCGAACAGAAATTTTATCCGACAGAATTTCCATTCAACAGAACATAAGTATAGCAGAACTCTCATTGGATAGAATATTTACACGGCAGACGATTCATATAACTTTTGCATCATACATTCTCATCCCTGCTATATTTTTAACTTGTCGGTAAAGTAGACGTAGAGGTCAGTAGTTGCTATTTCTTTCTCGCGCCAAAATTTGAATATTAAATAATAAAACTAATATTTTATTTATTTATAATTATCAGGTATTCATTATTAATAATAATGAAATAAAATATTAGTTTTATTATTTAATATTCAAACTTTGGCGCGAGAAAGAAATAGCAACTACTGACCGCTACGTCTTCTTTACCGACAAGTTAAAAATATAGCAGGGATGAGAATGTATGATGCAAACGTTAAATTATGACCAATTAGAGTTCTGCTATATTTATGTTCTGTTCAATGGAAATTCTGTCAGATAAAATTTCTGTTAAGTAACATTTCTGTTCGATAACAATTCTGTCCAATCAAACGTCTGCCCAATGAAAAGTCTGTTATATGAATCGTCTGCCGTGTAAATATTCTATCCAATGAGAGTTCTGCTATACTTATGTTCTGTTGAATGGAAATTTTGTCTTATAAAATTTCTGTTAAGTGACATTTCTGTTCGATAAAAATTCTGTCCAATCAAACGTTTGTCCAATGAAAAGTCTGTTATATGAATTGTCTGCCATGTAAATATTCTGTCCAATAAAATTTCTGTTATATAAATTTCTGTCAAATGGCATTTCTGTTATATGAAGTTTAGGGGATTTTCATGCGTCCCAAAAACTCTTTTAAATTTTTGATAACATAATAGATTGATCCACTATTATCAAACAATTTTTTATTACAACTTTTTTGTTTTGACATGTTTTTAAAAAACGTTTTTGGACTGTACACGAAGAAAAATGGCGCTGAGATTATAGTAAAAAATTTCTATGGAATAGTAATAATTATACTTTTCTGGAGAAATTACTATTAATTTTAAAATGTATTTCGCATGAAGTAAATATTACTATTTCTGGTAGTAAAAATTACTAATAGTAATTATTACAGTTTTTTTTTAAATTGCTACAGATGTAATAAAAATTGCTTTAGGATTTTTAAATTTTATAACGCCATAGTAAATTTTATTAAATTTTGTATTACTTTTTACACTTGACACTTTTCAAATATTACTCGTAGAAATTCTAATAAGTAATACTGTGAAATATAAAAATTGCTACTGCAAGTAACAACTTTTATTATTGCAGATCAAACTTTTTACTCGAAAAATAGTAATCCATACCACTACTACTATACACCTGTGTGTGTAACGACGTCACTACCGTCATGCGCAGCGTTCGTAGCCCTGCGTCAAAGTATGCAATTCATGTATAACGAATAAATACTTAATTTCTAATTAATTATTAATTAATTAATAAAAATAAATATTATAATTATTATTATGCCTATAATAATAAAATAAATTAAAAAATATAAAAAAATAAACTCATTCAGATTATATAGTAATTATAATTATTATTTTGTTAGTACTTCAAAGTTTTATGTATTACAATGTGCAATTTCAGCTTTATATAAAATTATTATAAAATTAATTTACATAATTCTTATTTATTTAATATAAAGTCAGAATAAGTAACAAAATAAGTAATTTTAATTTAATTAATTAAATTTGTATTAATATTATTATCTATTATTATTATATTATCTATAATATTATTATATTAATATATTAATATAATATATATATTAATATATTATAATATTATTATATTATTATGTATTATTATTATCTATTAATATTATTTCATTAATATTATTAAAAATGTTTATATTTTAATTCAATAACTTATCTAATAAATAAATACAATTTATAATTGATATTGTTAAAGAAGGATATATGCGGGTAAACAAAAATTTATCTTATAGCGATTGCGTGGCCGAAAGGCTTAATGTAAAAGCGTGCGATGTTAGGTTGCGTTTAGATATAAGTTAGGCAGGGTTCGAATCTTTATAAATGTAAGATTTTTCGATATGTTTCGTTGTTAAATTATAAGTATCATTATATTGTAAGAGTTAAACTTGTGAATTAATGAATATAATACACATATAGAGAGTTAATTAATTGGAGAAATTTTTTTTAACGCACTGTTTCTTTTATTTTAATTTATTAAAATAAAACAAGAAAATATATAGTTCTTTTTATAAACGTTTTTAGTGACAACCGCGCAAACGCGCAGCTGCACACGCGTCGGCATTCCCTCCACCCGTCGGTGTGAGGCACGTAGTTGTAGTGGTACGGATTACTACTTTTTATAGTAAAAATCCTAACGAAATAGTAATAACTGCTACGATTCATAATAAAAATTGCTTCGCTCCTAGTATTAATTACTCGGGACATTTTAAATATTACTCAGCTTTTAATAAAAATTATTATTTCTTGAGCAGTTCCCAAATTACTATTTGAAAGTAGTAATTTTTGATAGAAAATGTTACAATTATTACTCTTTTTTTTCTCCGTGTAATTTTATGATACAAAGGAACAATTTTAAGCAAAGAAAATCGATTTTTCGGAATTCTAAATCAGAAAGTCCTCTTAAAGAAAAAAGAAGAAATTTTACTCAACAATTTGAAACATTATTTAATTTGATTGTAAAAATGAATCATATCAAGTGTATATTTGATATCATATCAAACCATAATCTTGATGTGATAATTTTTACAATCAAGTTAAATAATACTTAACTTGGACTCGAAACTACTTAATAATAATATTGATACTTTGGAATATTGAATTAATTTTTCTCAAAAACTGAAAGGGTAAATATGACAATTGTCATTTACATGTTCTATTCCGAAAAGAAATGTTTCTTATTTTATAAAACCTTACCATTCTAAATAAAATTTGTTTCGAATATACATTTTTTAAACTTCAATAAATAAACAAATTTCATTTAAATTTGATAGATTATTCTGAAATGAGTTTCATAATTATTAATTAAATAATATTAATTACTTTTTTCAAATGGAACCAACAACCGTGTCTTTCAGCGAGTGGGAAAACATCACTGACTGCATTGTGCATTGCAGTTTCAAAATCTGACATTACATCTGTTAGATTAAATATTAAATTTGGACACAATTCCAGTAATTTTTGTAATACTGCCTTATACTGACAACATGTACGTTTTGTCATCAACACAAAAACGGCACCAACACTCTACAAATTATTTGCAATTGTAATAAATTGAAGAAATTATTACGAGAAAAAAAGTGAATTACATAATAAAATGATTTAGAGGTACAATATTTTAATAAATTATTAAGGGTCAATACAAAATTAAATTTTTCTATGATAGCCTAATATTGTCTCCCCTTTTTATCTGAGTAACAAGTTGGAAACAAATTAAAAATTAACAAACACTTTTACTTATTGTTAGAAAAATATTAATTAATTAGAAAAATTATTAATTAATCAAATAGTATGAATTTAACAGTATTTTTTAAGAATTTTAATATTATTATTTGAAACATTTTTTTGTTTTCGTGAATATTAATTGACGAATAATGATTAAGGGGATGCCTAATAACCTTAAATCAATTCAAAAAGCGCCATTTTTGGTACACGTTTCTCTAAACCTATTTCATTTATTGTTTTGGGTCTTGTCCCATTCAATTACAGATATATAATCAAATATTCAATAAAATAGTTACAAGACATCAGGTTAACAACAAATATTTTGCTTCCTCGTGGAGAAACCTTTGTAGTCCTTTCGATTATAAAATTTTTAAAACTGGTGGAAACAAATTTTCTTCTATATAGAAACATGATATACGAAATCCTATCAATTGTCTGGATGTATGGATGTGTGAGGATCTTTTTGTGAACACGATATCTTTAACAGGTTTTAATGGATTAGGGTATAATTTGATAGGCCCATTTATCATATTAATCTCTCAAAAATTACAAGATGATTTTTAAAAATACCACTTAAAAAAATGTTATCATCTTTTTTCCAAAATTTTTTTAATTTGAAAAAATTTTTAAATAGAAAAATTTAAGGTGATATATAATAAAATTGTCTTCCTTAGTTAAGACGAATCGATTAGTATATATAAAATATATATATTAAGTTTTTGCTACGTTGTTACACTCACATTCTGCAAACTGCTCGTTTGGCTACTTGTATCGAAATATACTATTCCTTTCGTCAAAACAAATAGATTGGCATATATAAATTATACATTTGAGTTAAATTTAAAAAATTAATAAAAGTTAATCATGTTAACGGCATGTCACAGTCAATGCGATGTTCCCATTGAAGCTCTTTGAAAAAATGGCATCGACTTTGACCTGCCCTTAAGAATATCACAGCTAAAAAACAAACAATAATAACAGACTTCATTCATCAAACTTAAAGCAATAAAAATTTGTATATTTGTTAAATAAATAATTATATGAAATTTCTTCTTACGTAAAAGTGAAACTTTAATTAACAAAAACCTTATAAATTTCTATCACATAGTAAAAAAAGCCGCACTTGAACCACTATCTGGGCAATAACCTCTGTATGTGAGAGAACCCGCTTTTCGACCATCATAAATGAGAACCTTTGTTAGTGAGAATGTGTACAAAAAATGGCTCTTTTTGTATTGATTTAAAGTGAATAGGCGTCCTCTTATCAATGTTTAAATTATTATTTTCAAAAAATAATTGCGAGACCTAATAAAATAATTTAATAAATAAAGAAACATTTTTCGACATACCTTGTCCATAACTCTTAATGTTATGGTAAATAACTGGCAAATTTTAGCAATTTTTGGAGCTACCTAAGAATATAATTTCATATAAGAAAGCCATAACTATAATTAGTAGAAGGATTTTTAACTTAATTAAATATTAAAAGTTTAGTTTTTCTGAATTAAAATTCCTGACTTAGAAGCATTAGAAAATTAAATAATTTTTTATTGACATTAATTATATTAAAAAATAACTCATTACTTTAAATGTCCCATCGATATAAATTTCTTCCTTATTATTTAATTCATTTAACAAGACTCTGCTAGAAAAAATTATTGCTGTATTTCCATTGTCATTAACGACATTTGTTAAAATATCCGCAAATATATCTTTGGCATTTATTATTTGATATAATTCCAGAAGATTTTTCGGTTGCTTTATACCAGCCTTTTTTCGGTCACGTAACATGAGTTGCTTCATGCAATTCCACTTCAATGTAAGCAACCTTCCTCTTTTCTCAAATCTATTGTTCCATAAATTATAAATTATAATATATTATTATAATTATAATATAATTATAATATTATATTATTATGTAATAATAATTATAATATATTATCTATATAAGAATTATATACTAAACATTTTTCATATTTATATAAAAATTCATTTTGATTATAAATTTTGTATATCTTATGTTCGAGAAGCAAGGGTGTTATGGAAAACTTTGTACTATTCTTTGATTTTCTTCATTATTTTCATAATATTTACAATTTTATCGTAAAACATTGGTTAAAATTACCCGCAACAAAATTTATGCAGAGTTTTTTTTGTGAAAAACATTCTTCGGTCTCTCATTTTTTTCTAAAAGATTTTTTCTGGAAGCATGAACAATGTTCTTTTTCGCCCTGGGGTCGGGGGGTATCATATAACATTATCCCGGGAGTAATGAAACAAGATTAATTTTTATGGCTTAAAAAGTTGAAGTATTAACACTAGAACTACCGATGGTACAAATTGTCCCGCCGCGCATGTTTGTTCTAGTGTATCTTCCGTTAATGACTAGCTATAGGACTGAAATTTTCTGACTTTTATTTTTTTGTTGAGTTTAATCAGTACACCAAGTTTCAGATTTTTATTATTATTAAATCCTGAGATCTGAACTGGCGCACCAAGAACAACCCACGGGACATTTTGTACCATACATAGTTATTAATATTGTTAAAAACAATTATTATTACAAAATTGAAAAATAATCTTTGCACAGTTAAAAACTGTGTTCTCCCTAACATTTTTTAATTTTTCCCTGACTTTTTAATAACCTTATTTCTGCTTTCTTTGGACAAAAATATGGTTACTGACATATTCCCGACATTTTATATACATTAGTTTAGTTATAGAATATTCTCTCTACTATAAATAAATGTATTTTGCAAACTTTTATTTTATCAAAAATATAATAAATGCAACTCACTTCCGACAGACGAAATTAAAAATATCAATCAACATGATGTCAATTCTTTTGACACAAATTTTTAACATCTGCCTCTTGCCTAATTCATTACTAATTAGGTTACTTTTTGTCTGACAAGAATGCTGTTGTGTTATTATATGTAGCCCATTAACGGTTTTCAATGTTCCTTTACAACCCTTGCCATTTTTATTCGTTCTAGAAATACACCTGTTTATTGATAAAAACGACTATAATAAAAATGTAATAAATATATGTAAAAAAATGAATTTTTAAAAAATACTGCATTAAAAAAATCCCTTCGGATTTCTTAAAAAAACATTTTAATAAATACCAAGTCCTGATAGCATCAAATATTAAATATTTATTTCTTCTTTAAATCATTTTAATAACTAATACATTACAAGTATATACTAAAGATCTCAAGAACCTTTATGTTTGAAATTAAAGAGCTGTTAAGAATGTACTTTCTTTTCAATTTTTGTTGTTAAAAATAACTCAGACCCACTAAAAAAGATTTACATATGTGCGGCCTACACGAGTTACCTACCACCATGTAATTTGGTGCACTGAACACTAATCTCAAGTCAAATTTTCAAATGTTCAGCTCACCAAAATACATGGGGGTAGGGTAGTCGGGTCAGCCTCACATGATACATTTCTTTTGTGGGGCTGTGGAAAACTATTAAATTGTTCGAAATAAATTAAAATAGAGTTGAAAAATTAAAGAATCAGTTTCAAAATTATTTGTTTTTTTAAAATAATACTATTCCATGCGTATAGGACGGATATTATAATTTAATCACATTGTTCCAAACATTTTTATAATAGAAATTTATAATACTACAAAACTTTTAAAAATAATAATACCTGAACACAACGTGACGTTGACATCTAATGTCCTTTTTGTATTTGTGTCCATTATGAATGAAAAACATATTAACCTACATAAATATAAACAAAGGTGTACTGTAAACTTTATTAACTCGTTGTGTTTGCAAGTGCATTTAAACAATGGAAAATAATCGTGCTAAAGAAGATTTTCTAGTACGACTAGAGCATGATTATCTATTTATTGTGTATGAAAGTGTCTTCTGCAAAGGGGAAACGTTTACTCTTATTTTTTAAGATAGATTTGTCTTTTCGTTAAAGAATAAATGTATTTTACTGTACATCTTAAGATTTTTATACAGAAATATTAAAAAAAATATTATCCTTAGGGTGGCCCAAAAATAGACTGAAAAAATAATATTCAGAATTTTTTTACTGTCGCCCCTAGAATTGTTCCAAATAGAAAAAAAGAGACCCCTATTTTATATTTTAAAATAGGATAATATTTAATGTGGACGCCAGACCCTCGAAGTTTCCCATATATTTTACATGGAGAAAAGCTGCTTTTTCGTAAAATTGCAGTAACTTCATTAAAAATTAATATTTTTTAATTAGTCAACGATATTTTGCATCTGAAGTGTTTAAATTATAATGTTCTAATAATTATTTTTAGAAAAATAAAATAAACTACTTTTTTCAAGGTCTTAAAAAACCCCATAAATGCAAAAAAGGGGTAAAATACATGTTTAAAAGTGTTTCAAATGATTTTATTAATATTTTTCGCATATTTTATATTTTTTACTGAGAAAGAATTTGTTAAAAAAAGTTGTTAACAATGTTTTTAACAATTTATTGTTATTTATTTTGTTTCAAAAGAAAGATATATAGTTACAGTTTTTTCTGAATATGACAACATACCTTGTTGACTTTACCATACAGCCAGTAAAAAGTGATTGTCAAAAATTAACAATAAGATTTGTTTAAATAAATTAATATTGTTATTTATTAAACTTTGAAACATAAACTTATGAACTTGGAGTTTACTCTCAATTTTACAACTTTCGAATGAAATTAAAATTTTTTTATATCTATTAAACGAATTAAATTTTGGATCGGTGCTATCAAAACAGCTATGAAATTCTTATACGTTATTACCAAAAATCTCCTATTAACGAGTTTATTACGACTATGTTTAATTTCTTAAAAATCTTGTTCCATACTTAAAAAGTCTTGAGTAATGTATTTTAATTTAAATTGATGCATTTAAAATATAAATGAAATACTTTAGTTCTTAATGTTCAAGTTTTACATGATTTTTTATGCATACGTAATTTGAATTATTTAATGTAATTAATCAAAAAATGTATTTAACATTTCATAAATGTAAATGAGGAAATATAAAAAAACATTTATTATGTCTCGTAAATTTTCAAGTAATTTTCTAAAAATGGATACATTTTTAAATACTACAAATGATTAAACTAAAATAATGTTTTTGTAAACATTTATATTATAAAAATAAATAACTATAATGATATTTTAAACAAATGTGCTTGTTATATTTCAATAATTAATTTGTTTCGGTGATGTTGGCAAGCAAAGTAAGAAATAAAATTTAGAAAAAACTAGTTTTCAAGTGTTCTTTTAGATAATAAATAAACAAAAACAATAATTTGTTTAAACAAATATTAATCACACGCTAGGGGAATTTTAAGCACTGAAAAATGTAGCCGACCACGAAAGTTGTAAAATTGAGAGTAAACTCCAAGTTGGCCAAGGAAAAAATATTAAGTGGTAACGAAATTATTAAAATTTTATAAAAGAGCAGCCTTTCCCATTATGAAATACATAGGAAACTTCAAGGGTCTGACGGCACAATTATATATCAAGCAATTTTAATGTACAAAAATAAGGGTCTCTTTTTTTCCATTTGCAATAATTCTAGGATGCGACAGCATGACTTTTTTCTTGGGCCACACCCGAGTTATCATATTCATTTAAAATTAAAAAATTGTGAACAATAATACTCTTAGTTCTGAATCTATTGTCAAAAGTTTTATAACATTTGAGCATCAACGTATAATAACAAAACGTAGAAAAAATGTTTAAAAAATTTACCCATAGAGAAATATATTTTTCCAATAAAAATAATTAATGTAGATTGAAATTCAGTAGACAATAAAATATTTTCTATATTTACCATGTGTTTTTAAATTTTTTTTTAAAAAAGCCTTTTTCATTTTATAAAAAATATAATTAAAGAAAATTTTGAAATCAACATTGTAATAAAAACAATAAAGCTGAAAATTTTTATTAAATTGAAGGGAAAAGAATAATATGTGACTCTTTACGTAGCAATAGACCTAACGCAGCAAATATTAAAAGCTCAATATTCCGTGAACGTGCAAGGAAAAATGAGCCTTATGTATTGGCCAAATTAGTCGCTTTACACCGTAAAAATTTGCAAAATGTACATTTGTTACTTTGCCAACGACATCTAACTCCAATATATTAAAATTAAAGAATTAAAAAAAATATTTTTATCTTTTATTGTTGCAATGTAATATTTAATGTTGGAAAAGATGATAAATTTTTTTCCAAAATTATCTTTGGGAACAGCATAAAAAAATTTGTAAAAGTTAATATTTATTAAAATAAAATATTCATTTTTTCCTACATTTTTAAAATACATGATATAAAAGATTTTTTAAATATTACATTTAATTAAAGGAAATTTATAACCTTATAATTTTATTAATCAATTTTATTAACATTATGAAAAAATTTTGTATTAAAATATAATAAGAATCCTATAGTTAAAAAATTAAAATATTTTCTTTACTTGGATTCTAGTTCATCCGATAAATATTGAGTTTCCAATTCCTTGACAAAGTTGCCTGTTTACATTTTGCATGTATTCATTATATCCTATATGTCAGTTTCTCAGAAATTCCATACACATTACAGGATACATTTAATCCAATTAATTTATTTTCAAAAAATTTAGAAAAATTTATTATCTATTAAACGAAATAAACTTACATTTCAGATGTCACTGTTGAAAAATAAATAAGAAGAGGTACAAATTTGTTTTCAAATATTAATTTAGTATTCTTTTTGATATAATCTTAATGGCCGAAAGAAAAGAATTTTTTATTCTTCATTTATTACCAAAAGACACACATTCAATTCTTAAAACTTGATACGTAAAAAAATCGTATAACGTTTATACCGTACATTCATTAAATTTAAATGAGAAAAATTAAACACTGCGCGAGAACGGGAGTAATAGCAAGACACGAACTACAGTCGACTGATTAATGAGCTATAGCAAAGTTAGCTGTGCTAGCGACCTTCAACTCAGCGTCGTATATTGAATTCTTAGGGGCCCTTTAAAAATATTATAATTTGCATTTGCTATATATTATTAATTAGTTAAATGTTAATTATTGAAATTAAAATTTTTTTGATAAAAAAGTTAAAAAAATTACAATAAAAAATATAAATAAAACATTTCCTAATTAATAATGTTAGACAAATAATTCTGCACTTTGAAAAGTAGAATTAAAAAAGACAAAAATATAAACTTGCCATTAAAAAGATTTATCCAATATGATTGACAAATATTAAAAAAAATTTTTTGAAAAAATTAAACCAAAGAAAAATAAGTTTGTTTATTTTTAGTATTAACTACAAAGTGAATTTCTTTGGACAATTTAATTTTTTCGATTTTTACCATGTGTTTTTATAAAATGTCAAAAAGCCCAGTCTTTTTAAATTTATAAATGTGTATAATTTCAAAAAAATTTTAAATCAAATGTGAACATTGTATTAAAAAAAATAAAGCTGAAAATGAATATACAATTGCAGGAAAGGAAATATGTGACGCTTTACGCTGCAATGGACTTAACGCGGCAAATATTAAAGGCTCAGTTTTCCGTGAAGGTGTAAAGAAAATTGAGCCTTATGTATTTGCCGCGGAAGTTGCTTTTCATTTTAAAAATTTGCAAAATGTACACACATTACTTTGCCAACGATATCTAAATTAAATATATTAAAATTAAAATAAATGGCTAAAAAAAATATTTTAATTTTTGATTGATGCAATGTTATATTTAATGTTGTAAAACATGATAATTTTTTTTAAATTATCTTTGGGAACAGCAAAATAATTTCTAAAAAGTTACTTTTTATAAAAATAAAATATTCTATTTTTTCCTACATTTTTGTAAATGATGATGTAAAAGATTTTTTTAATATTACATTATCATTAAAGCAAATTTATTGCCTTATGATTTTATTAATCATTATTATTAAGTTACTAAAGAAAATGTATTTTGTATTAAAATATAATTAAAATCCTGTAATTAAAAAATTAAAATAATTTCTTTTGATGGTTTCTACTATATCCGAAAAATATTGAGTTTTTAATTCCTTGACAAAGTTGCCTGTTTACATTTTGCATGTAACTATTTTATTGTATATGTCAGTTTCTAAGAAATTCTATACACATTATGGGATACATTTAATCTAATTAATTTCTTGTCAAAAAATTAAGAAAATTTTATTAACTATTAAACGAAAAAAACTTACATTACAGATGTCACTGTTGAAAAAGTAAATAGCAAGAGGAACAAATTTTATTTTTAAAAATTAATTTAGTTTTTTATATATTATCTTATAAGCCGAAAGAAAACAATTTTTTATTCTTCATTTATTTCTAAAAGACACAGATTTCATTCTTAATACTTGATACGTAAAAAAATCGTAAAACGTTTATACCGTACACTCATTAAATTTAAATGAAAAAAATTAAACACTGCGCGAGAACGGGAGTAATAGCAAGACACGAACTACAGTTGACTGAATAATGAGCTATAGCAAATGTAAAGTCAGCTGTGTTAGCGACCTTCAACTTAGCGTCGTATATTGAATTCTTAGGGGCCCTTTATAAATATTATAATTTACATTTGCTAACCGTTATTAATTAGTTAAATGTTAATGATTAAAATTGAAATTTTTTTGAATATAAAGTTAAAAAAATTACAATAAAAAACATAAATAAAACATTTCCTAATTAATAATGTTAGACAAATAATTCTACACTTTGAAAAGTAAAATTAAAAAAGACAAAAATAAAAACTTGCGATTACAATAATTTATCTAATATAATTGACAAATATTAGTCTTATTAAATTTATAAATGCATATAATTACAAAAAAATTTTTAATCAAATGTGAACATTGTTATAAAAACAGTAAAGCTGAAAATGTATATACAATCGCAGGAAAAGGA
The DNA here is from genome assembly GCF_019393585.1 of Leptopilina boulardi. Classification (NCBI taxonomy): domain Eukaryota; kingdom Metazoa; phylum Arthropoda; class Insecta; order Hymenoptera; family Figitidae; genus Leptopilina; species Leptopilina boulardi. The sequence goes on from NW_026137714.1 coordinate 209,254, forward strand.
TTAATATGTTACGCTTTAAGCTGTAATGGACTTAACGCGGAAAATATTAAAGGATCAGTTTTCCGTGAGCGTGCAAAGAAAAATAAGCCTTATGTATTTGCCGCGTAAGTAGCTTTTAATTTTGAAAATTTGCAAAATGTAAACTAGTTACTTTGCCAACGACATAAAAATCCAATATATTAAAATTAAAATAAATGGCTAAAAAAAATATTTTAATTTTTTATTGTTGCAATGTTATATTTAATGTTGTAAAAGATGATAATTTTTTTTAATTATCTTTGGGAATGGCAAAAAAAATTTGTAAAAGTTAATATTTGATAAAATAAAATAGTCATTTTTTCCTACATTTTTTAAATACATGACATATATGATTTTTTAAATACATGATATAAATGATTTTTTAAATACATGACATAAATGATTTTTTAAATATTACATTTAATTCAAGGAAATTTATTACCTTATAATTTTATTAATCAATTTTATTATGATTATGAAAAAATTTTGTATTAAAATATAATTAGAATCCTGTAATTAAAAAATTAATATATTTTCTTTACTTGGTTTCTAGTTCATCCGAAAAATATAAAGTTTTCAATTCCTTGACAAAGTTGTCTGTTTACATTTTGCATGTGCTCATTTTATGGTATATGTCAGTTTCTCAGAAATTGTATACGCATTACAGGATAATTTTAATCTAATTCATTTTTTGTCAAAATATATAGAAAATTTTATTAACTGTTGAATGAAATAAACTTACATTACCGATGTCACTGATGAAAAATAAATGGCAATCAGAACAAATTTTTTTTAAAATATTATTTTTTTTTATGAAATCTTTAAAGCTAAAAAGTAATGTTTTTTTTATTTTTCACTTATTCTGAAAAGACGCAGAGTCAATCGCCAAATTTGATACTTAAAATATCTTTCAACTTTTAAATTGGTTAACCTTTAAGTTAAACTGGAAAAAATTAAACACTGAGGGAGACCGGGAGTAATGACGAGACACGAACTACTGTCGACTGATTAATGAGATATAGCAAATGTAACGTCAGCTGTGTTAGCGACCTTCAACTCAGCGTCGTATATTGAATTCTTAGGGGCCCTTTAAAAATATTCTAATTTACATTTGCTAACCGTTATTAATTACTTAAATGTTAATGTTTATAATGTAATTTTTTTAAATATAACATTTAAAATAATTACAATAAGAAACATTTTCTAATTGATAATGTTAGACAAATAATAGTGTACATTGAAAACTATAAATAGAAAATATATATATATATATATATATATAAATTTGCCATTGAAATTATTTATTCAATACCATTGATAAATTTTATTAAATAAGGTTAAAAAATATTTAACCAAAGAGAAATATATTTGTCTATTAAGAATACTAAATATATAAAATTAAATTTCATTAGACAATTAAAAGTCAACATTGTAATAACAACAATAAAGCTGAAAATTTATATACAATTGCAGGAAAATGAATAATATATGACGCTTTACGGTGCAATGGACTTAACGCGGCAAATATTAAAGGCTCAGTTTTCCATTAACATTTAAGGAAAAATAAGCCATATGTATTGCCCAAGTCAGTCGCTTTTCACCGTGAAAATTTGCAAAATGTACACTGGTTACTTTGTCAACAACATCCAATTGCAATATATTAAAATTAAAAAAATGGCCTTTAAAGAAAAATTATAATTTTATGTTGTTGCAATGTTAAATTTAATGTTGTAAAAGATGATAATTTTTTTCGAAAATTATCATTGGGAATAACGAAAAAAATCAAAAAAGTAAATATTTAATAAAAAAATATTCAGTTTTGCCAACATTGTTTTAAATATATGATATAAAAGATTTTTAAAAATTATATTTAATTAAAGCACATTTATTGCTTTATGATTTTATTAAACAATATTATTAAGTTTATGACAAAATTTTGTATTAAAATATAATTAGAATCCTATAATTAAAAAATTAAAATATTTTCTTTGGAAGGTTTCTACTTTATCCGAAAAATATTGAGTTTCGAATTCCTTGACAAAGTTGCCTGTTTACATTTTGCATGTAACTATTTTATTGTATATGTCAGTTTCTAAGAAATTCTATACACATTATAGGATACATTTAATCTAATTAATTTCTTGTCAAAAAATTAAGAAAATTTTATTAACTATTAAACGAAAAAAACTTACATTACAGATGTCACTGTTGAAAAAGTAAATAGCAAGAGAAACAAATTTTGTTTTTAAATATTAATTTAGTTTTTTTTATGATGTAATCTTATAAGCCGAAAGAATAGAATTTTTTTATTTTTCATTTATTTCCAAAAGACACAGATTGAATTCTCAAAACTTGATACGTAAAAAAATCGTATAACGTTTATACCGTACATTCATTAAATTTAAATGAGAAAAATTAAACACTGCGCGAGAACGGGAGTAGTGGCGAGACACGAACTACAGTCGACTGAATAATGAGCTATAGCAAATATAAAGTCAGCTGTGTTCGCGACCTTCAGCTCAGCGTCGTATATTGAATTCTTAGGGGCCCTTTATAAATATTAAAATTTACATTTGCTAACCGTTATTAATTAGTTAAATGTTAATGTTTATAATGTATTTTTTTAAATATAAAGTTAAAAAAATTATAACAAAAAACATAAATAAAACATTTCCCAATTAATAATGTTAGACAAATAATTCTGTACTTTGAAAAGTAGAATTAAAAAAGACAAAAATATAAATTTGCTATGGAAATAATTTATCCAATATGATTGACAAATATTTAAAAAAATTTTTTTAAAAATTTAACCAATGATAAATATATTTATCCAATAAAAATAATAGATGTAGATTGAATTTCATTAGACAATAAAATATTTTGTATATTTACCATATGTTTTTAAATTTTTTTTAAAAAAGTCTAGCCTTTTTGTTTTTTTAAAAAATATAATTAAAGAAAATTTTGAAACCAAAATTGTAATAAAAAGAATAAAGCTAAAAAATTTTATTAAATTGCGGGGAAAAGAATAATATGTGACTCTTTACGTAGCAATAGACCAAACGCAGCAAATATTAAAAGCTCAGTTTTCCGTGAACATGCAAAGAAAAATGAGCCTTATGTATTGGCAAAGTTGGTTGCTTTTCAACGTGAAAATTTGCAAAATGTACACTCGTTACTTTGCCAACGACATCTAAATCCAATATATTAAAATTAAAATAAATGGCTTGAAAAAAATATTTTAATTTTTTTACTTGCAATGTTAAATTTAATGTTGTAAAAGATGATAATTTTTTTCGAAAATTATCTTTGGGAATAACGAAAAAAAATCAAAAAAGTAAATATTTAATAAAAAAATATTCAGTTTTGCCAACATTGTTTTAAATATATGTTATAAAAGATTTTTAAAAATTATATTTAATTAAAGCACATTTATTGCTTTATGATTTTATTAAACAATATTATTAAGTTTATGACAAAATTTTGTATTAAAATATAATTAGAATCCTATAATTAAAAAATTAAAATATTTTCTTTGGAAGGTTTCTACTTTATCCGAAAAATATTGAGTTTCGAATTCCTTGACAAAGTTGCCTGTTTACATTTTGCATGTAACTATTTTATTGTATATGTCAGTTTCTAAGAAATTCTATACACATTATAGGATACATTTAATCTAATTAATTTCTTGTCAAAAAATTAAGAAAATTTTATTAACTATTAAACGAAAAAAACTTACATTACAGATGTCACTGTTGAAAAAGTAAATAGCAAGAGAAACAAATTTTGTTTTTAAATATTAATTTAGTTTTTTTTATGATGTAATCTTATAAGCCGAAAGAATAGAATTTTTTTATTTTTCATTTATTTCCAAAAGACACAGATTGAATTCTCAAAACTTGATACGTAAAAAAATCGTATAACGTTTATACCGTACATTCATTAAATTTAAATGAGAAAAATTAAACACTGCGCGAGAACGGGAGTAGTGGCGAGACACGAACTACAGTCGACTGAATAATGAGCTATAGCAAATATAAAGTCAGCTGTGTTCGCGACCTTCAGCTCAGCGTCGTATATTGAATTCTTAGGGGCCCTTTATAAATATTAAAATTTACATTTGCTAACCGTTATTAATTAGTTAAATGTTAATGTTTATAATGTATTTTTTTAAATATAAAGTTAAAAAAATTATAACAAAAAACATAAATAAAACATTTCCCAATTAATAATGTTAGACAAATAATTCTGTACTTTGAAAAGTAGAATTAAAAAAGACAAAAATATAAATTTGCTATGGAAATAATTTATCCAATATGATTGACAAATATTTAAAAAAATTTTTTAAAAATTTAACCAATGATAAATATATTTATCCAATAAAAATAATAGATGTGGATTGAATTTCATTAGACAATAAAATATTTTGTATATTTACCATATGTTTTTAAATTTTTTTTAAAAAAGCCTAGCCTTTTTGTTTTTTTAAAAAATATAATTAAAGAAAATTTTGAAACCAAAATTGTAATAAAAAGAATAAAGCTAAAAAATTTTATTAAATTGCGGGGAAAAGAATAATATGTGACTCTTTACGTAGCAATAGACCAAACGCAGCAAATATTAAAAGCTCAGTTTTCCGTGAACATGCAAAGAAAAATGAGCCTTATGTATTGGCAAAGTTGGTTGCTTTTCAACGTGAAAATTTGCAAAATGTACACTCGTTACTTTGCCAACGACATCTAAATCCAATATATTAAAATTAAAATAAATGGCTTGAAAAAAATATTTTAATTTTTTTACTTGCAATGTTAAATTTAATGTTGTAAAAGATGATAATTTTTTTCGAAAATTATCTTTGGGAATAACGAAAAAAAATCAAAAAAGTAAATATTTAATAAAAAAATATTCAGTTTTGCCAACATTGTTTTAAATATATGTTATAAAAGATTTTTAAAAATTATATTTAATTAAAGCACATTTATTGCTTTATGATTTTATTAAACAATATTATTAAGTTTATGACAAAATTTTGTATTAAAATATAATTAGAATCCTATAATTAAAAAATTAAAATATTTTCTTTGGAAGGTTTCTACTTTATCCGAAAAATATTGAGTTTCGAATTCCTTGACAAAGTTGCCTGTTTACATTTTGCATGTAACTATTTTATTGTATATGTCAGTTTCTAAGAAATTCTATACACATTATAGGATACATTTAATCTAATTAATTTCTTGTCAAAAAATTAAGAAAATTTTATTAACTATTAAACGAAAAAAACTTACATTACAGATGTCACTGTTGAAAAAGTAAATAGCAAGAGAAACAAATTTTGTTTTTAAATATTAATTTAGTTTTTTTTATGATGTAATCTTATAAGCCGAAAGAATAGAATTTTTTTATTTTTCATTTATTTCCAAAAGACACAGATTGAATTCTCAAAACTTGATACGTAAAAAAATCGTATAACGTTTATACCGTACATTCATTAAATTTAAATGAGAAAAATTAAACACTGCGCGAGAACGGGAGTAGTGGCGAGACACGAACTACAGTCGACTGAATAATGAGCTATAGCAAATATAAAGTCAGCTGTGTTCGCGACCTTCAGCTCAGCGTCGTATATTGAATTCTTAGGGGCCCTTTATAAATATTAAAATTTACATTTGCTAACCGTTATTAATTAGTTAAATGTTAATGTTTATAATGTATTTTTTTAAATATAAAGTTAAAAAAATTATAACAAAAAACATAAATAAAACATTTCCCAATTAATAATGTTAGACAAATAATTCTGTACTTTGAAAAGTAGAATTAAAAAAGACAAAAATATAAATTTGCTATGGAAATAATTTATCCAATATGATTGACAAATATTTAAAAAAATTTTTTTAAAAATTTAACCAATAATAAATATATTTATCCAATAAAAATAATAGATGTGGATTGAATTTCATTAGACAATAAAATATTTTGTATATTTACCATATGTTTTTAAATTTTTTTTAAAAAAGTCTAGCCTTTTTGTTTTTTTAAAAAATATAATTAAAGAAAATTTTGAAACCAAAATTGTAATAAAAAGAATAAAGCTAAAAAATTTTATTAAATTGCGGGGAAAAGAATAATATGTGACTCTTTACGTAGCAATAGACCAAACGCAGCAAATATTAAAAGCTCAGTTTTCCGTGAACATGCAAAGAAAAATGAGCCTTATGTATTGGCAAAGTTGGTTGCTTTTCAACGTGAAAATTTGCAAAATGTACACTCGTTACTTTGCCAACGACATCTAAATCCAATATATTAAAATTAAAATAAATGGCTTGAAAAAAATATTTTAATTTTTTTACTTGCAATGTTAAATTTAATGTTGTAAAAGATGATAATTTTTTTCGAAAATTATCTTTGGGAATAACGAAAAAAAATCAAAAAAGTAAATATTTAATAAAAAAATATTCAGTTTTGCCAACATTGTTTTAAATATATGTTATAAAAGATTTTTAAAAATTATATTTAATTAAAGCACATTTATTGCTTTATGATTTTATTAAACAATATTATTAAGTTTATGACAAAATTTTGTATTAAAATATAATTAGAATCCTATAATTAAAAAATTAAAATATTTTCTTTGGAAGGTTTCTACTTTATCCGAAAAATATTGAGTTTCGAATTCCTTGACAAAGTTGCCTGTTTACATTTTGCATGTAACTATTTTATTGTATATGTCAGTTTCTAAGAAATTCTATACACATTATAGGATACATTTAATCTAATTAATTTCTTGTCAAAAAATTAAGAAAATTTTATTAACTATTAAACGAAAAAAACTTACATTACAGATGTCACTGTTGAAAAAGTAAATAGCAAGAGAAACAAATTTTGTTTTTAAATATTAATTTAGTTTTTTTTATGATGTAATCTTATAAGCCGAAAGAATAGAATTTTTTTATTTTTCATTTATTTCCAAAAGACACAGATTGAATTCTCAAAACTTGATACGTAAAAAAATCGTATAACGTTTATACCGTACATTCATTAAATTTAAATGAGAAAAATTAAACACTGCGCGAGAACGGGAGTAGTGGCGAGACACGAACTACAGTCGACTGAATAATGAGCTATAGCAAATATAAAGTCAGCTGTGTTCGCGACCTTCAGCTCAGCGTCGTATATTGAATTCTTAGGGGCCCTTTATAAATATTAAAATTTACATTTGCTAACCGTTATTAATTAGTTAAATGTTAATGTTTATAATGTATTTTTTTTAATAAAAAGTTAAAAAAATTATAACAAAAAACATAAATAAAACATTTCCCAATTAATAATGTTAGACAAATAATTCTGTACTTTGAAAAGTAGAATTAAAAAAGACAAAAATATAAATTTGCTATGGAAATAATTTATCCAATATGATTGACAAATATTTAAAAAAAATTTTTAAAAATTTAACCAATAATAAATATATTTATCCAATAAAAATAATAGATGTGGATTGAATTTCATTAGACAATAAAATATTTTGTATATTTACCATATGTTTTTAAATTTTTTTTAAAAAAAGCCTAGCCTTTTTGTTTTTTTATAAAATATAATTAAAGAAAATTTTGAAACCAAAATTGTAATAAAAAGAATAAAGCTAAAAAATTTTATTAAATTGCGGGGAAAAGAATAATATGTGACTCTTTACGTAGCAATAGACCAAACGCAGCAAATATTAAAAGCTCAGTTTTCCGTGAACATGCAAAGAAAAATGAGCCTTATGTATTGGCAAAGTTGGTTGCTTTTCAACGTGAAAATTTGCAAAATGTACACTCGTTACTTTGCCAACGACATCTAAATCCAATATATTAAAATTAAAATAAATGGCTTGAAAAAAATATTTTAATTTTTTTACTTGCAATGTTAAATTTAATGTTGTAAAAGATGATAATTTTTTTCGAAAATTATCTTTGGGAATAACGAAAAAAAATCAAAAAAGTAAATATTTAATAAAAAAATATTCAGTTTTGCCAACATTGTTTTAAATATATGTTATAAAAGATTTTTAAAAATTATATTTAATTAAAGCACATTTATTGCTTTATGATTTTATTAAACAATATTATTAAGTTTATGACAAAATTTTGTATTAAAATATAATTAGAATCCTATAATTAAAAAATTAAAATATTTTCTTTGGAAGGTTTCTACTTTATCCGAAAAATATTGAGTTTCGAATTCCTTGACAAAGTTGCCTGTTTACATTTTGCATGTAACTATTTTATTGTATATGTCAGTTTCTAAGAAATTCTATACACATTATAGGATACATTTAATCTAATTAATTTCTTGTCAAAAAATTAAGAAAATTTTATTAACTATTAAACGAAAAAAACTTACATTACAGATGTCACTGTTGAAAAAGTAAATAGCAAGAGAAACAAATTTTGTTTTTAAATATTAATTTAGTTTTTTTTATGATGTAATCTTATAAGCCGAAAGAATAGAATTTTTTTATTTTTCATTTATTTCCAAAAGACACAGATTGAATTCTCAAAACTTGATACGTAAAAAAATCGTATAACGTTTATACCGTACATTCATTAAATTTAAATGAGAAAAATTAAACACTGCGCGAGAACGGGAGTAGTGGCGAGACACGAACTACAGTCGACTGAATAATGAGCTATAGCAAATATAAAGTCAGCTGTGTTCGCGACCTTCAGCTCAGCGTCGTATATTGAATTCTTAGGGGCCCTTTATAAATATTAAAATTTACATTTGCTAACCGTTATTAATTAGTTAAATGTTAATGTTTATAATGTATTTTTTTTAATAAAAAGTTAAAAAAATTATAACAAAAAACATAAATAAAACATTTCCCAATTAATAATGTTAGACAAATAATTCTGTACTTTGAAAAGTAGAATTAAAAAAGACAAAAATATAAATTTGCTATGGAAATAATTTATCCAATATGATTGACAAATATTTAAAAAAAATTTTTAAAAATTTAACCAATAATAAATATATTTATCCAATAAAAATAATAGATGTGGATTGAATTTCATTAGACAATAAAATATTTTGTATATTTACCATATGTTTTTAAATTTTTTTTAAAAAAAGCCTAGCCTTTTTGTTTTTTTATAAAATATAATTAAAGAAAATTTTGAAACCAAAATTGTAATAAAAAGAATAAAGCTAAAAAATTTTATTAAATTGCGGGGAAAAGAATAATATGTGACTCTTTACGTAGCAATAGACCAAACGCAGCAAATATTAAAAGCTCAGTTTTCCGTGAACATGCAAAGAAAAATGAGCCTTATGTATTGGCAAAGTTGGTTGCTTTTCAACGTGAAAATTTGCAAAATGTACACTCGTTACTTTGCCAACGACATCTAAATCCAATATATTAAAATTAAAATAAATGGCTTGAAAAAAATATTTTAATTTTTTTACTTGCAATGTTAAATTTAATGTTGTAAAAGATGATAATTTTTTTCGAAAATTATCTTTGGGAATAACGAAAAAAAATCAAAAAAGTAAATATTTAATAAAAAAATATTCAGTTTTGCCAACATTGTTTTAAATATATGTTATAAAAGATTTTTAAAAATTATATTTAATTAAAGCACATTTATTGCTTTATGATTTTATTAAACAATATTATTAAGTTTATGACAAAATTTTGTATTAAAATATAATTAGAATCCTATAATTAAAAAATTAAAATATTTTCTTTGGAAGGTTTCTACTTTATCCGAAAAATATTGAGTTTCGAATTCCTTGACAAAGTTGCCTGTTTACATTTTGCATGTAACTATTTTATTGTATATGTCAGTTTCTAAGAAATTCTATACACATTATAGGATACATTTAATCTAATTAATTTCTTGTCAAAAAATTAAGAAAATTTTATTAACTATTAAACGAAAAAAACTTACATTACAGATGTCACTGTTGAAAAAGTAAATAGCAAGAGAAACAAATTTTGTTTTTAAATATTAATTTAGTTTTTTTTATGATGTAATCTTATAAGCCGAAAGAATAGAATTTTTTTATTTTTCATTTATTTCCAAAAGACACAGATTGAATTCTCAAAACTTGATACGTAAAAAAATCGTATAACGTTTATACCGTACATTCATTAAATTTAAATGAGAAAAATTAAACACTGCGCGAGAACGGGAGTAGTGGCGAGACACGAACTACAGTCGACTGAATAATGAGCTATAGCAAATATAAAGTCAGCTGTGTTCGCGACCTTCAGCTCAGCGTCGTATATTGAATTCTTAGGGGCCCTTTATAAATATTAAAATTTACATTTGCTAACCGTTATTAATTAGTTAAATGTTAATGTTTATAATGTATTTTTTTTAATAAAAAGTTAAAAAAATTATAACAAAAAACATAAATAAAACATTTCCCAATTAATAATGTTAGACAAATAATTCTGTACTTTGAAAAGTAGAATTAAAAAAGACAAAAATATAAATTTGCTATGGAAATAATTTATCCAATATGATTGACAAATATTTAAAAAAAATTTTTAAAAATTTAACCAATAATAAATATATTTATCCAATAAAAATAATAGATGTGGATTGAATTTCATTAGACAATAAAATATTTTGTATATTTACCATATGTTTTTAAATTTTTTTTAAAAAAAGCCTAGCCTTTTTGTTTTTTTATAAAATATAATTAAAGAAAATTTTGAAACCAAAATTGTAATAAAAAGAATAAAGCTAAAAAATTTTATTAAATTGCGGGGAAAAGAATAATATGTGACTCTTTACGTAGCAATAGACCAAACGCAGCAAATATTAAAAGCTCAGTTTTCCGTGAACATGCAAAGAAAAATGAGCCTTATGTATTGGCAAAGTTGGTTGCTTTTCAACGTGAAAATTTGCAAAATGTACACTCGTTACTTTGCCAACGACATCTAAATCCAATATATTAAAATTAAAATAAATGGCTTGAAAAAAATATTTTAATTTTTTTACTTGCAATGTTAAATTTAATGTTGTAAAAGATGATAATTTTTTTCGAAAATTATCTTTGGGAATAACGAAAAAAAATCAAAAAAGTAAATATTTAATAAAAAAATATTCAGTTTTGCCAACATTGTTTTAAATATATGTTATAAAAGATTTTTAAAAATTATATTTAATTAAAGCACATTTATTGCTTTATGATTTTATTAAACAATATTATTAAGTTTATGACAAAATTTTGTATTAAAATATAATTAGAATCCTATAATTAAAAAATTAAAATATTTTCTTTGGAAGGTTTCTACTTTATCCGAAAAATATTGAGTTTCGAATTCCTTGACAAAGTTGCCTGTTTACATTTTGCATGTAACTATTTTATTGTATATGTCAGTTTCTAAGAAATTCTATACACATTATAGGATACATTTAATCTAATTAATTTCTTGTCAAAAAATTAAGAAAATTTTATTAACTATTAAACGAAAAAAACTTACATTACAGATGTCACTGTTGAAAAAGTAAATAGCAAGAGAAACAAATTTTGTTTTTAAATATTAATTTAGTTTTTTTTATGATGTAATCTTATAAGCCGAAAGAATAGAATTTTTTTATTTTTCATTTATTTCCAAAAGACACAGATTGAATTCTCAAAACTTGATACGTAAAAAAATCGTATAACGTTTATACCGTACATTCATTAAATTTAAATGAGAAAAATTAAACACTGCGCGAGAACGGGAGTAGTGGCGAGACACGAACTACAGTCGACTGAATAATGAGCTATAGCAAATATAAAGTCAGCTGTGTTCGCGACCTTCAGCTCAGCGTCGTATATTGAATTCTTAGGGGCCCTTTATAAATATTAAAATTTACATTTGCTAACCGTTATTAATTAGTTAAATGTTAATGTTTATAATGTATTTTTTTAAATATAAAGTTAAAAAAATTATAACAAAAAACATAAATAAAACATTTCCCAATTAATAATGTTAGACAAATAATTCTGTACTTTGAAAAGTAGAATTAAAAAAGACAAAAATATAAATTTGCTATGGAAATAATTTATCCAATATGATTGACAAATATTTAAAAAAAATTTTTAAAAATTTAACCAATAATAAATATATTTATCCAATAAAAATAATAGATGTGGATTGAATTTCATTAGACAATAAAATATTTTGTATATTTACCATATGTTTTTAAATTTTTTTTAAAAAAAGCCTAGCCTTTTTGTTTTTTTATAAAATATAATTAAAGAAAATTTTGAAACCAAAATTGTAATAAAAAGAATAAAGCTAAAAAATTTTATTAAATTGCGGGGAAAAGAATAATATGTGACTCTTTACGTAGCAATAGACCAAACGCAGCAAATATTAAAAGCTCAGTTTTCCGTGAACATGCAAAGAAAAATGAGCCTTATGTATTGGCAAAGTTGGTTGCTTTTCAACGTGAAAATTTGCAAAATGTACACTCGTTACTTTGCCAACGACATCTAAATCCAATATATTAAAATTAAAATAAATGGCTTGAAAAAAATATTTTAATTTTTTTACTTGCAATGTTAAATTTAATGTTGTAAAAGATGATAATTTTTTTCGAAAATTATCTTTGGGAATAACGAAAAAAAATCAAAAAAGTAAATATTTAATAAAAAAATATTCAGTTTTGCCAACATTGTTTTAAATATATGTTATAAAAGATTTTTAAAAATTATATTTAATTAAAGCACATTTATTGCTTTATGATTTTATTAAACAATATTATTAAGTTTATGACAAAATTTTGTATTAAAATATAATTAGAATCCTATAATTAAAAAATTAAAATATTTTCTTTGGAAGGTTTCTACTTTATCCGAAAAATATTGAGTTTCGAATTCCTTGACAAAGTTGCCTGTTTACATTTTGCATGTAACTATTTTATTGTATATGTCAGTTTCTAAGAAATTCTATACACATTATAGGATACATTTAATCTAATTAATTTCTTGTCAAAAAATTAAGAAAATTTTATTAACTATTAAACGAAAAAAACTTACATTACAGATGTCACTGTTGAAAAAGTAAATAGCAAGAGAAACAAATTTTGTTTTTAAATATTAATTTAGTTTTTTTTATGATGTAATCTTATAAGCCGAAAGAATAGAATTTTTTTATTTTTCATTTATTTCCAAAAGACACAGATTGAATTCTCAAAACTTGATACGTAAAAAAATCGTATAACGTTTATACCGTACATTCATTAAATTTAAATGAGAAAAATTAAACACTGCGCGAGAACGGGAGTAGTGGCGAGACACGAACTACAGTCGACTGAATAATGAGCTATAGCAAATATAAAGTCAGCTGTGTTCGCGACCTTCAGCTCAGCGTCGTATATTGAATTCTTAGGGGCCCTTTATAAATATTAAAATTTACATTTGCTAACCGTTATTAATTAGTTAAATGTTAATGTTTATAATGTATTTTTTTTAATAAAAAGTTAAAAAAATTATAACAAAAAACATAAATAAAACATTTCCCAATTAATAATGTTAGACAAATAATTCTGTACTTTGAAAAGTAGAATTAAAAAAGACAAAAATATAAATTTGCTATGGAAATAATTTATCCAATATGATTGACAAATATTTAAAAAAAATTTTTAAAAATTTAACCAATAATAAATATATTTATCCAATAAAAATAATAGATGTGGATTGAATTTCATTAGACAATAAAATATTTTGTATATTTACCATATGTTTTTAAATTTTTTTTAAAAAAAGCCTAGCCTTTTTGTTTTTTTATAAAATATAATTAAAGAAAATTTTGAAACCAAAATTGTAATAAAAAGAATAAAGCTAAAAAATTTTATTAAATTGCGGGGAAAAGAATAATATGTGACTCTTTACGTAGCAATAGACCAAACGCAGCAAATATTAAAAGCTCAGTTTTCCGTGAACATGCAAAGAAAAATGAGCCTTATGTATTGGCAAAGTTGGTTGCTTTTCAACGTGAAAATTTGCAAAATGTACACTCGTTACTTTGCCAACGACATCTAAATCCAATATATTAAAATTAAAATAAATGGCTTGAAAAAAATATTTTAATTTTTTTACTTGCAATGTTAAATTTAATGTTGTAAAAGATGATAATTTTTTTCGAAAATTATCTTTGGGAATAACGAAAAAAAATCAAAAAAGTAAATATTTAATAAAAAAATATTCAGTTTTGCCAACATTGTTTTAAATATATGTTATAAAAGATTTTTAAAAATTATATTTAATTAAAGCACATTTATTGCTTTATGATTTTATTAAACAATATTATTAAGTTTATGACAAAATTTTGTATTAAAATATAATTAGAATCCTATAATTAAAAAATTAAAATATTTTCTTTGGAAGGTTTCTACTTTATCCGAAAAATATTGAGTTTCGAATTCCTTGACAAAGTTGCCTGTTTACATTTTGCATGTAACTATTTTATTGTATATGTCAGTTTCTAAGAAATTCTATACACATTATAGGATACATTTAATCTAATTAATTTCTTGTCAAAAAATTAAGAAAATTTTATTAACTATTAAACGAAAAAAACTTACATTACAGATGTCACTGTTGAAAAAGTAAATAGCAAGAGAAACAAATTTTGTTTTTAAATATTAATTTAGTTTTTTTTATGATGTAATCTTATAAGCCGAAAGAATAGAATTTTTTTATTTTTCATTTATTTCCAAAAGACACAGATTGAATTCTCAAAACTTGATACGTAAAAAAATCGTATAACGTTTATACCGTACATTCATTAAATTTAAATGAGAAAAATTAAACACTGCGCGAGAACGGGAGTAGTGGCGAGACACGAACTACAGTCGACTGAATAATGAGCTATAGCAAATATAAAGTCAGCTGTGTTCGCGACCTTCAGCTCAGCGTCGTATATTGAATTCTTAGGGGCCCTTTATAAATATTAAAATTTACATTTGCTAACCGTTATTAATTAGTTAAATGTTAATGTTTATAATGTATTTTTTTAAATATAAAGTTAAAAAAATTATAACAAAAAACATAAATAAAACATTTCCCAATTAATAATGTTAGACAAATAATTCTGTACTTTGAAAAGTAGAATTAAAAAAGACAAAAATATAAATTTGCTATGGAAATAATTTATCCAATATGATTGACAAATATTTAAAAAAAATTTTTAAAAATTTAACCAATAATAAATATATTTATCCAATAAAAATAATAGATGTGGATTGAATTTCATTAGACAATAAAATATTTTGTATATTTACCATATGTTTTTAAATTTTTTTTAAAAAAAGCCTAGCCTTTTTGTTTTTTTATAAAATATAATTAAAGAAAATTTTGAAACCAAAATTGTAATAAAAAGAATAAAGCTAAAAAATTTTATTAAATTGCGGGGAAAAGAATAATATGTGACTCTTTACGTAGCAATAGACCAAACGCAGCAAATATTAAAAGCTCAGTTTTCCGTGAACATGCAAAGAAAAATGAGCCTTATGTATTGGCAAAGTTGGTTGCTTTTCAACGTGAAAATTTGCAAAATGTACACTCGTTACTTTGCCAACGACATCTAAATCCAATATATTAAAATTAAAATAAATGGCTTGAAAAAAATATTTTAATTTTTTTACTTGCAATGTTAAATTTAATGTTGTAAAAGATGATAATTTTTTTCGAAAATTATCTTTGGGAATAACGAAAAAAAATCAAAAAAGTAAATATTTAATAAAAAAATATTCAGTTTTGCCAACATTGTTTTAAATATATGTTATAAAAGATTTTTAAAAATTATATTTAATTAAAGCACATTTATTGCTTTATGATTTTATTAAACAATATTATTAAGTTTATGACAAAATTTTGTATTAAAATATAATTAGAATCCTATAATTAAAAAATTAAAATATTTTCTTTGGAAGGTTTCTACTTTATCCGAAAAATATTGAGTTTCGAATTCCTTGACAAAGTTGCCTGTTTACATTTTGCATGTAACTATTTTATTGTATATGTCAGTTTCTAAGAAATTCTATACACATTATAGGATACATTTAATCTAATTAATTTCTTGTCAAAAAATTAAGAAAATTTTATTAACTATTAAACGAAAAAAACTTACATTACAGATGTCACTGTTGAAAAAGTAAATAGCAAGAGAAACAAATTTTGTTTTTAAATATTAATTTAGTTTTTTTTATGATGTAATCTTATAAGCCGAAAGAATAGAATTTTTTTATTTTTCATTTATTTCCAAAAGACACAGATTGAATTCTCAAAACTTGATACGTAAAAAAATCGTATAACGTTTATACCGTACATTCATTAAATTTAAATGAGAAAAATTAAACACTGCGCGAGAACGGGAGTAGTGGCGAGACACGAACTACAGTCGACTGAATAATGAGCTATAGCAAATATAAAGTCAGCTGTGTTCGCGACCTTCAGCTCAGCGTCGTATATTGAATTCTTAGGGGCCCTTTATAAATATTAAAATTTACATTTGCTAACCGTTATTAATTAGTTAAATGTTAATGTTTATAATGTATTTTTTTTAATAAAAAGTTAAAAAAATTATAACAAAAAACATAAATAAAACATTTCCCAATTAATAATGTTAGACAAATAATTCTGTACTTTGAAAAGTAGAATTAAAAAAGACAAAAATATAAATTTGCTATGGAAATAATTTATCCAATATGATTGACAAATATTTAAAAAAAATTTTTAAAAATTTAACCAATAATAAATATATTTATCCAATAAAAATAATAGATGTGGATTGAATTTCATTAGACAATAAAATATTTTGTATATTTACCATATGTTTTTAAATTTTTTTTAAAAAAAGCCTAGCCTTTTTGTTTTTTTATAAAATATAATTAAAGAAAATTTTGAAACCAAAATTGTAATAAAAAGAATAAAGCTAAAAAATTTTATTAAATTGCGGGGAAAAGAATAATATGTGACTCTTTACGTAGCAATAGACCAAACGCAGCAAATATTAAAAGCTCAGTTTTCCGTGAACATGCAAAGAAAAATGAGCCTTATGTATTGGCAAAGTTGGTTGCTTTTCAACGTGAAAATTTGCAAAATGTACACTCGTTACTTTGCCAACGACATCTAAATCCAATATATTAAAATTAAAATAAATGGCTTGAAAAAAATATTTAATAAAGTAAAAAAGTAAATATTTAATAAAAAAATATTCAGTTTTGCCAACATTGTTTTAAATATATGTTATAAAAGATTTTTAAAAATTATATTTAATTAAAGCACATTTATTGCTTTATGATTTTATTAAACAATATTATTAAGTTTATGACAAAATTTTGTATTAAAATATAATTAGAATCCTATAATTAAAAAATTAAAATATTTTCTTTGGAAGGTTTCTACTTTATCCGAAAAATATTGAGTTTCGAATTCCTTGACAAAGTTGCCTGTTTACATTTTGCATGTAACTATTTTATTGTATATGTCAGTTTCTAAGAAATTCTATACACATTATAGGATACATTTAATCTAATTAATTTCTTGTCAAAAAATTAAGAAAATTTTATTAACTATTAAACGAAAAAAACTTACATTACAGATGTCACTGTTGAAAAAGTAAATAGCAAGAGAAACAAATTTTGTTTTTAAATATTAATTTAGTTTTTTTTATGATGTAATCTTATAAGCCGAAAGAATAGAATTTTTTTATTTTTCATTTATTTCCAAAAGACACAGATTGAATTCTCAAAACTTGATACGTAAAAAAATCGTATAACGTTTATACCGTACATTCATTAAATTTAAATGAGAAAAATTAAACACTGCGCGAGAACGGGAGTAGTGGCGAGACACGAACTACAGTCGACTGAATAATGAGCTATAGCAAATATAAAGTCAGCTGTGTTCGCGACCTTCAGCTCAGCGTCGTATATTGAATTCTTAGGGGCCCTTTATAAATATTAAAATTTACATTTGCTAACCGTTATTAATTAGTTAAATGTTAATGTTTATAATGTATTTTTTTAAATATAAAGTTAAAAAAATTATAACAAAAAACATAAATAAAACATTTCCCAATTAATAATGTTAGACAAATAATTCTGTACTTTGAAAAGTAGAATTAAAAAAGACAAAAATATAAATTTGCTATGGAAATAATTTATCCAATATGATTGACAAATATTTAAAAAAAATTTTTAAAAATTTAACCAATAATAAATATATTTATCCAATAAAAATAATAGATGTGGATTGAATTTCATTAGACAATAAAATATTTTGTATATTTACCATATGTTTTTAAATTTTTTTTAAAAAAAGCCTAGCCTTTTTGTTTTTTTATAAAATATAATTAAAGAAAATTTTGAAACCAAAATTGTAATAAAAAGAATAAAGCTAAAAAATTTTATTAAATTGCGGGGAAAAGAATAATATGTGACTCTTTACGTAGCAATAGACCAAACGCAGCAAATATTAAAAGCTCAGTTTTCCGTGAACATGCAAAGAAAAATGAGCCTTATGTATTGGCAAAGTTGGTTGCTTTTCAACGTGAAAATTTGCAAAATGTACACTCGTTACTTTGCCAACGACATCTAAATCCAATATATTAAAATTAAAATAAATGGCTTGAAAAAAATATTTTAATTTTTTTACTTGCAATGTTAAATTTAATGTTGTAAAAGATGATAATTTTTTTCGAAAATTATCTTTGGGAATAACGAAAAAAAATCAAAAAAGTAAATATTTAATAAAAAAATATTCAGTTTTGCCAACATTGTTTTAAATATATGTTATAAAAGATTTTTAAAAATTATATTTAATTAAAGCACATTTATTGCTTTATGATTTTATTAAACAATATTATTAAGTTTATGACAAAATTTTGTATTAAAATATAATTAGAATCCTATAATTAAAAAATTAAAATATTTTCTTTGGAAGGTTTCTACTTTATCCGAAAAATATTGAGTTTCGAATTCCTTGACAAAGTTGCCTGTTTACATTTTGCATGTAACTATTTTATTGTATATGTCAGTTTCTAAGAAATTCTATACACATTATAGGATACATTTAATCTAATTAATTTCTTGTCAAAAAATTAAGAAAATTTTATTAACTATTAAACGAAAAAAACTTACATTACAGATGTCACTGTTGAAAAAGTAAATAGCAAGAGAAACAAATTTTGTTTTTAAATATTAATTTAGTTTTTTTTATGATGTAATCTTATAAGCCGAAAGAATAGAATTTTTTTATTTTTCATTTATTTCCAAAAGACACAGATTGAATTCTCAAAACTTGATACGTAAAAAAATCGTATAACGTTTATACCGTACATTCATTAAATTTAAATGAGAAAAATTAAACACTGCGCGAGAACGGGAGTAGTGGCGAGACACGAACTACAGTCGACTGAATAATGAGCTATAGCAAATATAAAGTCAGCTGTGTTCGCGACCTTCAGCTCAGCGTCGTATATTGAATTCTTAGGGGCCCTTTATAAATATTAAAATTTACATTTGCTAACCGTTATTAATTAGTTAAATGTTAATGTTTATAATGTATTTTTTTTAATAAAAAGTTAAAAAAATTATAACAAAAAACATAAATAAAACATTTCCCAATTAATAATGTTAGACAAATAATTCTGTACTTTGAAAAGTAGAATTAAAAAAGACAAAAATATAAATTTGCTATGGAAATAATTTATCCAATATGATTGACAAATATTTAAAAAAAATTTTTAAAAATTTAACCAATAATAAATATATTTATCCAATAAAAATAATAGATGTGGATTGAATTTCATTAGACAATAAAATATTTTGTATATTTACCATATGTTTTTAAATTTTTTTTAAAAAAAGCCTAGCCTTTTTGTTTTTTTATAAAATATAATTAAAGAAAATTTTGAAACCAAAATTGTAATAAAAAGAATAAAGCTAAAAAATTTTATTAAATTGCGGGGAAAAGAATAATATGTGACTCTTTACGTAGCAATAGACCAAACGCAGCAAATATTAAAAGCTCAGTTTTCCGTGAACATGCAAAGAAAAATGAGCCTTATGTATTGGCAAAGTTGGTTGCTTTTCAACGTGAAAATTTGCAAAATGTACACTCGTTACTTTGCCAACGACATCTAAATCCAATATATTAAAATTAAAATAAATGGCTTGAAAAAAATATTTAATAAAGTAAAAAAGTAAATATTTAATAAAAAAATATTCAGTTTTGCCAACATTGTTTTAAATATATGTTATAAAAGATTTTTAAAAATTATATTTAATTAAAGCACATTTATTGCTTTATGATTTTATTAAACAATATTATTAAGTTTATGACAAAATTTTGTATTAAAATATAATTAGAATCCTATAATTAAAAAATTAAAATATTTTCTTTGGAAGGTTTCTACTTTATCCGAAAAATATTGAGTTTCGAATTCCTTGACAAAGTTGCCTGTTTACATTTTGCATGTAACTATTTTATTGTATATGTCAGTTTCTAAGAAATTCTATACACATTATAGGATACATTTAATCTAATTAATTTCTTGTCAAAAAATTAAGAAAATTTTATTAACTATTAAACGAAAAAAACTTACATTACAGATGTCACTGTTGAAAAAGTAAATAGCAAGAGAAACAAATTTTGTTTTTAAATATTAATTTAGTTTTTTTTATGATGTAATCTTATAAGCCGAAAGAATAGAATTTTTTTATTTTTCATTTATTTCCAAAAGACACAGATTGAATTCTCAAAACTTGATACGTAAAAAAATCGTATAACGTTTATACCGTACATTCATTAAATTTAAATGAGAAAAATTAAACACTGCGCGAGAACGGGAGTAGTGGCGAGACACGAACTACAGTCGACTGAATAATGAGCTATAGCAAATATAAAGTCAACTGTGTTCGCGACCTTCAGCTCAGCGTCGTATATTGAATTCTTAGGGGCCCTTTATAAATATTAAAATTTACATTTGCTAACCGTTATTAATTAGTTAAATGTTAATGTTTATAATGTATTTTTTTTAATAAAAAGTTAAAAAAATTATAACAAAAAACATAAATAAAACATTTCCCAATTAATAATGTTAGACAAATAAT
Source organism: Leptopilina boulardi (assembly GCF_019393585.1). Taxonomy (NCBI): domain Eukaryota; kingdom Metazoa; phylum Arthropoda; class Insecta; order Hymenoptera; family Figitidae; genus Leptopilina; species Leptopilina boulardi. The sequence goes on from NW_026137714.1 coordinate 230,373, forward strand.
TCTGTACTTTGAAAAGTAGAATTAAAAAAGACAAAAATATAAATTTGCTATGGAAATAATTTATCCAATATGATTGACAAATATTTAAAAAAAATTTTTAAAAATTTAACCAATAATAAATATATTTATCCAATAAAAATAATAGATGTGGATTGAATTTCATTAGACAATAAAATATTTTGTATATTTACCATATGTTTTTAAATTTTTTTTAAAAAAAGCCTAGCCTTTTTGTTTTTTTATAAAATATAATTAAAGAAAATTTTGAAACCAAAATTGTAATAAAAAGAATAAAGCTAAAAAATTTTATTAAATTGCGGGGAAAAGAATAATATGTGACTCTTTACGTAGCAATAGACCAAACGCAGCAAATATTAAAAGCTCAGTTTTCCGTGAACATGCAAAGAAAAATGAGCCTTATGTATTGGCAAAGTTGGTTGCTTTTCAACGTGAAAATTTGCAAAATGTACACTCGTTACTTTGCCAACGACATCTAAATCCAATATATTAAAATTAAAATAAATGGCTTGAAAAAAATATTTTAATTTTTTTACTTGCAATGTTAAATTTAATGTTGTAAAAGATGATAATTTTTTTCGAAAATTATCTTTGGGAATAACGAAAAAAAATCAAAAAAGTAAATATTTAATAAAAAAATATTCAGTTTTGCCAACATTGTTTTAAATATATGTTATAAAAGATTTTTAAAAATTATATTTAATTAAAGCACATTTATTGCTTTATGATTTTATTAAACAATATTATTAAGTTTATGACAAAATTTTGTATTAAAATATAATTAGAATCCTATAATTAAAAAATTAAAATATTTTCTTTGGAAGGTTTCTACTTTATCCGAAAAATATTGAGTTTCGAATTCCTTGACAAAGTTGCCTGTTTACATTTTGCATGTAACTATTTTATTGTATATGTCAGTTTCTAAGAAATTCTATACACATTATAGGATACATTTAATCTAATTAATTTCTTGTCAAAAAATTAAGAAAATTTTATTAACTATTAAACGAAAAAAACTTACATTACAGATGTCACTGTTGAAAAAGTAAATAGCAAGAGAAACAAATTTTGTTTTTAAATATTAATTTAGTTTTTTTTATGATGTAATCTTATAAGCCGAAAGAATAGAATTTTTTTATTTTTCATTTATTTCCAAAAGACACAGATTGAATTCTCAAAACTTGATACGTAAAAAAATCGTATAACGTTTATACCGTACATTCATTAAATTTAAATGAGAAAAATTAAACACTGCGCGAGAACGGGAGTAGTGGCGAGACACGAACTACAGTCGACTGAATAATGAGCTATAGCAAATATAAAGTCAGCTGTGTTCGCGACCTTCAGCTCAGCGTCGTATATTGAATTCTTAGGGGCCCTTTATAAATATTAAAATTTACATTTGCTAACCGTTATTAATTAGTTAAATGTTAATGTTTATAATGTATTTTTTTTAATAAAAAGTTAAAAAAATTATAACAAAAAACATAAATAAAACATTTCCCAATTAATAATGTTAGACAAATAATTCTGTACTTTGAAAAGTAGAATTAAAAAAGACAAAAATATAAATTTGCTATGGAAATAATTTATCCAATATGATTGACAAATATTTAAAAAAAATTTTTAAAAATTTAACCAATAATAAATATATTTATCCAATAAAAATAATAGATGTGGATTGAATTTCATTAGACAATAAAATATTTTGTATATTTACCATATGTTTTTAAATTTTTTTTAAAAAAAGCCTAGCCTTTTTGTTTTTTTATAAAATATAATTAAAGAAAATTTTGAAACCAAAATTGTAATAAAAAGAATAAAGCTAAAAAATTTTATTAAATTGCGGGGAAAAGAATAATATGTGACTCTTTACGTAGCAATAGACCAAACGCAGCAAATATTAAAAGCTCAGTTTTCCGTGAACATGCAAAGAAAAATGAGCCTTATGTATTGGCAAAGTTGGTTGCTTTTCAACGTGAAAATTTGCAAAATGTACACTCGTTACTTTGCCAACGACATCTAAATCCAATATATTAAAATTAAAATAAATGGCTTGAAAAAAATATTTTAATTTTTTTACTTGCAATGTTAAATTTAATGTTGTAAAAGATGATAATTTTTTTCGAAAATTATCTTTGGGAATAACGAAAAAAATCAAAAAAGTAAATATTTAATAAAAAAATATTCAGTTTTGCCAACATTGTTTTAAATATATGTTATAAAAGATTTTTAAAAATTATATTTAATTAAAGCACATTTATTGCTTTATGATTTTATTAAACAATATTATTAAGTTTATGACAAAATTTTGTATTAAAATATAATTAGAATCCTATAATTAAAAAATTAAAATATTTTCTTTGGAAGGTTTCTACTTTATCCGAAAAATATTGAGTTTCGAATTCCTTGACAAAGTTGCCTGTTTACATTTTGCATGTAACTATTTTATTGTATATGTCAGTTTCTAAGAAATTCTATACACATTATAGGATACATTTAATCTAATTAATTTCTTGTCAAAAAATTAAGAAAATTTTATTAACTATTAAACGAAAAAAACTTACATTACAGATGTCACTGTTGAAAAAGTAAATAGCAAGAGAAACAAATTTTGTTTTTAAATATTAATTTAGTTTTTTTTATGATGTAATCTTATAAGCCGAAAGAATAGAATTTTTTTATTTTTCATTTATTTCCAAAAGACACAGATTGAATTCTCAAAACTTGATACGTAAAAAAATCGTATAACGTTTATACCGTACATTCATTAAATTTAAATGAGAAAAATTAAACACTGCGCGAGAACGGGAGTAGTGGCGAGACACGAACTACAGTCGACTGAATAATGAGCTATAGCAAATATAAAGTCAGCTGTGTTCGCGACCTTCAGCTCAGCGTCGTATATTGAATTCTTAGGGGCCCTTTATAAATATTAAAATTTACATTTGCTAACCGTTATTAATTAGTTAAATGTTAATGTTTATAATGTATTTTTTTTAATAAAAATTTAAAAAAATTATAACAAAAAACATAAATAAAACATTTCCCAATTAATAATGTTAGACAAATAATTCTGTACTTTGAAAAGTAGAATTAAAAAAGACAAAAATATAAATTTGCTATGGAAATAATTTATCCAATATGATTGACAAATATTTAAAAAAATTTTTTTAAAAATTTAACCAATGATAAATATATTTATCCAATAAAAATAATAGATGTAGATTGAATTTCATTAGACAATAAAATATTTTGTATATTTACCATATGTTTTTAAATTTTTTTTAAAAAAGTCTAGCCTTTTTGTTTTTTTAAAAAATATAATTAAAGAAAATTTTGAAACCAAAATTGTAATAAAAAGAATAAAGCTAAAAAATTTTATTAAATTGCGGGGAAAAGAATAATATGTGACTCTTTACGTAGCAATAGACCAAACGCAGCAAATATTAAAAGCTCAGTTTTCCGTGAACATGCAAAGAAAAATGAGCCTTATGTATTGGCAAAGTTGGTTGCTTTTCAACGTGAAAATTTGCAAAATGTACACTCGTTACTTTGCCAACGACATCTAAATCCAATATATTAAAATTAAAATAAATGGCTTGAAAAAAATATTTTAATTTTTTTACTTGCAATGTTAAATTTAATGTTGTAAAAGATGATAATTTTTTTCGAAAATTATCTTTGGGAATAACGAAAAAAAATCAAAAAAGTAAATATTTAATAAAAAAATATTCAGTTTTGCCAACATTGTTTTAAATATATGTTATAAAAGATTTTTAAAAATTATATTTAATTAAAGCACATTTATTGCTTTATGATTTTATTAAACAATATTATTAAGTTTATGACAAAATTTTGTATTAAAATATAATTAGAATCCTATAATTAAAAAATTAAAATATTTTCTTTGGAAGGTTTCTACTTTATCCGAAAAATATTGAGTTTCGAATTCCTTGACAAAGTTGCCTGTTTACATTTTGCATGTAACTATTTTATTGTATATGTCAGTTTCTAAGAAATTCTATACACATTATAGGATACATTTAATCTAATTAATTTCTTGTCAAAAAATTAAGAAAATTTTATTAACTATTAAACGAAAAAAACTTACATTACAGATGTCACTGTTGAAAAAGTAAATAGCAAGAGAAACAAATTTTGTTTTTAAATATTAATTTAGTTTTTTTTATGATGTAATCTTATAAGCCGAAAGAATAGAATTTTTTTATTTTTCATTTATTTCCAAAAGACACAGATTGAATTCTCAAAACTTGATACGTAAAAAAATCGTATAACGTTTATACCGTACATTCATTAAATTTAAATGAGAAAAATTAAACACTGCGCGAGAACGGGAGTAGTGGCGACACACGAACTACAGTCGACTGAATAATGAGCTATAGCAAATATAAAGTCAGCTGTGTTCGCGACCTTCAGCTCAGCGTCGTATATTGAATTCTTAGGGGCCCTTTATAAATATTAAAATTTACATTTGCTAACCGTTATTAATTAGTTAAATGTTAATGTTTATAATGTATTTTTTTAAATATAAAGTTAAAAAAATTATAACAAAAAACATAAATAAAACATTTCCCAATTAATAATGTTAGACAAATAATTCTGTGCTTTGAAAAGTAGAATTAAAAAAGACAAAAATATAAATTTGCTATGGAAATAATTTATCCAATATGATTGACAAATATTAAAAAAAAATTTTTAAAAATTTAACCAATGATAAATATATTTATCCAATAAAAATAATAGATGTGGATTGAATTTCATTAGACAATAAAATATTTTGTATATTTACCATATGTTTTTAAATTTTTTTTAAAAAAAGCCTAGCCTTTTTGTTTTTTTATAAAATATAATTAAAGAAAATTTTGAAACCAAAATTGTAATAAAAAGAATAAAGCTAAAAATTTTTATTAAATTGCGGGGAAAAGAATAATATGTGACTCTTTACGTAGCAATAGACCAAACGCAGCAAATATTAAAAGCTCAGTTTTCCGTGAACATGCGAAGAAAAATGAGCCTTATTTATTGGCAAAGTTGGTTGCTTTTCAACGTGAAAATTTGCAAAATGTACACTCGTTACTTTGCCAACGACATCTAAATCCAATATATTAAAATTAAAATAAATGGCTTGAAAAAAATATTTTAATTTTTTTACTTGCAATGTTAAATTTAATGTTGTAAAAGATGATAATTTTTTTCGAAAATTATCTTTGGGAATAACGAAAAAAAATCAAAAAAGTAAATATTTAATAAAAAAATATTCAGTTTTGCCAACATTGTTTTAAATATATGTTATAAAAGATTTTTAAAAATTATATTTAATTAAAGCACATTTATTGCTTTATGATTTTATTAAACAATATTATTAAGTTTATTACAAAATTTTGTATTAAAATATAATTAGAATCCTATAATTAAAAAATTAAAATATTTTCTTTGGAAGGTTTCTACTTTATCCGAAAAATATTGAGTTTCGAATTCCTTGACAAAGTTGCCTGTTTACATTTTGCATGTAACTATTTTATTGTATATGTCAGTTTCTAAGAAATTCTATACACATTATAGGATACATTTAATCTAATTAATTTCTTGTCAAAAAATTAAGAAAATTTTATTAACTATTAAACGAAAAAAACTTACATTACAGATGTCACTGTTGAAAAAGTAAATAGCAAGAGAAACAAATTTTGTTTTTAAATATTAATTTAGTTTTTTTTATGATGTAATCTTATAAGCCGAAAGAATAGAATTTTTTTATTTTTCATTTATTTCCAAAAGACACAGATTGAATTCTCAAAACTTGATACGTAAAAAAATCGTATAACGTTTATACCGTACATTCATTAAATTTAAATGAGAAAAATTAAACACTGCGCGAGAACGGGAGTAGTGGCGAGACACGAACTACAGTCGACTGAATAATGAGCTATAGCAAATATAAAGTCAGCTGTGTTCGCGACCTTCAGCTCAGCGTCGTATATTGAATTCTTAGGGGCCCTTTATAAATATTAAAATTTACATTTGCTAACCGTTATTAATTAGTTAAATGTTAATGTTTATAATGTATTTTTTTTAATAAAAAGTTAAAAAAATTATAACAAAAAACATAAATAAAACATTTCCCAATTAATAATGTTAGACAAATAATTCTGTACTTTGAAAAGTAGAATTAAAAAAGACAAAAATATAAATTTGCTATGGAAATAATTTATCCAATATGATTGACAAATATTTAAAAAAAATTTTTAAAAATTTAACCAATAATAAATATATTTATCCAATAAAAATAATAGATGTGGATTGAATTTCATTAGACAATAAAATATTTTGTATATTTACCATATGTTTTTAAATTTTTTTTAAAAAAAGCCTAGCCTTTTTGTTTTTTTATAAAATATAATTAAAGAAAATTTTGAAACCAAAATTGTAATAAAAAGAATAAAGCTAAAAAATTTTATTAAATTGCGGGGAAAAGAATAATATGTGACTCTTTACGTAGCAATAGACCAAACGCAGCAAATATTAAAAGCTCAGTTTTCCGTGAACATGCAAAGAAAAATGAGCCTTATGTATTGGCAAAGTTGGTTGCTTTTCAACGTGAAAATTTGCAAAATGTACACTCGTTACTTTGCCAACGACATCTAAATCCAATATATTAAAATTAAAATAAATGGCTTGAAAAAAATATTTTAATTTTTTTACTTGCAATGTTAAATTTAATGTTGTAAAAGATGATAATTTTTTTCGAAAATTATCTTTGGGAATAACGAAAAAAATCAAAAAAGTAAATATTTAATAAAAAAATATTCAGTTTTGCCAACATTGTTTTAAATATATGTTATAAAAGATTTTTAAAAATTATATTTAATTAAAGCACATTTATTGCTTTATGATTTTATTAAACAATATTATTAAGTTTATGACAAAATTTTGTATTAAAATATAATTAGAATCCTATAATTAAAAAATTAAAATATTTTCTTTGGAAGGTTTCTACTTTATCCGAAAAATATTGAGTTTCGAATTCCTTGACAAAGTTGCCTGTTTACATTTTGCATGTAACTATTTTATTGTATATGTCAGTTTCTAAGAAATTCTATACACATTATAGGATACATTTAATCTAATTAATTTCTTGTCAAAAAATTAAGAAAATTTTATTAACTATTAAACGAAAAAAACTTACATTACAGATGTCACTGTTGAAAAAGTAAATAGCAAGAGAAACAAATTTTGTTTTTAAATATTAATTTAGTTTTTTTTATGATGTAATCTTATAAGCCGAAAGAATAGAATTTTTTTATTTTTCATTTATTTCCAAAAGACACAGATTGAATTCTCAAAACTTGATACGTAAAAAAATCGTATAACGTTTATACCGTACATTCATTAAATTTAAATGAGAAAAATTAAACACTGCGCGAGAACGGGAGTAGTGGCGAGACACGAACTACAGTCGACTGAATAATGAGCTATAGCAAATATAAAGTCAGCTGTGTTCGCGACCTTCAGCTCAGCGTCGTATATTGAATTCTTAGGGGCCCTTTATAAATATTAAAATTTACATTTGCTAACCGTTATTAATTAGTTAAATGTTAATGTTTATAATGTATTTTTTTAAATATAAATTTAAAAAAATTATAACAAAAAACATAAATAAAACATTTCCCAATTAATAATGTTAGACAAATAATTCTGTACTTTGAAAAGTAGAATTAAAAAAGACAAAAATATAAATTTGCTATGGAAATAATTTATCCAATATGATTGACAAATATTTAAAAAAATTTTTTTAAAAATTTAACCAATGATAAATATATTTATCCAATAAAAATAATAGATGTAGATTGAATTTCATTAGACAATAAAATATTTTGTATATTTACCATATGTTTTTAAATTTTTTTTAAAAAAGTCTAGCCTTTTTGTTTTTTTAAAAAATATAATTAAAGAAAATTTTGAAACCAAAATTGTAATAAAAAGAATAAAGCTAAAAAATTTTATTAAATTGCGGGGAAAAGAATAATATGTGACTCTTTACGTAGCAATAGACCAAACGCAGCAAATATTAAAAGCTCAGTTTTCCGTGAACATGCAAAGAAAAATGAGCCTTATGTATTGGCAAAGTTGGTTGCTTTTCAACGTGAAAATTTGCAAAATGTACACTCGTTACTTTGCCAACGACATCTAAATCCAATATATTAAAATTAAAATAAATGGCTTGAAAAAAATATTTTAATTTTTTTACTTGCAATGTTAAATTTAATGTTGTAAAAGATGATAATTTTTTTCGAAAATTATCTTTGGGAATAACGAAAAAAAATCAAAAAAGTAAATATTTAATAAAAAAATATTCAGTTTTGCCAACATTGTTTTAAATATATGTTATAAAAGATTTTTAAAAATTATATTTAATTAAAGCACATTTATTGCTTTATGATTTTATTAAACAATATTATTAAGTTTATGACAAAATTTTGTATTAAAATATAATTAGAATCCTATAATTAAAAAATTAAAATATTTTCTTTGGAAGGTTTCTACTTTATCCGAAAAATATTGAGTTTCGAATTCCTTGACAAAGTTGCCTGTTTACATTTTGCATGTAACTATTTTATTGTATATGTCAGTTTCTAAGAAATTCTATACACATTATAGGATACATTTAATCTAATTAATTTCTTGTCAAAAAATTAAGAAAATTTTATTAACTATTAAACGAAAAAAACTTACATTACAGATGTCACTGTTGAAAAAGTAAATAGCAAGAGAAACAAATTTTGTTTTTAAATATTAATTTAGTTTTTTTTATGATGTAATCTTATAAGCCGAAAGAATAGAATTTTTTTATTTTTCATTTATTTCCAAAAGACACAGATTGAATTCTCAAAACTTGATACGTAAAAAAATCGTATAACGTTTATACCGTACATTCATTAAATTTAAATGAGAAAAATTAAACACTGCGCGAGAACGGGAGTAGTGGCGAGACACGAACTACAGTCGACTGAATAATGAGCTATAGCAAATATAAAGTCAGCTGTGTTCGCGACCTTCAGCTCAGCGTCGTATATTGAATTCTTAGGGGCCCTTTATAAATATTAAAATTTACATTTGCTAACCGTTATTAATTAGTTAAATGTTAATGTTTATAATGTATTTTTTTAAATATAAAGTTAAAAAAATTATAACAAAAAACATAAATAAAACATTTCCCAATTAATAATGTTAGACAAATAATTCTGTGCTTTGAAAAGTAGAATTAAAAAAGACAAAAATATAAATTTGCTATGGAAATAATTTATCCAATATGATTGACAAATATTAAAAAAAAATTTTTTAAAATTTAACCAATGATAAATATATTTATCCAATAAAAATAATAGATGTGGATTGAATTTCATTAGACAATAAAATATTTTGTATATTTACCATATGTTTTTAAATTTTTTTTAAAAAAAGCCTAGCCTTTTTGTTTTTTTATAAAATATAATTAAAGAAAATTTTGAAACCAAAATTGTAATAAAAAGAATAAAGCTAAAAATTTTTATTAAATTGCGGGGAAAAGAATAATATGTGACTCTTTACGTAGCAATAGACCAAACGCAGCAAATATTAAAAGCTCAGTTTTCCGTGAACATGCGAAGAAAAATGAGCCTTATTTATTGGCAAAGTTGGTTGCTTTTCAACGTGAAAATTTGCAAAATGTACACTCGTTACTTTGCCAACGACATCTAAATCCAATATATTAAAATTAAAATAAATGGCTTGAAAAAAATATTTTAATTTTTTTACTTGCAATGTTAAATTTAATGTTGTAAAAGATGATAATTTTTTTCGAAAATTATCTTTGGGAATAACGAAAAAAAATCAAAAAAGTAAATATTTAATAAAAAAATATTCAGTTTTGCCAACATTGTTTTAAATATATGTTATAAAAGATTTTTAAAAATTATATTTAATTAAAGCACATTTATTGCTTTATGATTTTATTAAACAATATTATTAAGTTTATTACAAAATTTTGTATTAAAATATAATTAGAATCCTATAATTAAAAAATTAAAATATTTTCTTTTGAAGGTTTCTACTTTATCCGAAAAATATTGAGTTTCGAATTCCTTGACAAAGTTGCCTGTTTACATTTTGCATGTAACTATTTTATTGTATATGTCAGTTTCTAAGAAATTCTATACACATTATAGGATACATTTAATCTAATTAATTTCTTGTCAAAAAATTAAGAAAATTTTATTAACTATTAAACGAAAAAAACTTACATTACAGATGTCACTGTTGAAAAAGTAAATAGCAAGAGAAACAAATTTTGTTTTTAAATATTAATTTAGTTTTTTTTATGATGTAATCTTAATGGCCGAAAGAAAAGAATTTTTTATTTTTCATTTATTTCCAAAAGACACAGATTCAATTCTTAAAACTTGATACGTAAAAAAATCGTGTAACGTTTATATCGTACAATTATTAAATTTAAATGAGAAAAAGTAAACACTGCGGGAGACCGGGAGTAATGGCAAGACACGAACTACAGTCGACTGATTAATGAGCTATAGCAAAGTCAGCTGTGTTAGCCACCTTCAACTCAGCGTCGTATATTGAATTCTTAGGGGCCCTTTAAAAATATTATAATTTACATTTGCTAAATATTATTAATTAGTTAAATGTTTATGATTAAAATAAAAAATTTTTTGAATTTAAAGTTAAAAAAATTACAACAAAAACATAAATAAAACATTTTCTAATTAATAATGTTAGACAAATAATTCTGTACTTTGAAAAGTAGAATTAAAAAAGAGAAAAATATAAATTTGCCATGGAAATAATTTATCCAATATGATTGACAAATATTTAAAAAAAAAATTTTTTTTAAATTTAACCAAAGAGAAATATATTTGTCCAATAAAAATAATTAATGTAGATTGAATTTCATTAGACAATAAAATACTTCGTATATTTACAATGTGTTCTTAAATTTTTTTTAAAAAAAGCCTAGCCTTTTTGATTTTATAAAAAATATAATTAAAGAAAATTTTGAAATCAAAATTGTAATAAAAACTATGAAGCTAAAATTTTTTATTAAATTGCAGGGAAAAGAATAATATGTGACTCTTCACGTAGCAATAGACCAAACGCAGCAAATATTAAAAGCTCAGTTTTCCGTGAACATGCAAAGAAAAATGAGCCTTATGTATTGGCCAAGTTGGTTTGCTTTTCAACGTGAAAATTTGCAAAATGTACACTCGTTACTTTGCCAACGATATCTAAAAGCAATATATTAAAATTAAAATAAATGGCTTCAAAAAAAATATTTTAATTTTTTATACTTGCAATGTTAAATTTAATGTTGTAAAAGATGATAATTTTTTTAAAATTATCTTTGGGAACAGCAAAAAAATTTTTAAAAAGTTAATATTTATTAAAATAAATATTCTATTTTATCCTACATTTTTTAAATGATGATATAAAAGATTTTGTTAATATTAAATTTCATTAAAGCAAATTTATTGCCTTATGATTTTATTAAACATTATTATTAAGTTTCTAAAAAAAATTTATTTTGATTAAAATATAATTAGAATCCTATAATTAAAAAATTAAAATATTCTCTTTTGATGGTTTCTACTTTATCCGAAAAATATTGAGTTTCCAATTCCGTGACAAAGTTGCCTGTTTACATTTTGCATGTATTCATTAAATCGTATATGTCAGTTTCTCAGAAATTCCATACACATTACAGGATACATTTAATCTAATTAATTTGTTGTCAAAAAATTAAAAAAAATTTATTATCTATTAAACGAATTAAACTTACATTTTAGATGTCACTGTTGAAAAATAAATAAGAATAGGTACAAATTTGTTTTTAAATACTAATTTAGTATTCTTTTTGATATAATCTTAATGGCCGAAAGAAAAGAATTTTTTTATTTTTCATTTATTTCCAAAAGACACAGATTCAATTCTTAAAACTTGATAAGTAAATTTAAATGAGAAAAATTAAACACTGCGGGAGACCGGGAGTAATGACGAGACACGAACTACAGTCGACTGATTAATGAGCTATAGCAAAGTCAGCTGTGTTAGCGACCTTCAACTCAGCGTCGTATATTGAATTCTTAGGGGCCCTTTAAAAATATTATAATTTACATTTGCTAAATATTATTAACTAGCTGTCGCACCCGTCTTCGACGGTTATAATATTTAGATTTAATAAATTTTGAAATTTATAATTACATCCAATTGGATCTAATTTCAAAGAGTATAAAAGTAATTTTCGATTTTTTATTTTTACAATATCTGATTTCATATTTAGATTTGCCATTATTAATTTTAAAATTCTGATAAAATTCTTAAATTAAAATTCTTAAAATTTCTTGTTAAAAGCATACTTAATTGGTCACAAAATTTTAAATAAAGAACATTTAGTAAAGAATTATCAAAAAATAAAAAATGTTAAATTTTTTGAAAGTGTCATATTTTTGTTTAAATTAATATTTTTCATTGGTGTGCAGCTAAGATTGCGTTTAATACCCAACAGACTAAAAACATTATTGTTTTACTTATAAAAAGTTGAACATAACAAATTCTTATATTACAATGTTATTAAAAAAATTGGAAATTCAAAAATTTGATTTAGACTTTTAAATTCAGACTATTTACTTAATTTAATAAAAAAATTGATTGTATTTATGTGAAAAAATTAGGTACAAATAGTTTCAAATCAATCTGACAAAAAATAAAAAATTTGCATTTTTTTGATTTTTTTAAATTTTTTGAAAAAATGTCATAACTTTTGTTCATGTTAATATTTTTTAATCAAATATGGCTAAGATTTTAAGTTACGTTAAGACTGAATACACTGCCAAGTTTCACCTCAATCGGTTGAGCCGTTTTAAAGTTTTGCCGGTACAAAATATTGACGACAGACAGACAGACAGACAGAAAGACAGAATTTTTATTTATGGCATATTTGTTATCTTTACTACTTAAAATGATAAACTATTCAAGAAAAAATTAATTTGGAGCAATGTACAGACAAAACTCTGATTTTATTAATATAGATTAGTTAAATGTTTATGATTAAAATTAAAAATTTTTTTAATAAAAAATTAAAAAAATTATAACAAAAAACATAATTAAAACATTTCCTAATTAATAATGTTAGACACACAATTCTGCACTTTGAAATGTAGAATTAAACAAGACAAAAATATAAATTTGCCATGGAAATAATTTATCCAATATGATTGACAAATATTTAAAAAAATTTTTTTAAAAATTTAACCAATGATAAATATATTTGTTTATTAAAAATACTAAATATAAATTGAATTTCTTTGGACAATTTAATTTTTTCGATTTTTACTATGTGTTTTTATAAAATTTCAAAAAGCCTAGTATTTTTAAATTTATGAATGTACTTATATAATTTTAAAAAAATTTTAAATCAAATGTGAACATTGTAATAAAAATTATAAAGCTGAAAATTTCTATACAATTGCAGGATAACAAATATTATGTGACGCTTTACGATGCAATGGACTTAACGCGGTAATTATTAAAGGTTCAGTTTTCCGTGAACGTGTAAGGAAAAATAAGTCTTATGTATTGGCCAAGTTAGTCGCTTTTCACCGTGAAAATTTGCAAAACGTACACTGGTTACTTTGTCAACTACATCCAAATCCAATATATTAAAATTAAAATAAATGGCTTAAAAAAATATTTTAATTCTTTATTGTTGCAATGTTATATTTTATATTAAAAAAGATGACAATTTTTTTTAAATTATCTTTGGGAACAGCAAAAAATTTTCTAAAAAGTTACTATATATTAAAATAAAATATTCTATTTTTTCCTACATTTTTGTAAATAATTATATAAAAGATTTTTTTAATATTACATTATCATTAAAGCAAATTTATTGCCTTATGATTTTACTAATTATTATTATTAAGTTACTAAAATAAATTTTATTTTGTATTAAAATATAATTAAAATCCTATAATTAAAAAATTAAAATATTTTCTTTTGATGGTTTCTACTTTATTCGAAAAATATTGAGATTCCAATTCCTTGACAAAGTTGCCTGTTTACATTTTGCATGTATTCATTATATCGTATATGTCAGTTTCTCAGAAATTCCATACACATTACAGGATACATTTAAGCCAATTAATTTATATTCAAAAAATTTAGAAAAATTTTTTATCTATTAAAGGAAATAAACTTACATTTCAGATGTCACTGTTGAATAATAAAGAAGAAGATGTACAAATTTGTTTTTAAATATTAATTTAGTATTTTTTTTGATAAAATCTTAATGGCCGAAAGAAAAAATTTTTTTATTTTTCATTTATTTCCAAAAGACACTGATTCAATTCAATTAAAACTTGGTACGTAAAAAAATCGTATAACGTTTATACCGTACATTCATTAAATTTAAATGAGAAAAATTAAACACTGCGCGAGAACGGGAGTAATAGCAAGACACGAACTACAGTCGACTGATTAAGGCCTGAGCAGAATAGCGTCGTAATCGTAAGCGCAATCGCAAACGGAATCGTAATGGCGTTCCCGTTCCGTTTGCGATTGCGAGTTTATTGTGCGTTGATATCCGTAGACCGTTACTGTATAACCTAAAAATTTAATTTGTAGCGTCGGTTTGCCTCGTGGCTTTTTTAATGCAAGTATCAAAAGAACATTCCTATTTTTATAATAAAAGAATATATCTACAAGAGGAAGCTGTTGTGAACTTAAGAGAAAAAAAGTACATTGCTGAAGCAGGTAATTATATAATTATCATATTAAGTACATTTAAGGAAATGTATGCTTTGACATTTTTTACTTTCAATTGCCACTCTCGAATTTCGTTTTAAACATATGCATTGAATAGCAAAATTGTTATAGAATTTGAAGCTATGAGATAAATTTTATAAATATAATATAATATATAAAATTTTATTCAATAAATAAAATTTTGGTCTATTTTACCAGTAAAAGAACATCGACTAGTAAAAGAATAGTTATATTTTCCAGTGTAAGAACATAGTAATTTATATTAATATAGAGACTAGAAATAAAAAAGATTATAAAAAAAATGTTACAAATATTCTGAAACAATTTTATAACTTACTATTATCCATAATTTCTTGATTACGTATCCAGAAATATGATTTAATTGTGTAATAATTTTTAACTAATTTTCTGTTTGTTTTATTCATTTGACATCTATATAACTGACTAAAAAATTACAAAACTATTTTCAAAAATAACTTGAATATTGAATCTATTTTCTTACCATAAACTATATTTTGAAAAAATAAGGTATTAAAAAATATTTTTTTTATAGTGCTCAAAGTTATAATTTGTGAATTATCGTGATAGATAAACAATTTGGTCTTTTACTGATGCCAATTCTTTCACTGGTGCAACTACCCTATATACTTTTTAGAAAAAATTTAAAAACTAACAATTTTTATTAAACCAAATTCATTAACTTTGTTTAAAATTTTAAAGGCAACATGTCAGAATCAATGTCCGACGATTCGTTTGAAGAATCGGAAATTAGCCACCAAGAGAGACTTATAAATCTTGTACAGGGTTACCCCTGTCTATATGACAATAAATGTCCCGAGTTTAAAGAAAAAGGCGTTAAAGAAAATGCATGGACAGAAATTGCCAAAACTTTAAAAATTATCCGTAAGTATACTACATTTTTAATTTAATATAATTTTTAATTGAAGATTGTTTCTCTTGAGAAATATATATTACAAAAGTTAAAAATAACTATATAAATGTTAGATTTATTTTAATAAATATTGTAATACCTAAATAATTGGGTCAGAATTTCTCAAATGGTAAATTTTTTTATTCCTATTGTGATTAAAATGATATTTAAATAATTAATATTATATGTATTGAAAAAAATGCACATTCATAGCATTCAACTATAGAGTCTCGTAATTATTATTTATGATAAATAATAGTCATTGTTATTATTCAAATATTTAACAAATACTTTTTTTGATTTTGAAATCTGTCAACCGTATTTCAAGAAAAAAATTTTTCTATTGAATACTACAAGCCTGTTTAAACGCAAATAAATAAATAAGTAAAATATTGTTTAAAAATAAAATTGTCCATAACTTTGACAAAAAAAAATTAGAAATTTATTTTAATCATTCTAAGAATAAAAAATTATTTAACGTTAAAAATAATTACTTTTTTAAAATAATAGGTGATCCGCTTGAGAATTTCTGACCCAATTAATTGGGTAACAATATTTATTATTAATATTATATATATTTATATATATAATATAATATAATAAATATTATTATTAGTATATTTATCAAGAGAAACAATCTTCAATAATAATCACAAAAAAATTTACCCAATTACAAAATTGTAACAATATAGTATCAAAATAATTATAACTATATACACTCAAGAAAATTCTTAACAGATTTCACTACTTTTCATAGTTCATTAAGTCCCAAAGAAATTTTTTCAATTATATTAAATATGAAATTCAGTGAAATGAACTAAGAATACTATAAAAGTAAATAAGCTTTGTCACTGATTTTACTAAATTAGTAAAGTAACTTTAAATAGTACTTTGTGCAATTGTTTTAATGGTATTTTTACAACTGAGAAAAAGTAGTTAAATTAATAAAGTAAATTGATTCATTTTATTACAAAAGTGGTTAAATTAATGTTTTTACTCTACTATATGACTGTAATTGAACTTTTCATAAAAAATGTTTTCAGTGTATTTCAAAAATCAGTCTATATTATGTACATTGGTTAAAAAATTGAGAATTCATGCATATTTTTTCGTTTTGATTATCAAAGAATCCAAATATGCCTATAAATACTCATTTATTTCGTCAATATTTTGTTTATTTTGTTCTCAAATTAGAGATTAGCGTATTTTAAAATCCTAGCCTTATCAGATTAACAAATATTAATTTCAACGAAAGTAGTAACAATTTTTTAAAAAATTAGAGAAAACAATCAAACTTTTTATAAATTTTATCTCTTGTCAGACCACTATTTAACTTTCTGTGCCTATAGATTTTTTAAGGTCGAGAAATAAAATTTTAGCATTACAATTAAAAATAACCAATAAAACTAAAGTTATCACAATTTTTGGAAAATCTAAAATTTTGATATTTTGTTAGCTGTCAAAAAATAATGGAATAGATGTTCAAAAATATTTTATAAATTTTGCGAGTATTTTTATTAATAAAAGTAAATTTTTTAGCTGCAGAAGCTATGAAGGATTGGGAAAATTTACGAGACCGATTTTCAAGAGAAAAAAGGGCTCAGGAGGATGAAACGGCCAGCGGTAGCGGCTCGACTTCCAGAAGGCAATTCGAATATTATAAACAGATGTCGTTCTTAATAAAATTTGTAAAAAAGCGGAGGTAATTAATAATTAAATATTAATTAATCTGTCACCATGGTAAACCACCCTGGCCAATCCTGATGATCAAAGTCTGACCGAATTTGGTCAGGTTTTGATAAACTTTTGAATAGTATGTACAATATCGCAACAAATTAGAAACATATGATAAAAGAATGTTAAATAATGCTAAAGTAGTCTTCATTTAATTTATTTGTGCGAGAATTATTTACTAATTACATCATTTGCGACGTTTTTAAAAATGTTTTTTTTAGAACCATAGCTAACATACATGGAAAGAGGTTGTTTACTCAAGTGGGAGAGTCACCAAAAATGGTAGTCAGTGAGAATAATGAGAATTATGATGAGTAAGTTTATTTAAAAACTTTTGAAATATAAATAAATACGTCCGCATGAAAAGGAACCACTTTGTCGGTTCCAGATTCCGAGATAATTGCGATTTACTAATTTTGAGTAAAAATATCGAATTTTTTCTTAATCTACAGGGTCTCACACGTCGAATCATGCAATTTTCAAAATGTTATTCCTACTTTAAGTATTTTATTTCGTTGTTTGAAAAAAAGGAGAAAAGGGACCACTTTGTCGGATAACCGAATTATTTTTTTATTGTTTGAAAATGGAGGGAAAAATTCGAAACCTATTGATTTTCCTTCCTAATGGTGTACTAGACTTAACATTTTTAATTTAATTTTTAATTTCAGTTTTTAGAAATTAAATTTTCGATATTTTTTAAGAGTAGTCAAAATAAAGTCCCTTAAAAAATTTTTTTACATCTACTTTCTCTTTTTTTGCTTCAAATAATTCAATAAAATAACACCCAATCATTAACTTCGTTAAAAAATCTGGTTTATTAATTAAAAAACATTTTTTTTAGAAAAAGAGCCACTTTGTCGGATGTCTGTTCATTTTTTATTGTATCAAAATGGGGGGGAGTGAAAATTCGAAATCTATTGATTTTTTGTCTTTAAGGTATACTAGACGTAAAACTACTCTTATCTGAATAACTTCCCAGAAGAACCAATGATATTTGCATTTCAAACTTCGATTTGATTTTTCTCGAAATGAGATTTTTGACATTTTGAACTTTAAAATCCTGTAATTCAGCCCGTTTTGAACCAAATTAGACTTAAGACGTTTCAAAATTTTACAAATTTAACAAGGAATTTGACCATATAAATAAGTCCAATAGTGTCGAAGTGGTCCCTTTTCATGCGGACATACACACATATGGATTTAGCCATGTTTTAAAAAATTCCAGTGGGCAAAAGGACATGGGATGTTTTTCGGATGTCCCTAGGCTGAAGACATCCTGTGTCCCCGTGCCCACTGGAATATATAGTGTTAATACATGTGAAACTTAATGTTTTTCCTAGTTAATTAACTATGATATTTAATGAATTTTTTTTTCTTTAACGATATTTAACTGACGATATTGTAATTTAAATTAAAGCATTATTAGAGATTTTGAGTGTTATTAAGTTTTTATTTCAATAACTTACATATTCCAAGATATCTCTTAATTTAAAACAGACTGGGAACCTAAGAGGAACCCAATTAGTTTTTCCTTTTGTGTTTGTACACAAACAACAGAAGTGTTACTTTGAAATTTTATATTATGTATTTATGCTTTTTTATTTAGAAATTTCGTTTTTTTGAAAGATTGAAAGTTTTACATTTTTTATAATGTATCGTAGTTTTAAACATGTACTCAATATTGTCAGAAAAATTTCATTTTTTTCATATTAAAGATTTTATTTTTTTAGCAATGTGGGTCCAAAACGTTCACCTTTTCAAAAAAGAGAGAAAAAAGTCAAGGTTGAATCACTGGATGGACTTGAAACTACCCTAAAATCATTAACGAAAACTGTGCAAGAAAAACTCACGAATGATAATGAAATGATTAATAATAATCAAAAGAACAATTTTCAAATGAACGTTTCAGATAAAGATAGTGCTTTTATTTCATTTATAATGATGCAAATGAGTGAGTTGCCAGAAAACATAAAAGCCCGCTTACAGGCAGAAATTACTAATTTAATTTGCAATGCAATCGTTGAGGCATTAAAGGAGAAGGTTTAAATAATTGGTATTTTGGCAAATTTTTCTTTTAAAAATGTTTTATATTTATCTATAATTTTTTAATTACCTACTTAAAAAAATAATTCACCATTTAATGGTCTTCTTTTCCTAATATAGTGATATGTTGTGATACTAGCATGTATTTTTCATATATAAAAATTGCTTTATAAGCTAGTCAAAGAAAAAAGGAAATACATTGTGATATTAGTAGTACTAGCATTGACATACATATAAATATGTATATGTTTAATGATTAATAATGTGAGAATAACTATTTGTTGTTTTGTTTGTCACAGTTTCTATAATAATCGATATTTTAAATATGGTCGAAAATGCGAAAAGTATAAGAATAGTTTTCTGGAAACGTTCAAAACTCTAAAATAGCAACAAACTAAAATCATAGATTTCTATGAAAAGCATCTAAAATTGTGATTTTTCAGTAACCATTTTCTATTAAATTAACATTTTTTGTATTTCTTATTTCAGAGTTATGAACTTCTCATACTTTTGTGTTGTAAAAGGTTCGAATTTATCGAATTGTTTATGTTAATTAAGCGTTAAATAAAATAAAGTTGGATCCAAGTAATGATGTTTGTTTTAATCTTGTTTCAAATCTTGAATTAACATTAAAGTTGTTTTTAAAAATATTTTTCTAAGACGCTCAAAAGTAAGGCATGTGGAATACTGATAAAGAGAATTTAAATTATAAAACCTGCAAAATTTAGTTTTTATTGAATAATGACGGTTCTAGAATTTTTATTTCCTTAATTTTAAAAAAGAAACCAGAACAGCAAAAATTATATTACTTTAATGCAAAATCTCTTTTTTACATAATATGAAAATTTAAATATGAACTATTCAGATTCAATTAATTAACTAATTTATCAAGTAACGAGAATAACGGTATCGATAACGAGTTATTTTTTTTGGTAACTTGTAAAGAAAAATCGTTACTCTCATACTAAGTCTCATAAATAAGAATATTATAATTGGAGACAGTGCAGTACCGAAGATAATTTTGTAAATTCTACAGACTTCTTTAATCTTTTCTTGGCATAGAATTGGTTGCAGTTAATTCTATCTAAGTTATTCGTCTTGTAAAAGTTCTTGAAAATAAAAAAATCAATTACCGTCAATCAAGTGGGGAAATTATGGAACAGAAAATGCGATTTTTAAGTTTCTTCTTCACTAAAAGTCTAAATTGTATAAAATTTTTTTTAAACTATTCAAATATATTGTAAACACCCTTCTGAAGATTTTCTCCAAGTTCCATTAACAAAAAATTTTTCTGACGGAATTATTCAAACTTGAATATTGTTTCATAACTGACCGCATTTGGGGTAATTATAAAACAAAAGTATAACATAATAATAATAATAATAATAATAATAATAATAATAATACATAGAAGAATTTATCAATCAATCCGAATCAAATTTAAAGCATTTATAGTTTATCTGTATCGACAGTACATAAATGCTTTAAATTTGATTCGGATTGATTGATAAATTCTTCTATGTATTATAATTATCACCGAATGATAAATTCATCTATAGTTAATAAAAGTATAACATGTTTTCTTTGTCTATATATTAAGAAAACTTTTTATTTAGTACTCAAGTGTAAAATAATAAAACAAAACAAATAACAAATATTATTATCTGGTATCTTTTAATAAGCTTTTTTGAATTTGAACGCAAACGAAATTTGTGACGACCTATAGAAAAAATGGCGTTAATGTATGGGACAGTGTGTGACATGGGGGGGTGGTCGAAAATGGTCAAAAATCGCGTGACGTATTATGTGTACGACCTCTAATTCATTTTTAAATCATTCTTGGTTAATTGAGTACTATCAAATAAATATTTAGTTGAAGCAAATAAAGTTTATTTGATTAAAGTAAACTGATCTGCGCTAAGAATTAAGTATTTCATATAAATACCAATGACTCTAAGAAAAGTAACCATTGCAAAAAAAATTTATTAATAGAAGTAAAAATTTGATACAATTAAATATTATTTTATATTAGTGAAAATTATTTTGAAAAAGTAGATTAAAAAAATCCATATACGTCAAAACAGAATTAAAAGAAATATTTTACAAATTAAAAATATTGACCACAAATAAAAATTATTTGCTACCAATAGAATTAATTTCATGTCCAAAATAATAATTATTCGAGAAAGAAACATTTTTATTTCCCAATAAATGTTGCTTACTCAAGAAAGTTAATTTAAAAATGGGTTTAATTTTAAAAAAAGTTGTGAACTTTTTTAAATACTTTGATTCCAAAACATTAAGAATATTTTATTACTTTAAAATATATTTGGATAAAATTTTACAATTTTTTTAAATTCAATTAATAATAAATAATTTAAATGAAATTAAAATGCTATTACCTAAAGGGAATCACAATATCACGCGTACCTTAGTGCGCGTATATTTTGCTAGTACTAAATAGATGCCATTTTTCATAGAATTGCACTTTTATTCAAAAGCAAAATTTTAATTCCATATGAATCCTGATATTTCATTCTAAATAAAATCATTCTCAAATTCAAATTAAAAACAGATTGATTGATTTAACTGTTAATCTGAAAGCTCGCATGTTTTCAGTCATTCAACGTTGAGGTAGAAACAATTTTTGGCAATCTAATAATTATACTCTGTAGATAAAATCAAAGAATGTTTTGAGACAATTTATTGAATAATTTATATTTTGATTAAACAATTTTTTCAATAACCTTTTGAATTTTTTCTTTATTTTTTTTACAAAAGTGTAGTTTTTTTAATGTTTTACATTACTTTTTAAAGCTAAAATAAAATGAATCGTTGCATTATTTTTTTCGCCTTTAAAAACGTTGCAGACTTCAACCTCATTTAAATAGCCTAAAATCTTAACTTCCATTAATAACAAAATTTAATTTCATCTATATATCTAAATATATGTATGAATAAAGTAACTCTTAAAATACTATAATACTGTTCCATCACATATGCATTTGCTTTGAGAAAATAATTATTTCTCAAATACTGTTGCTTATATTATTATAAAAACATTTTTCATACAACTAGGTAACAATAACCTTTTTGGACATGTTTTAATTTAACATATACATGATAGATACTTAACATATACTACGTACAAAATTTAAATAGTTACATTATTTTTATGATCACAGATTTCTTCAGTCTTCATAATAATTTTCATTGCGAGTTGGTTGAATATAAAAAAATATTATTAGAACAAAAATTAAGTCAAGTTGCATATAAAATTTTTAAACGAAAAGCAAACACGAAACGAGTATTGTATTATTATTCCAATTATTCATAAAACTGTCTTTTTGACACTGTCAAATGTTAATGTTTAGTCGTTTTCTTCCTTAACAATTGGAAAATGTGTTTCGGTAAGAATTTTTGCGAAACTGAGAGCAAATAAAAGAAAATGTGATATCGAAATAACTAAATTATTACAATCTATAACTGTTTTTTCCTCATTGTAGCGAAACATTTCTTTGAAAAACATTAACTTATTTCATTTTTCACTTGAAATTATCAATTTTTTGTGAAACGAGATAACATTGAAGTATATGCAGTATATAAGAAAAAAATAATTAAAAAGCATTTTACGATAAATAAGCAAATTTTATAGTTTTCCGAAAAAACTATTTATTCTGAGATTTTGAATACGTTCTGACCCTTTCAAGGTAGATCTTTGAAATATAAAAAAGTGCATTGAATACAGAAACTAATGTTGGTAGAAATAGAAATTATTATTCTACAGTTTTTTTTAAAATTCCACTAATGTATGTCCACTCCAGAGGGAAGTTTTAATGATTCAAAAATAAGGAATGAAGCTGAGGAAAATGTATCTAATTTTGTTCGAATTACTGGTGCGTGGAACGCCTTAATTCCCACTTCTTGCTGAAATTTCTGAAAATGAGGTCAAACATGTTTCACCGTAATGCAATGATTTTCGCCTTTTCAATGAAAAATAAAAATAAATAAAAAAAAATAAAAAAAAAATACTTTTCAATGGGGACTAGAAAATCTTAAGACATCCCTTCATCAGACTTATTACACTTTTAGCCACATGAGTTTTATCTTGAGTAGGACAACCGAATTTGGATTGCGAATAGCCGATTTTGAAAGTCATTTAGCATCTTAATTGAGCTAAGAAAGTTGACAGACAGTTGTCGTAAAACTCCATATCACATATCATCTGCATGTCGACCCCGCCTTATGTAATCGTTTTGCCACGGTATAGATCCAGCAGGAGTCATGAAAAATCTGGCTAACTGATCACGCATTTCTTGCCCTGCCAGTGTCTCTTGTCGAGAAGTCCTTGGGGGAAAATCCTGTAATTGATCTCGCCCATTAAACCGCCAATCACCTAAAGTTTGAAGATTCGTAAATAATAAAAATAAAAATGTAAGAATGTTATTTTTAGAATATAAAAAGTAGAAATATACTTTCTAAAATGTGAAAAAGAGAAAAAATAGTATATTATGTGGCAAGCACGTAAAGCAATACTTTTAGGTGAGGATATAATTTTCAGTACGAGCTATCGTTGATGCGACTGAGGTGAGATGAAGGCGAGCGGGTCGAGCCGCAGTCAAGTCGAGTCGAACCGAAGTCGTACAGACAGCGAGTACCGAAACCATCCGAATCTAAAAATTGCTACGTGCGAGCTCCATACGCTATTTTTTCGCCATTGATATGAAAAAGTGAAACATTTTAAAAGAAAAACAAATTGTCGTAAAAAGTTTTTTTTGGCAGTAATCTGACAAAAGAGTCTTTTTATAGCAGGTAGCCCAACCTGCCTTATGAAGTGCTACTTTGTCTGCCCAAAACAGGCACAAAAAGACACTTTTTAATGTCAATGGCGAAACAATATTTTTGTAGACATGTAATATTAGTAGACGCTGCTGAATTATAAAGATTTTTGGATGATAGATGCTTTAATTTTGAGGTGTGCAATATTAATACCTATATAAAAATAAAGCGAGATTTGGACAAGATTAAGAGAATCTTCAATTTGAGTAAATATTTAAAGAAATGGAGTAATCGCATGGTGATGAGACATAGTTTCTCAGTGAAAAAAATTTTGATAAATATCTTTCTACTTGACTGAAAATAAGTATTTCTCATAACACTGTACGACAAAAATGATATTTTTTTTCTCAAATTTACTGAGAAATCTTTAATTTACCGCCATTTTATTATTATTTTTGGTATTCAATATTAATTGTCTAGAATTTAGCATCAGGGCTGTAAGACAAATTTCAATATTGAAGTTTCCTTCATCGTTGCAGAATATTCAAATTTTTAAATAAAATACGAAAATATTTTGATATTTTAGAGTTTCTAATAATAATTTCAGCTTTTTATTAAATACTGTTTTTTCCCTTAAATTCAGTTTGTTTTGTACATACATAACAAATAATTACATTATCTTTATTTTTTTTGTTGAAATTATGCATTTTCAGTAGTAAATAAATAATTAAATATGTAAACTGTAAATTATATGAAATATTTTTTAATTTTTATGCCAAAAAAATTAATTTGTTTGTCACTTGTTTCACAATACTGAAGTTATACATGGCGTAAATTAAATGTGACATAACAAAATTTAACGTAACTGGAAAAATGATTTTTAATTGCCTTATTGTAATAACTTCTCAATTTTTCTTTATCGAAATTGTTGGCTGAGATTCAAGGTTTTATTTGAAACCAAAAACAAAATTCTTCCGCCTCTTGATTTTTTTCAATTCAATATCAAAGATAGTCACAGGCATGCTTTTTCGACTTTTTAACACTAGTTTTCTCAAAAACTTGACGTGCTAGGGCGTTTTTCTTTGCAGAATCGTAATTAGCGTAAAAACATCTATCGAAAGTGACCAGAATTATTCCAGGGGCAAAATCAGTGTCGAACAGTGTAATTCAAAAAAAATCTAGTCTGGTGAAAATTCACTACTCGCTTAAAATGGATCAGTGACAAGTGAGTCACTGAGATTAAGTGAAATTTAACTGAGAAATCAATTAAATTCTACTGAGACTCAGTAACACTTTACTGAGAATCAGTGGTTTTTCACTGATGAATCAGTATCCTCTGTCATAACTGATTTCAATCAGTGATATTTTCACTGAGAATCAATGAAATTTTACTAAATTTTCAGTTAAATTTCACTGAGACGGAACAGTGTCAGACTTCTTGCTGATTAATCAGTGAAATTACACTGATTCAATTTAAGAGAGTAAAAACCATGAAAACAGTGTCTCACACGATTTTCGGAAAAGAAAATAATAGACAGAATTTGAAAATTTGAAGAAAATTTTTTTATTCCGACCGACTTTAGCATTTCTTTTCTTCATTTTTTCCATTCTCATTGAAAAGCTTAGACTGTTTCCAACAAAATATGTATGAAATGAGTTTTTGCTAAAAAATTCCAAAGAAATATAAAAAATTCTTTTTTTTCATGTTTTTTTCAAATTCATTATCCCAATTTCATCTCTATACATTTTATTGCAAATAATCTCAAGTGTTTAATGAAATCAAAAAAATTTTTTTTTAAATTTTGTCAATTGAAGTGTAAAAAAGAGGCTAGGAGAAAATTTACATTTGAGGCAATTTTTGGTTTAAAAGCATGTGATTGAAAAAATTAAGTGAAAATAAATTGATACCTACCACGACCATAGGTGTGAAGGACTTTGCAGTTGAATCTAATAACTTTTAACAATAATATTATTATTTATGGCAAAATCGAACCAGGGGGTGGGGCAAAGATTGCACATTTTTTAAAAATGTTGCAGCAACTAAGCAATACAATTTAAGGCATTGGTGTCTCTGGGAAAAAGTTGTGTGATTAGACCATCTTTCAAGCAAGCAATTACATATAAAAAGGATTTCATTCATTCCTTTAGTTACAAGAACCTGAAAACTGTTACTATGTCAAGTTTGCCACACTCTCCCCTATATATCTATATATTCATTATATTTCAAATGCAGTCGTTGCGGCCTAATTTTTAAAAACATTGATT
The DNA here is from genome assembly GCF_019393585.1 of Leptopilina boulardi. Lineage (NCBI taxonomy): Eukaryota > Metazoa > Arthropoda > Insecta > Hymenoptera > Figitidae > Leptopilina > Leptopilina boulardi. Next base: position 256,978 of record NW_026137714.1, read on the forward strand.
CATTTAGAAATGGATCAGTATCATATCTGGAGAACGAAACAAAATGAATCATGTTAAAATATTTATAACGTTACTTAAAATATGACTGTAAAATGAAGAAGGTGCGGAAAATGTCACTTTTTCAGCAATTAGAAAACACGCGAAAAAGCACAGAATAATTCTTAAAAGTGCAAATTAGCTTTTTGAATTTGGCCCCCCAAATATCCTAAGTTTGATGTTTTTATTAATTAATTACAAGAAGGTGGAATTATGAAATTAAACAAAAATCTCACTAAATATGGAGCATTTTTTATGAACTTTCAGGTTTTCTCTTAGCACTTTTTTAACTCTTTCTTTAAATATGCAAGAAATATTATGTTGAAAGTACGCGATTTCTGAATCTTTGCATACTTTGCAACTTAATACTTCTTTCCATTAAAGAAAAATAAAAAAATTTGTCACTTTCGCAACTTCTAAATTACACCGAAATCTACATACACTATAATTTTCGTTTTGGTTCCGAATTTCTTTAAAAATATATAATGATTTAAAAATTGAAAAATTATTCAGGGTAAAACTGTTTATTTTCTTCTAATTGAAGTTGGTTTTTAATTTAAACTCCTTGATCGGAATATGAATAATAAATAGAAACCATCTTTAATTAGAAGAAAACAAACAGTTTTAACCTGAAAAAGTTTGTAATTTTTAAATCTTTATATGTTTTAAAACAGATTTGGGACCAAAACAAAAATTGTGGTGTATGTGGATTTCGGTGTAACTTTGAAGTTGTGAAAGTGACAAATTTTTTTATTTTTCTTTAACGGAAATATTAAGTTGCAACTTCAAAAAGCTATTTTTTCTATTATTTTAATTTTTCCACTAATTAAAATATTGAAAAATGATTAAACAAACAATTTTAAAAAAGAATCAATAATTATTTTTTCACTTTAAAGAATTATTCTTTGTTTTTTTACATGTTTTCTAATTGCTAAAAAAGTGATGTATTTTCGCACCTTCTTAATCTTACACTCATATTTTAAGAAAAGTAATAAATATTTAAAAATAATTATTTTTATTTCGTTCCCCAGATATCATACTGATTAATTTCTAAAAGAATCAATGTTTTTAAAAATTAGGCTGCAACGACTTTATTCAAAATATGATGGTCTGACCCTATAATATTATTGTTATCTTAAATACAACATCAACATATTATTATATATTTTTACAAGTATATTTACCGAGAATAAGGTGACCATCATCAGTTTCCTGGTCAATGTAGGAAAGCGGACAATATCGACGATTTTGAGCTTCTTGCATGTTATTGACAGACATGAGATAGTTGTGCAAACAAATAACTGCCATTACAATGTTTTCTACCCTTTCAGGGTCGGCCGAAATACTTGTGTATAATATCCTCCATCTCGATGATAAAATACCAAATGCATTTTCGACTATCCTTCTAGCACGTGAGAGCCTGTAATTGAAAATATTTTTCATGTCTCCCAAAAAAGAACCTCCGTATGGTTTCATCAATTTTGTAGAGATGGGAAAAATGCTGTCTCCCACAAGGTAAATAGGTGTACTGATGTTCGAATTATCAATTGGGAAATATTCTCTAGGAAAATTTAGAGAACCGTTGAAAAGACCTTCTGATATTTGAGACTCATGGAAGATACCCGCATCATTGCAGCTTCCAAAAGATCCAATGTCAACTAACGAGAACTTATATTCATAATCACAAACTGCCATTAGCACAATGCTAAATGTTTTCTTGTAATTAAAAAATAAAGTCCCGGAATTTGAAGGAGCTCTTATATGAATGTGTTTTCCATCAATCGCCCCTCCGCAGTTAGGTAAGTTCCAAACTTCTTCAAACCCCTTGCTAATTTGAACCCATTTTTCTCTAGTTGGAAGCGATAGATAGTCCGGTGATAAAGCTTTGATAATAGCGATGCACGTTTCCTTAATGACGGACCGAAGCGTAGATTCTCCAATGCGATAAGCAGAAGCAATTGAAAATATATCACTACCACTTGCCAAATATCTGAAAAAAATATATTTATTTATTTATTTAGATGGAAATACTATAGTATTCAATTTAATGAAATTTCTATTCAAAAACATTTTTTATAAGGCATTTAGACATTAAGACATTTTATGACATTTAAAAATTTTCCAGCAAAATTATCCTTTTATGCCTAAGCAGAAAGTACCTATATCTACGAATAAATAAAGTACTTGATACCCACTTGAGAGTCATTGCAAGTCGATGCTCAGGAGACAAAGATTCTCTACGACTTCTTTTCAGAAGAAATGGCGTCACTTTTCTTAATAAGTCATTGAAGCAATCCAAATTCATTCGCGTATATTTGAAAAAATAAACGTCATCGTGTTTAATTTCTTGAAAGAAGGTTGCGAATTCGCCAAGCTCCTTTCTTCGCTGATTGATGGGTCTCACGGCCCATCTTCTTCTGGAAGAAGTTTCTTTTTTTAATAATATTATGAGCGAAGACAATTGGATTATTACGAGTAAAGCAGCATACAGCTCATTGTTCATGTGATTGTCCATTTTTCCCCAATTTCGAATTACTGGAAAATAGTGAAACATGCTTTCGAGATATAGAGGAATCATCTATCATCTATCTATATTAATAAAATCAGACTTTTGTTTGTACATTGCCCAAAATTGATTTTTTCTAGCATAATTTATCGTTTTGAACATCAGACAAACCAAAAATGACCAGAAAAAAATTTGTGTCTGTATGTATGTATTTATGTGTGTATGTATGTATGTATGTATGTATGTCCGCAAAATTTTGTTCGCTTATAACTGCAAAACGGCTGGACTGATTGAAATGAGACTTGGCAGTTTTTTATACCAACCATTTTCACAATAAATTTAAAAAATAAACAATTAATCCGAATTTATAAGCCAAATTCAAATTTTTTATTTAAAAAATTTTTTTAATTCATTTTTTGGATGAATATTGTTTAATTCTTTAAAGATATATGTATTGGTATTTTTTTATGTCTTCAATTTTTAAATTATCATCATTAAATCTATTTTATTATCAATTTAGTAAATGTAAATTTTTGAATTTCCATTGTTCTGTTAAAGTTAATATAATTCTTCAAATAATTGAAATATTTTATTGTTCTTGGGCATAATTTTAAAAGATATAATTTGCAATCGAAATATGTTATTTGTTGAAAATTTAATCAGTTTTTGAATAGGAAGCAGATGTTTAAGTATAATTAGAAGAAAAACAAATTTACCTCTGAAAATTATAATAATTTGTCACATTTTTTAGATTAAATTTTAAAAAAGAAAATTTTTGCAAAAAAATTATGACATTACTGACTATTAAATATTTAAATTATACGTATAGAAATTACCATGAAAATAAGTCAAAGAACATGAAGTGTTAATTAGTACATTTTAGAAAATAATGAATTCTTTTTAGAATTAAAAATGTATCATTTACCCAATTTTTGCAGATTGTGTAAATTAAACTGAAATGGACTAAATAATAATTCAAAATTTATCAAAACATATTTTTAAACATAAAAGCACGTATAGTTGGATTACACCCGTCGAAGACGGGTACGACAGCTAGTTAAATCATTAAACAAAACCAGAAAGATTACTTATTTACTTACTTTCTGGGTAATCTTTCTAGACATAGATTTTTTTGAATAATTTTCTTAAAATTCTTATAAGTTAAATGTTCCTACTAATTGTTTTAATTAAGTAATTTTTTTTCGTTCAAATCAATTATTTGGTTTCTCAAAATATTTTTTGTTTAATAAAACAATATTTTAATTTGTTGTTTTTATTATAGAGTTTTAAATAATCTATCGGTTCCTGAAAGTTTCGCTGATATTGAGCGAATTTTTCCAACTTTCAGTTTAGTACATTTGAAACTGAGGAATGTATTGGAAACCAAAAAGGCTGCAAAATTTGTGTTTTTGTATAATGTTCTGAATTCAACAAATTAAAAAAAAGAATGTTACATAGTTAATTTATTACATTTATCTAACCCTCGGAGCACACTCAGAGTCTCTGTGATAGGTGACTCTGTTCACTTTTCAAAAATGTACCATTTAAAAACTTCTCAATAGATCGACATACAAAATTGCTTAATATTCTTTGAACATTGTTTAATAAGTTTTCATACTTAAAAAGTTTCATTATAATAGAAATAAAATATAAAAAATACTAAAAAACAATAATTTTTCAGAAGAACGTAAAGTTATATTTTGTAAAAAATTGTAGTTCTTTTAATTTTTAATATTTTTAGCTTATATTTTATTTTCAGGCCTCAGGACTTCTAACTGTTGAATTTTTTTTAAAGAAATTTAAAGTTAAACTAATAGACAGGGTCACACATACCTTATATGTGCTCCGAGGGTTAAGGATTAAAAATCAGTATTTTTAATTTTGCCAAAGAAGCATTAGAAATCAGAATTCTGTAACAGTTTTCTAAAGTTTTTAAAAAAAAAAGATTTTTATTATAACTTAAAAGTGAATTTACTTAGTATGTATGAATTTTCATCTTTAAGTAAAAACGATATAAAATATTGCTAATTTAAAACTAAGTTTTACCTTTATTTTATAATGATTACTTTATTTTTAACACCCCAAGATAAATTTTAATATTTTCTTGATAAAAGTAGAAGCATTTTATAATGAATTTATTATTCATTTTATAATTTTTAGTATCAACAAAACGAACCACTTAAAAATAAATATTTAAAAAAAGTATTAAAAAAATTTTATTTGAATAAAAAAATCCGATTTAAATAAAAAAATCAAATTTTTTTGATTTTTTTTAAAAAAAATCATGGTTCTTATCAGCCCTGAAAAAACCAAATATTGTTCTGAAAAAAAATTAATTTTTCCAAAGTTAAAAAATCATTTATTACATTCAGTAAATAGTATTAAATAATTATGTAGTTAATGAATATGATATGTCGCATGCCTAATAATTGAGTGGAAAAGACAACTTTTTATTTTGCATCTATTTTGGAAAAAGTCAAAAAAATGTTGAAATTAAGTTATTTTAATTTATTCATAAAAAAATTAAAGAAAATTAAAGAAAATCATTGATTTTTTCCTGACTTACCTAATCGTTAGATACCTTGAATGATTATTGAAAAATAATTAAGAATTTTGATGACAAAAATTTCATAACCTAAAAAATTATTATTTTTATTTTTTTACTTAAGATGATTTAGTTAAAAAATTCCTTAAGAAATGTATTTTTTCTCTTAAGTTTTTGACAACTTCCTTTTGTCAAAAATTCTTTTTTATTATAAAAAATATCAATTTTCTTTTAAAACGAAATAAAAAAGCTACGAGGCAAACCGACGCTACAATCATACATTAAATTTCAGGTTATACGGTAACGGTCTACGGATATCAACGCACAATAAACTCGCAATCGCAAACGGAACGGGAACGCCATTACGATTCCGTTTGCGATTGCGCTTACGATTACGACGCTATTCTGCTCAGGCCTTTAATGAGCTATAGCAAAGTCAGCTGTGTTTGCGACCTTCAACTCAGCGTCGTATATTGAATTCTTAGGGGCCCTTAAAAAATATTATAATTTACATTTGCTAAATATTATTAATTAGTTAAATGTTTATGATTAAAATTAAAATTTTTTTGAATTTAAAGTTAAAAAAATTATAACAAAAAACATAAATAAAACATTTCCTAATTAATAATGTTAGACAAATAATTCTGCACTTTGAAAAGTAGAATTAAACAAGACAAAAATATAAATTTGCCATGGAAATAATTTATCCAATATGATTGACAAATATTTAAAAAAAATTTTTTAAAAATTTAACCAATGATAAATATATTTATCCAATAAAAATAATAGATGTAGATTGAATTTCATTAGACAATAAAATATTTTGTATATTTACCATATGTTTTTTAATTTTTTTTTAAAAAAGCCTAGCCTTTTTGATTTTATAAAAAATATAATTAAAGAAAATTTTGAAACCAAAATTGTAATAAAAACAATTAAGCTAAAATTTTTTATTAAATTGCGGGAAAAAGAATAATATGTGACTCTTTACTTAGCAATAGACCAAACGCAGCAAATATTAAAAGCTCAGTTTTCCTTGAACGTGCAAAGAAAAATGTGCCTTATGTATTTGCCAAGTTGGTTGCTTTTCAACCTGAAAATTTGCAAAATGTACACTCGTTACTTTGCCAACGACATCTAAATCCAAGATTTGAAAATTAAAATAAATGGCTTAAAAAAAATATTTTAATGTTTTATTGTTGCAATGTAACATTTAATGTTGTAAAAGATGATAATTTTTTTCGAAAATAATCTTTGGGAATAACGAAAAAAAATCAAAAAAGTAAATATTTAATAAAAAAATATTCAGTTTTGCCAACATTGTTTTAAATATATGTTATAAAAGATTTTTAAAAATTATATTTAATTAAAGCACATTTATTGCTTTATGATTTTATTAAACAATATTATTAAGTTTATGACAAAATTTTGTATTAAAATATAATTAGAATCCTATAATTAAAAAATTAAAATATTTTCTTTTGTAGGTTTCTACTTTATCCGAAAAATATTGAGTTTCGAATTCCTTGACAAAGTTGCCTGTTTACATTTTGCATGTAACTATTTTATTGTATATGTCAGTTTCTAAGAAATTCTATACACATTATAGGATACATTTAATCTAATTAATTTCTTGTCAAAAAATTAAGAAAATTTTATTAACTATTAAACGAAAAAAACTTACATTACAGATGTCACTGTTGAAAAAGTAAATAGCAAGAGAAACAAATTTTGTTTTTAAATATAAATTTTTTTTTTTGATGATATCTTTAAAGCCAAAATAATATTTTTTTATTTTTCACTTATTGTGAAAAGACGCAGATTCAATTCCCAAATTTGTTACTTAAAATATCTTAAAACTTTTAAATTTGTTAACCTTTAATTTAAACTGGGAAAAATTAAACACTGAGGGAGACCGGGAGTAATGACGAGACACGAACTACAGTCTACTGATTAATGAGCTATAGCAAAGTCAGCTGAGTTAGCGACCTTCAATTCAGCGTCGTATATTGAATTCTTAAGGGCCCTTTAAAAATATTATAATTTACATTTGCTAAATATTATTAATTAGTTAAATGTTAATGATTAAAATAAAAATTTTTTTGAATTTAAAGTTAAAAAAATTACAACAAAAACATAAATAAAACATTTTCTAATTATTAATGTTAGACAAATAATTCTGCACTTTGAATAGTAGAATTAAAAAAGACAAAAATATAAACTTGCCATTAGAATAATTTATCCAATATGATTGACAAATATTTAAAAAAAAAATTTTGAAAACATTTAACCAAAGATTAATATATTTGTTTATTAAAAATACTAAATATAAATTGAATTTCTTTAGACAATTTAATTTTTTCGATTTTTACTATGTGTTTTTATAAAATTTCAAAAAGCCTAGTATTTTTAAATTTATAAATGTATATAATTTAAAAAAAATTTTAAATCAAATGTGAACATTGTAATAAAAATTATAAAGCTGAAAATTTATATACAATTGCAGGATAACAAATATTATGTGACGCTTTACGGTGCAATGGACTTAACGCGGTAATTATTAAAGGTTCAGTTTTCCGTGAATGTGTAAGGAAAAATAAGTCTTATGTATTGGCCAAGTTAGTCGCTTTTCACCGTGAAAATTTGCAAAACGTACACTGGTTACTTTGTCAACTACATCCAAATCCATTATTTTAAAATTAAAATAAATGGCTTAAAAAAATATTTTAATTTTTTATTGTTGCAATGTTATATTTAATATTAGAAAAGATGATAATTTTTTTTAAATTATCTTTGGGAACAGCAAAAAATTAGTTAAAAAGTTAATATTTATTAAAATAAAATATTCTATTTTTTCCTACATTTTTGTAAATGATGATGTAAAAGATTTTTTTAATATTACATTTGATTAAAGCAAATTTATTGCCTTATGATTTTATTAATTATTATTATTAACTTTCTAAAGAAATTTTTAGTTTGTATTAAAATATAATTAAAATTTTATAATTAAAAAATTGTTATATTTTCTTCAGATGGTTTCTACTTTATCCGAAAAATATTTAGTATCCCATTCTTGGACAAAGTTGCCTGTTTACATTTTGCATTTATTCATTTTATCGTTTATGTATGTCAGTTTCTAAGAAATTCTATACATATTTCAAGATAATTGTAATCTAATTAATTTTTTGTCAAAAAATTTTGAAACGTTTATTAACTGTTGAATGAAATAAACTTACATTACCGATGTCACTGATGAAAAATAAATGTCAATCAGAACAAATTTTTTTTAAAATATAATTTTTTTTGGATAAAATCTTAATGGCCGAAAGTGAAGAATTTTTTATTTTTCTTTTATTTTCGAAAGACATAGATTTAATTACCAAATTTGATACTTAAAATATCATACAAATTTTAAATTGTTTAAGGCCAGGTCCAAGTCGAGTCAGCTGTTCCTTTGAAGTTTCAATGGAACAGCTGACACGACTTGGACCTGGCCTTAAGGGCAGGTCCAAGTGAGGCAGAGCCATGTCAAAAAGAACAAAAATATTGGGAAATTTTTTTAGCAACTTACTTGAAAACCAAAAATCAGAATGTTTTGTCCTTTTGGATAATTGATATTTAGGAAAAAATACACCAGCTAAGACATTTTTTTGCATCATATTGATGAACAAAATATTTTATTAATATTACAAATATGAGGAGTTTTCCACAACATCAAATTATCTATTTTCTCCGAAATAAAAAGATAGAATGCACTTTCCATTTGTAAAATTAACAACCGATAGAATACATTCCAGCTAAAATTCACTAAACACGAAAATAACAAAAAAAAATTTATTTTAAACCAAACATACCGACACTGTTGACATTGATTTTTGACATACAATTGTACTGATTTGCCATTAGACATTTCGCGTTAGAGCCAGTTGGCGGCGCTGATGGTGCGTGTAATTTTCTACCATTTACAACTCACTGCGTCATATAGTAAACTAAAGGTCAATGCACAATAACTTCGCGAAAGTCTTTCGGGAACAAGAGGCTTGAGATAGAAAAGGACACACACATATATATATATATATCTGTTCTTTTCTAACTTATTTTACGGAGTATTGTATGTTTGCCTATAGTATAATATAAAAATAAAATATAATTCAACATAATGCAAATAAAATAAATTCTACAAAATTGCAAAAAAAATTATAGTTATTTTATAAAATGTTTTTAAGATCGATTGGCATGTTCATTTAAATGCAAAATGCAAAACTGAAAATAATGGAAGAAAAAAGGACAGGGATATATCACTATCCTTTTCACTCTCATTATTTTCGGTTTTGCATTCTACATTTACATCGGCATATAAATTGATCGCTGAAAAAAGACCATGTACATACAAGAACATGATGGGTGGTTTTGAGAGTTGTTGACAGTATATTGTCAGTAAAAATTACCCAATCAGGATATAAATGCTGTTGGAATATCCTTATAACAACATCACTGGCAGTGATTGCCGAACGCGATCATTTTTACGCTTTTTGACGATGCTTTTAAGCTGGTTCCAGAATGCAAACGCAGACGCATCCCAAGGCTAATTCGAATAGGGATGCGTTTGCGTCTCCATTCTGGAATCGGCCTCAAGTTGGTTTTATAATAAACGTGTCGGACGTGGAGGCAAACGTTCTGATGTCACAATGTTAAGTCGGTTCTACAATAGGCACGTTTGTACATGAATGTGTACGTTCCGTGCTGACGTCAACCATTTGCATAGCATTGTGACGTCAGCACGTACAAGTTCGTGTACAAATTTGCCCTTTGGAGAACCGACTGTATGCTAACTCTTCATTGGCTGCGCAAACGTATACGTAAATATGAACGTGTGACTTCAGCACGTTCACGTTCATGTACATATTTGTGCAGCCAATGTAGATTCACCATTAATCAAATGGGTGACGTCAACACGTCCATGTCCGACGCGCTTATTGTAGAACCAACTTTAGGTTGGTTCCACAATGCGCTCGACGCAAGGCAAACGCAGCGTTGACGCGACGCATCCCTATTTAATTAGCATTGGGATGCGTCGCGTCAACGCTGCGTTTGCCTTGCGTCGAGCCGATTGTGGAACCCAACTTAAGCGCGTTCCACACTTAAACTTTTCGGACGCCCGACACGTGAAACGTGCCCCCTCTTCAATACTAACTTCTCCTACGTCAGGAGGGGAATGCATTTGGTAGATGGAAAAGAGGGGGCACGTGTGTCGTGTCGGACGCCCGAAAAGTTTAAGTGTGGAACGCGCTTTAAAGCTGAGTCCAGAATGGGCACGTTACGCCCATTCCATTAACACGGAACGTTCACGTACAAACGTGCCCATTGTTGAAACGACTTTATGGAGTGTCTCCAATAGGAACCTAAGAGCATTCGTAAACCTATACGTATGACGTCACCAATGCTAAACTATAAGTCGGCTCTACTGCTGACTCTACATTGGCTGCGCAAAGATGTACGTGAACGTGTGACGTCACCCATTTGAATAACATTGTGACGTCAGCACGTTCACGTTCACGTACACGTTTGCGCAGTCAATGTAGAGTCAGCATACGGTTGAGTCCAGAATAGACTAAAAACATGAACGTATACGTAACGTGAACGTAACGTATCCATTTAAAATACATTGTGACGTTACGTATACGTTCATGTTTTTTGTCTATTCTGGACTCAACCTACAATCCATGGTACGCGACGCGAACGTGAACGCGACGTGCTGACGTCACCCATTTGATTAACATTGTGACGTCAGCACGTCGCGTTCACGTACACGTTGAATGTAGAGCCAACTTATGGGAACCAACGCGACGTGTACGCAAAGCGTACCAGCGTGCTGAGTTTACATTGGTTGCGCAAACGTGTACATAATACAGTCAAGACAATAATGCTGCGTCTCCAATGGGGACCCTAAGAACAAGCGTTGCATATACGTCGCGTTGGTTTTTATTTAGTTTAGCATTGGTGACATCATATGTCCACGTTTACGAAAGCTCTTAGGTTCCTATTGGAAACGCAGCATAATTTATTGAAACTAAGCGACATACAAATACACACACGAATACACTCTCATTATTCGTATTATACCTATAGGCTTGATCAGAATAGGTTCGCGAACGTGAAACATGAGTTAGAAAAAAACAGATATATATTTGTATCCTTTTCTATCTCATGCTGACTTTACATTGTCTGCGCAAACGTAAACGTGCTGACGTCAGAATGTTAGTGACGTTAGTTCCAGAATGGAACTGATGTAAACACATCCCCATTGGATTAGCATTGGGATGCGTCTGCGTCTCCATTCTGGAAGCGGCCTTATTCAAATGGGTGACATCTCACGTTCGCGCAGCTAATGTAGACTCAGCCTAAGCAGAATAGATTCTTGAACGGGAACGTAATTGTAAACGGAAAGGTAAGAATGATTAAGAGAAGGATAGCAAATATCTTTATTCTTCTCTCACTCATTCTTACATTTCCGTTCCCGATTGCGTTCCCGTTCAAAAATATATTCTGCTATGGACCAAAAACATGAACGTAAAAGTAACGTCATAATGTATTTTAAATGGTTACGTTATTTTCAGGTTCTTGTTTTTGGTATATTCTGGACAAGCCCTAAGGGTGCAGTCCCATTATGGCGCGCATGCAAAGTAGAAAACCATGAGTGCAGAAGAGATAGAAAGATATAGCTATCCACTTCACTCTTATTATTTTCTGTTTTGCATTCGTGCCGTCATGGGACTGAAGCATAAGACATAAACATAAAAGGAAAGGTATCAATGACCACGAGTGTATCTACATATTTCTCCGTTAGGTTGCAGTTCTATTGTAGCATTTTGTGACTGATATGAGTGGTCTAGTCACATAGAACCGCTATAAGGCCAACGCACAATAGATTCGCGAACGAGATGTATGAGATAGAAAAGGACACAAATATATCATTCCTTTGCCATCTCAAGCGTTGCTGTAGCATTAGGGGTCTGACATACTGCGAAACACCATTTCGTGACGACCCCGTTGTGTCGGACATTTTTCATTTCGTCTCTCTTTTAACCTATATTCCAGAAAGAAATAAAACATCAACATGTCTGACACTATGGTGTAATTTTCCCATAATTCCCTATGATTTCAGATCCCTATTGTTACTCCTTGAAAAGGCACGGTCACACAATTTCATACATACACTCTGCATGTATCCAGAAGTATTTTGACTATCAAAGGTCCGCCACATGTTGGCGTCAAATCGTCAGCGAAAACCATGTGAATAAAAGATATAAACAGATATCACTCTTTTTCACTCACAGGGTTTATGCTTTTCGCCGACGCTTTTACTCCTACATGGGACGGGCTCTTTACATCTAAAAATATAATGAAAATTTAATTTTAATTTATGTATTAAAGAAAACGAAACGTGAGAGTTTGGAGACTAAGGTTGGATTTACATGTTGATGTAAATGGAGAATGCAAAACCGAAAATAATGAGAGTGAAAAGCATAGTAATATATCCCTGTCCTTTTCACTCTCATTATTTTCGGTTTTGCATTTTGCATTTACATCAACATGTAAATCCAACCTAAGGCCGCAGTCCCATGACACCGTTTTTGCGTTGCGTGTTGTCACTACGTTATGAGTGTAAACATAGCCAACATATATCTGTATCTTTTTCACACTCATAGTCTAGTGACAAAACGCAAATACGCTGTCATGGAACTGCAGTCTAAGGCTGCAGTCCCATGGCAGCGTTTTGCGTTGCGTTTTGTCACTAGACCATGAGTGTAAAAGAGATGCAGATATATGTTTGCTATGTTTACACTCAGGGTCTAGTGACAAAACGCAACGCAAAACGCTGCCATGGGACTGCAGCCTAATGCACAATAAGAATGGTTGCGGGAACCTACATATCCCGTATCCGTACTCAACGGCTTTTTGTAATGAGTGATTCGCGTAACAAAAATGGAAGTATAAGTTTGTCATTCTCTCTTTTTTGTTCAATGGAGAATAAATTCGCTTACGAATACAAGAAGCATGAGTTAGAAAAGGGCACATATAGTATCTGTCCTTTACCATCTCCAGTTTCCCGTATTCGTAACTGGAGTCATTCTGCTTAGGCCTAAACGAAGGGTACGGGCGCTGTCATGTAAACAGCTTCGCATTGTTCAATTCAAAACTAAGGAATAGGCCTAAGCACAACTGCGGCGGGTTCGCCAGTAGGATACGGAATATGTAAGTTCTTGGAACCGTCTTCATTGAGCGTTGAAAAAAAGGTTGCGCCAATGTTTCCCGCAAACGCTTTTCAAGGAACAATTAAAGACGGTTGCGGGTACTTACATATCCCGCATCTGACTTTCGTACTCGACTTAGTTGTGCTTGGGCCTTAATGTGTCATTTTTCAGACGCTCCAATGTAAACATTTGTTACTGCGCTAAAGGCCTAAGCACAACTTAGTCGGGTACGAAAGTCGGATACGGGATATGTAAGTTCCCGCAACCGTCTTCAATTGTGCGTTGAAAGAACGGTTCCGCCAATGTTTTGCGCAACCGTTTTTCAACGTACAATGAATGACCTAAACACAACTAAATCCGGTACGCAAGTCGGAAACGGGATATGTAAGTTCCCGCAACTGTCTTCAATTGTGCGTTGAAAAAACGGTTCCACCAATGTTTCGCTCAACCGTTTTTCAACGCACAATTAAAGACGTTTGCGGGAACTTACATATCCCGTATCCGACTTGCGTACCCGACTTAGTTGTGCTTAGGCCTTAAATACGGTTGCGGGAACTAACATATCCCGTATCCGACTTGCGTACCCGACACAGTTGTGCTTAGGCCATAACTGTTGCACTATGAAAAGGTACCTTTACGGTTGTGATAGGTTTAGGTTGTACTTCCCAAGTGTAACTATATAGGATCATTGTTAGCGTCATAGTATTCGCCTGGAAACTCCCTTTATGAGGTCATAATATTAATTAAAATATTATTATATTAATATAAAATGTTCATATAAATTAATTTCAAAACTTCTAAATTGGACAAGTTTTCACTCGTGGTGCATAACTGATTATTAAACACTAAGATTCCATATGATAAAAAAGGTGGTAAAAATAGACACAAGAAAGTCGTATAACGTTCATCTGTATAAGTTTATATAAAATGTAAATTATTGTACCTATACTGCTATTTATCCACCAGTACAATAGTAAGTTTACAAATGTTAATAAATTTATTATAAATTTGATGAAGTTACAATCTTCGGGTATCCCAAATAATAAATGTATTATGATTATATATATTATATGGAGTATGAATACACTCGTAGTCAGATATCCCAAAACTTTATTATAGGCATATCTGCACGTGATAACATGTGCATCAGAAAAGGACAAAAAAGTTTTTCTTATACGGCTACGAGTGTACTTTCTATTTTATAATGTGACCAATCAGAAGGTGTTGGCATGTTCATTTTTTAATCATATCCAAATAAAGATAGCTTGTGATTGGCTGAAAATTTTACGTTGATGTTTTCCGATCTATCATAAAGCTTAACATGGAGGCTGTCAAAGTTGTTCGCGAACGAGATGCATGCGTTAGAAAACGACAGAGAGATATATCTTTGTCCTTTTCCAGCTCATGAACTTCATTCATGAACGACATTCGCGAAGCCTTATGACTGACATAATAGTTTCCTTACTCTACAATTAATTAATTATAGATATGGAAATATCAACTATTGTATTACCTAATCTTAATGTGTTTATTCTATGGTTTAATGAATGTTTGTATTCATATATAAAAATCAAGAAGTACAAAATTATATTAAAAAAAAATAATCCTTAAAATTTATAATATTGTGGAAATTTGAAAAATATATTGTTAAATATTACAATTTAAATATTGAAATATATATATATATATATATATATATATATATATAAGAAATATATTTTAAATAAAAACGATGGGCTATAACAAGCCTCGTACTCAGAAAGGTCGTTCAGCAGGAAAATCAAGGAAAAAAATTTATGTTCAAAAGTAAGTTTCTGTGTAGAAATTATGTTTTTATTGAATATTTTGTATGCAACATTAACGTACAGTTGATTCTCTTTGTGTATTTTCACTTACATAATTTCAAAACATGTCCTAAAATTTTTTGCTACTAAGTTCCCATTTATTAGATCGCATAACATTTTAAAAATTAATAAACAGGAAAATTGTATAATTATGTTTTCTTGTGCATTTATACGAGTATATTGATGTAGTACACAGAACATAGTTAATTTGATTTTAATTATTTTATACAATTCTGCACCTAAAAAACTGAATTCGATTATTGTTTATTTTAATCACCTTAGAAATGATTAATATTTTTCCAAAAAATTATCTCTATTTTTATTAATAAGTTGCAAATAAAAATACAGTGAATCTGCTTGCATTGATTTTAATAATTCTGTTTCCTAAAAAAGAAAATGTTGAAAAAGTATACCTTTTTTTAACTTTACAATTATAAAACAAAGCAAGCTCAAATTTTGGTATCCTAGACTTCGGATTGCATGACTTTCTCGATTTTTCTAAAAAAAGCTATTCCAAAATTCAAAAAATTTTTGATGCAAATTCTTCGACAATTCAATCAATGATTGAAGTTTTAAACAAATTCTAAGCAATTCAAATTAATATACAGTTCTATTTCATATCTTATATTAAAATAATATTTATTCTATTTTCTGAATGAAGAAATATCTCTTTTCAAGAAAAAATGTAAAATCTACAATTAATTTATTTATTATATGTCTAAAAATTCTTACGATCAAGTTGTAGAGAATCATTTTCTGAAGAGAATTCAGATTACAGTAAAAAAGATTCATTTTTAAAAAATTCGATACAATCGATATGACGGAAAATTTTTATTCTATGCACATTGTATACACAAATAAACTTGTAGGTTTTGAATTATTTTCTTGAAAATTGATATTTCTTTTTTCAGAAAGTACCATTAATATTATTATTATAATTTTTTAAATGTTAATTAATTATTTTTTTGAAGGTCTGCAATTCCTTAAATAAATGTCTTTAATCATTTCTAAAAATCAAATTTTTTGAAAAAAAGATTATTTAATACCGAACGTGTGGTACATTTGTTAGTTTTAGAGCGATATTTTGAATCCTGCTTAAAATGTCGGATAAACGGTCCGCTTCTTGTCAGGTTTTGTCTGTTTTTAAGCTGGTTTAGAGATTTGGATTTAATTTGTAAGAACGATATTTATACGGTTTTGCATAAATCCTATCTGTCGGTAAAATTAAAAAATCGGACAAGTGCGAGTTACACTCGCACTGAAATCGAGGGTTCCGTACTCGAAGCGAACTTATTTGATATAAAAACGAATGTTTAAAAAATATGTGTTGTATGTTAAATAATATATGTGATACAAAAAGGAACAATTTAAAAAAAAATTTAAGAAAAATGTTCCTCCTTTGGTATAAAAACAAAAAAAAAATTTAAATATGTGTTGTATTTCAAATAATATAAGTGATACAAAAAGGAACAATTTTGTAAAAATTCAGAAAATTGTTCCTCTTCGTATCACTTATATTATTTGAAATACAACACATATTTAAAATTTTTTTTGTTTTTATACCAAAGGAGGACCAATTTTCTTAAATTTTTTTTTAAAAATTTCCCTTTTTGTATCACATATATTATTTAACATACAACACATATTTTTTAAACATTTGTTTTTATACCAAATAAGTTCGCTTCAAGTACGGAACCCTCGATTTCAGTGCGAGTGTAACTCGCACTTGTCCGATTTTTTTCGTTTTTTGCGGAAAAATACATGTTTTTATTAAATTTATCATTTTTCTTCAAAAATTTGATAAAAATTGATCATTAACTCCAATTGCGCTTACATTTTTTCTCTGTATTTTTCACGCAAAAATACTGTTTTACAGCAAATATGAACAGTTTGGGTTGAACATTATGTGCGCTAGGGAGAATAAATCATTTTTTTCGAAATTTTTGATTTTTCCTTGACAACGCTATGTAAATTGATCCGAATCAAGTTCGCTATATTTTTCCTGTAATTTTCACGTAAAAATACGTCAGTGTACCAAATTTGAGCTCTTTATGTCAAAAGGTGTGGCTGCTAGGGGGAGGGGTACATAGTCATTTTTAGGTATTTTTCGTAAAAAATCATGGTTTTTCCTTGACAACGCTATGATAATCAACTCCAATCAAGCTCGCTATATTTTTTTTGTAATCTACACGTAAAAATACGTTAAAATATATAAATTTAAATCCCTTTAAATAAAATTTTGTTCGTTTTTAGGGTTCCGTACCCGAAGGGGGAACCCTATTAATGAGACTAGTAAAGCAAGGCCCCCCCTAGCGGCCACACAAATTTATCTAGAGGGCTGAAATTTGGTACACATATGTATTTTGGCATGTAGATTACAGGAAAAATATAGTGAACCTCATAGGAATTGCTTATCATAGCGTTGTCAAGGAAAAACCATGAATTTTTACGAAAAATCCCTAAAAATGACTATGTACCCCCCCCCTGGTGGCCACATTTTTTCACATAGAGAGCTCAACTTTGGTACACTTATGTATTTTTACGTAAAAATTACATAAAAAATATAGTGAGCATGATTGGAGTTGATAATCATAACGTTTTCAAGGAAAAACTGATATTTTTCGTTATATGTGACTATGTGTCTATCTATGTGTTTTTATGCTCACATTACAGGAAAAATTAAGCAAAATTGCAATTTTTCCACCTGCCTTCACACTTTAACCCCCTTAAATTTTAGCTTTAAGGGTACGGAACCCTCGGTTTTAATGCGAGTGTAACTCGCACTTGTCCGATTTTTGGTAGAAAAATAAATTTTTTTCCTAAAATTGTCATTTTTTCTTGCAAAACTTGATAAAAAGTTAATCATCAACTCTAATCGTGATCGCTTTTTTTTCCTGTATTTTTCCCGTAAAAATACATTTGTATACTAATTATGAACTGTCTGGGTTGAATATTGTTTGCGCTAGGGAGAAAAAATCAGTTTTTTTCGAAATTTTTGATTTTTCCTTGACAACGCTATGTAAATTGATCCGAATCAAGTTCGCTATATTTTTCCTGTAATTTTCGTGTGCTAAATTTGAGCTCTTTATGTCAAAAGATGTGGCTGCTAGAGGGGGGGTACATAATCATTTTTAGGCATTTTTCGTAAAAATTCATGGTTTTTCCTTGACAACGCTATGATAATCAATTCCTATCAGGTTCGCTATATTTTTCCTGTAATCTACACGCGAAAATACATATGTGTACCAAATTTCAGCCCTCTAGATAAATTCGTGTGGCCGCTAAGGGGGGGGGGGGTACACGATTTCAAAAAAACCGATATTAATAGGGTTCCAAACCGAGTACGGAACCCTAAAAATGAGAATGAACGATCTTATCCGAAAAGAAATCTGAGGTTTGTGTCCGTTTCTAACTAACATTTTAAGCTGGGAAACAAAATAAAAATTATAAACAATACCGTTATCACTAAAATCGATTTTTTTAAAACGATTATCTGATTATGTAAATGCGTGGACCGGTTAGCCCTGGAAAATTGTAAATAAATATTATTTCATTAGAATATCATTTCCTAGTGTCAGTACAATATTTTTAATATAATAAAAAATTAAATATAATTAAATTATGATTCTGTAACACTAAAATCAATTTTTTTAAAATATGGTTATCTGATGATGAACGGGTATGCTTGTTGGCCTTTAAAATTGTACTTAAATATTACATTAACCCAGATAACACATCATTTTTCAGGAAGTTTGTAGCAAGTTTTGGGCATATGCCAAACTGTCGTTTGGTGTCAAGTTTGCCGTGCAAACTTGCAGAAAATTTACCATGCAAACTTGCAGGAAAATTTCTCTGCAAACTTTCAGAAAAATTGTCATGGAAACTTGCAGAAAGTTCTCATGGTGAACTTACTAAAATTTTTCAATTCACGTTTCATAATACTTGTTTTATTTTTTAAAAATTTGTACTGTTTATATAAAAGTTTATTGAATAAAATTGTTCTCACTATATGAAATAATATAGTATTGTTTTTAACTTCCTATTATATACAATTAATAATATTTAGTTAAATTTTTCTAAAACTTTCAAAACTTGTGCAAGTTTACATGACAATTTTCCTGCAAGTTGGCATGGCAAACTTGACACGAAACGACATTTTGACATATGCCCAAAATTTGCAAACTTTGCAGTGCAAACTTACTACAAACTTTCTGAAAAATGATGTGTTATCTGGGAATTAACATATCAAATTTAAGTGTAACAAAAACGATTATTTGACGTAGAAAAGGTGGACCTACCGGCCCTCAAAAATTATAAATAAATACGTTTTACTAGAATATCATTTTCTAGTGTCAGCGCAATATTTTTTAACAAAATAATAATTTATTATTAAATAAAATTGAAACCGGAATCACTAAAATAGTATATGTAATACATGTAGGTATATAAAAGCATTAGTTCCAGCAGTTCAAAAACTAGTGAAATACGTATCTGTTTTAAAAAAATTCATTTTTCGCAAAATGGCATCGATTTTTAGGTAATTTGATCAAAAATTGATCGAACAAAGTTACCGGCTAGTTTCAAAAAGTTGGTTTTCAGAAAAACGCGTACACGTACGTTTATGGGATATACAGTGCGGTTAGCAGAGCGGATGTAAAATTTTAGCTTTTATAAATAATTTACCTCTATAATGATTATTGTTTATTTGTAACACTCTAAAGCACCTTTTTAGCATAAAAATTTACGGTTTTTAAAAAATTTAACCTTTTAATTTAATCACTTATTTTATCGTGTATAAAATTATATGCGTATGAATTGCTTTTGTTTGCCTATTGTAGTGTTTTAATTTTCATGCAGTAATTGTCAATTTCCTTACAGACGTAAAGAAAAAAAAAAGAAGGAAGAAGAGAGATTAAATATTCAAAATTCTTCAGTATCACAAAAGGAGGTATTAGATAGAGACTTTGAGAAATTGATCACTTCCAATGAATCTAATCAATGCTTGGATTTGAGTAGTGATACATTAATATTTGATTTTCCTGAGTTATTACGCGCTAACAAGGGAATACAAAATGAAGAAGAGCAAGAGGAAATTAATAAGGATTTTAAAGAAGAAGAAGACAAAACTAAAACTGATATTTCACTTTTGCCTCTTACGTCCCTTTTGTCATTATCTGACCAGTCTGATGTTGAAATCATTGAAGAAACAAGTGAATATCCTGTAATTGATTCAGAAAATTCTTCCTCTGATTGTGGAACTGACAATTCCTCATATGATGAAATTATTGAAGAAACTATTCAATTTGAAGAAGAAGAAGTGGTAGAGAATGAGATGCTTCAAAGTAAAGTTTCTGAAAAAAAGGAATCGACACGCATCATAAATGGTTGTCGTATTGTTGATTATGAGCATGTAATAAATGATATACTCAGTAAAGCTTATGATGCCACTTTACACAAGCCGTCTTGTACATTAAATAGATTAGAATTGTTCAAGTCAAGGAAAAAAGGTTTTATAGAAGATGTATTTCTACAGTGTGTGACTTGTAAGGTTGTAGTAAAGCACTCCTCTCAACCGGAAGACTCTAATTTTATAAATATTAATGATGCCATGGTTCTTGGTTGTCTTACTGCAGGTTCAGGTTTTTCAAATATGCAAGAATTACTCGCTCCTGCTGGTATTCCAAGTATGTCTACAACAAAATATTTGGAAACGCAAGAAAGAATGGTTAAGTCTATAATAGAGACGAGCAATGAAGCCATGCTTAAAAATATTGAAGAAGAAAAGCGGCTTAGTAAAGAAGCAGGAAATGTAATATATTACGCGGATGAAGATGGCACAATAACTGAAGTCATATACACTACGATCATGTGCGACGGTTCATGGATGCAAAGAACGTACCCTGGAACTGCATTTGATTCCCTTGCAGGTACCATTTCGGCATTAGGAAAGTATACTAAAAAGCCTCTAGGCGTCATCGTGAAATGCAAAACATGTGGAAAATGTAATTCCAGAAAAGAATACATCGATGATCATGACTGTTACAAAAACTTTCCTAAAAGTGAAAGCTCCGCGTCAATGGAGAAGGTTGGCGTTGTTGAGCTTTTACGTGAATCTTGGCCTAAACATAAACTAGTGTACAAGTATGTCATTGCTGATGGAGATGCTAGTGTTTACAATGGTATAATTACAGATGATCCATATGCGCAATTTGGCATTGTAGTAGAAAAATTTGAAGATATTAATCACAAATTAAAAGGCAACATAAAAGGAATAAAAAAGTTTGCCAAAAAAGGATTTACTAAAGAAGAGAAAAAATGGTACAATTTCGTCAGCACCTATAGTCTAGAAATACATTTTGAGATTATGGAAGCTATAAACAGAAGAAGAAGCCAAGAAGAAAATTTTTCTCTTGAAGATAATTTAGAAATACTTCGAGATGAAATTCTTAATGTGCCATATCATATTTTTGGTGACCATTCCAAATGTAAAAAATTCGGTGGCTGGTCTTGTAAGGGAGTTGCAGCTACAGACAAAGAAAATTACGTGCCTTATTTGGAAAAATATGGAATTATGACTGAACTTATAGATTTACATAGAAACTTATGTTTAAATGCAAAGAGCTTATTTCTCAAAACTACTACAAATTTAGTGGAAAACCTTAACTCTCTCATTTGTAAATACATTGCAGGAAAAAGGATTGCATTTTGTTTTTCAGGATCATTTGCAGGAAGAGTTAATGCTGCAGTAATTAAAAGCATATATAGACGTGTGCAATCAGTAGTAATTCAACATTTAGGAAACACAGTGCCTACAGAAGTGTTAAAAGTTGAAAATGAAAGAATAAGAAAGGTAGAGAGAAATAAACAATATAACTCCAAAAAACGAAGATTTAAAAGATACAACACAAGCAGTGGCATAGACTATGGTCTAAAAAAAAGAGAACCTGATATAAGTAAGGTTGCATACAACATTCAAAAGGCAGTAGTCTTAAAAGTTTTAAAACGCAATCAAGAGAGCAGATTGCAAATTGCTGAACAAACTCTTGATCAAAGTAAGTGTAACAATTGGGTTGTTACTCGTAAGAAAATGGTTACTAGCAGTATGTATGGAGTTATTTGTCGCATGCAAGATAAAACTAGCCGTAGTCGGGTAGTGATAGACATGCTGTATAATAGTAGAAGGAAACCTAATGCTGATATGGCTTATGGTTTACAACACGAAGAGGATGCCAGAAAAGCATTAGAAAAATTTATTGGTGTTGATGTGAAACGTACGGGTCTTTGGATCGATCCCGTTCACGAGTTTTTAGGAGCTTCTCCGGATGGCTTAACTGACGTAAACTTGAAAGAACTAAAAATTAGTTCAACCTTAGGAATTGACAAAATCAAAAGACCCCCTTTAACTTATAAAGTTCAAAAAGGCTGTTGTATTGAAATCAAATGTCCAGCAAGAGGAAGAAATATGTCAATTGATGCTATACTCAATGAGTTTAAAGACTTAAAACGAATTTATGACTCTCAGCAACCAAACTCGCTTAATCAAAATCATCACTACTTCTATCAAATGCAAGGACAACTACATCATACCGAGAAACAAGATGGTCTTTTTGTACTGTGGACAAACATTGAAATAAAAGTAACTCCGGTTTTCAGAGATGACAATTTCTGGAAAGTGAAAATGGAGCCAAAATTAAAAGACTTTTACTTCGATTGTCTGCTTCCTGAAATTATAGACAGCCGTGTGAAACGAAGTATGGATATTAGAGAACCTGAGTGCGTTCTTGAAAATCAAAAAAAAATAAAAGCAGCAGAAAAGGATGATGAAAAGAAAGAAACAGAGTCTAATTCTATTCGTTTAAATAAAACTGAAAATAAAAAAAGAGAAGTTGCAAAACGAAAAATAAAACTCGAGATGGAACTCGATTGTATAGAAAACAGAGGGGACAATAAGAAAAGGAAGATTGATAGCGAATCAAAAATCCCTGTTACTGATGATGACGAAGTTATCATTGTAAATAATAATGATATTGTACCTGAAACTCGTCAAAACGATCGAGCAGTGTTATTGGCGAGTCCATCCGGTAACATTCAAACTATTAAAAGAAATGTCTCAGACGTTAGGGTTAAATTAGATGATCAAGATATCGATACATTTTTGGCATTGTTGGGAGAACAATATAAAAATTTTGAATTTTTAAGTGTTTTAAACATGTCTCTTCCACATTTAGTAAAGGAATGTCATAATGAAGAAGACTTCCAAATAATAGGTGGAAATTGTATTGATCACTGGCGAACATGTCATTACAACAAGCAGAAAAATAAATTAATCATTTATGAAAGTATCTCTCCATGTTCTTATCCAAGACTGTCAAATGCAGAGAAAGTTTTTATATCAAAACGATATCCTAATGTGAAGCCACGTGACGTTAATTCATTTCTGACGGCAAAGCAGCCAGATGGTGTAGCTTGTGGTGTCTACGCTTCAGCAACGGCTACAAGTGTAGTACTAGGCAAAGACATGACCAAAGAAAATTTTTCACAAAATGCACAAGCAATGAGAGATCACTTTGTCAAAATTTTAACTTCAAGAAAGATTGAACGGTTTCCCCAGCAAAAGGAGCATCATTAGGGTTACATTTATTTTACTTTTAAATTTTTAATCAAAAGTGTCATACTTGCATGTGTATGACAATTATTCGCATCATTGCGAAAGAAATAATAGGTAAGAGTATTGAAACGTATTTGCACGTGTATTAATACACGATACCGTAATATTTTCAGAAAATGAACCCTGATATAAGTTAGTTTTCGCTTTAACTGCAATGAAGTTAAATAAATTCATACTTGCATGTGTATGAGTCATATTCACATATATTTGTGAATTGTTATTATCAGTAAGAGTACATTCATTTCGGTTTTGATTTTATCAAATTTAAACAGTCGTATTTTCACGTGTGTATGACGATCATTCGCATAATTGCGAATAAAAATAATGAATGAGAGTATTGAAATGTGATTGCATGTGTATTCAATACTCGCTACCATGATAATTTCAGAAAATGAACATTGGTATAAGTTCTTTTTCGTTTTAACTTTTATACTTACATGTGTATAAGTCAGATTCACGTATATTAGTTAATCGACATTATCAGTAAGAGTACATTCATTTCGGATTTGATTTTATCAAATATAAGCAGTCGTACTTTTACGTGTGTATGACGATCATTCGCATAATTGCGAATAAAAATAATGAATGACAGTATTGAAACGTGATTGCATGTGTATTCAATACTGGCTACCGTGATAATTTCAGAAAATGAACCTTGGTATAAGTTCGTTTTCGTTTTAACTGTAATAAAGTTAAATAAATTCATACTTGCATGTTTATAAGTCAGATTCACATATATTTGTGGAAAGTCATTATCAGTAAGTGCATTCATTCTGTTTTTTATTTTACCTAATCTAAGCCGTTGTACTTGCATGTGTAGAATAAATATTCGTATAATTACGAGTAAAATTTAATGAAAATAATTATGTAAATAATCAAAGTAGCCGTTATTTTAAAATGAATAGGAATGAAAATCAGAATGCAATATTCTTCTTTATTAAAGTAAGGATACATTGTGTACGATAAGTGGTCCAACTTATAATAAGTAGTATATTGCATTCTAAATCAGCTGAAAAGAACTTAAAATGGTAGTCTTCTTCATAACTTGCAGCATTATTACAGGTAATATATAACGAAATCTAGATAACTTCATTATATTTAATA
Source organism: Leptopilina boulardi (assembly GCF_019393585.1). NCBI lineage: Eukaryota > Metazoa > Arthropoda > Insecta > Hymenoptera > Figitidae > Leptopilina > Leptopilina boulardi. The sequence goes on from NW_026137714.1 coordinate 281,936, forward strand.
TTTTTAAATTTGTAAGAACACATTTCTATTTTAAATAAATTATATAAAGTTTCAACTCATTTTTATTTAAACAAATTTTAATATAACATATCTTTCCCTATTATAACTAACTTTTGGTCAATAACCAATTTTATTTTAACATTATTTTTTTCTTTATCAAATCAAATTATTGGTTGTATTTAACATTGATTGTATTAATATTTCATTAAGGGGTCAATCGCAGTTGTAACTTTCAAAAAATAGATTTTTCTTTTTTTGCATTTTCTTTAAGTATATGTTTTCAGAAATATGTCTACAAATTTTTATGATGATCCGGTGAAAATTAAATGAGATATACAGGCAGAAAGGGAGGCGCGTCAGGTCGATCGAGGACAGGCAAACGGCCATGTGGGTCTTTATACCTTTATATTTGAATTGGGATTTTGGAAGCAGCTTCATTTGCGGACGAATTATTATATGGTCCAAGGATTGATGATTCTATCTTGTTTCAAAAAAAGTACATCTTCATGTAAAAGTAAGTTAAAACTTTAAACACGTCTTTCTCAAAACTACATTTTTGAAGTCGGTTACCACTCTCAGTCTGCAGTCCCATGACGGCGCGAATGCAGAATGCAAAGCAGAAAATAATGAGAGTAAAAAGGTAACTATATCTTTCTATCTCTTCTGCACTCATGGTTTTCTGCTTTGCATTCTGTATTCGCGCCGTAATGGGACTGCACCCTTACTTGAAAACTACTGAACCGATTGTCTTGCAATTTAACATACTTTTTCAATACATAATAATCTAGTCCTTGATCGAAGGATTTTTTATGCAAAACTTTTCTTCTTACAGCTGAAAATGACCAATTTTTTGACGAAAATCGAAATTTAAACTTTGACATGTCGCCATTTTGTCAAAACAAATTTTTTTAATCGTTCCGTCAAGGACTAGATAATCTTTCAATAAATACAAATCGGTTTAAATTTTTGATTTTAGATGAGCCGGATTACTATAGTCGTGGTCACCGCAAATCATGTTTTTTAAAAAGACATCACTTTGATAGGACATAACTTTAAAAATATTTAATATTCTTTTTAAATTCATGTTCAATATATGTACTCTTAAATAATAAATCGATATTTTGAAAAAATTTAATGGTGTACAAGAAAAAAATTCATAAAAAAGCAATAATAATATCTACTGAGATTATTCATGTAATTCAACATTGTTGGTCTAGTATAAAGTTAAAAATTTAATACAGTCAAAGAAATTTTCAGTACAACTATTGTTTTCTCCCTACAGAATTTCAAAAAAATTATTCCAATTTTAAGAATTATTTAATTTGAACACATTATGTTTTCTAAGGACTTCCCAGGAAATGAATATCAAAAAGCATCGGGAAGTACAGACCGTATCTGATAAAATCTCTTCTCAACCATGAAAATGCGCTTACAATGTCTAGGGTAAATAATGGAGCTTCACAGTTCGGCTGCCTGCGCAGGCAACAGTTAGAGTAAGAGAGACACAAATATGTTTTTTCTCTTTTACTCCAATTGTCTATCTCTGTTACTCTTATTACTGCCTGCGCAGGGAGCCTAGCTGTGAAAGCTCTATAAGAACCAGATTATGACAACGCTCTTATGTGTAGTACAAGTCCGCTAAGTTTCCCAGTTCGGGGCTATATGTACGGAAGCGCCTATATGCCACCGTAATGCATACACACATTGTTTGCTGAATGCCACTATGCATAGTGGGCATCAATGCGGTTATGAGCTGTTGTCATATTCACAAGTATGCACTGTTTATACTGTACAGTGTGAACATTTATATTTTCAAAAATTTCAAGAGACGTTATAAAAGGTGAAAAGCCGTTATTTTAATAATTACACAAGTAATTATAGATTATTTGAGTCGAGATTTCCGTTTACGGAACTATATACTTAATAATAAATATCAAAAAAAAGAAATTTGCATTATGTTATTTATAATAGAAAAGGAAAAAGTAATAATTACATAAATTTTTTATAGATATATAAGATTAATAATCTGTTTGTTATCCTGATTTTGTAATATACTTTGCTCATTTGATTGTAATAAAATTTATTTTAGATGGATCCGGACTTTTCTCATTTATCTCGAAGGATAAAATTAAAGTTCAATAATGAAATAGTAATAATTACACAATAATTAATACACATAATAAATTATGTAGTTCCGCAAACAGAAAATCATGCTTCTATTATTTTAACAATATAACTTGAAATACAACTTACCGTGAATTATGAACTGTCAAAACAGCTGTAATTTTGACTCAAATAATCTATAATTACTTGTGTAATTGTTTACAACAACGGTTTTACACCTTTCATAACGTCTCTTGCAATTTTTGAAAATATAAATGTTCACACTGTACAGTATACACAGTAGATACATGTGAATATGACAACAGCTTATTGTGACGTCGAAGCCTGGAGGGACAACAAACGAAAAAAGGAATAAAGAACTGTCAAACAAGTGATTTTGAGGTTAAGTTTTCAACGTTACCAACTGTAGATGGACTATAGTAGAATTATTTGTTGTCCCTCCAAGCTTTCAGCTGATCATGCAGCTATATTTAAAAGTGAAATACCTAATAGCCGCATCGATGCCCACTATGCATAGTGGCATTTAACAAACAGTGTGAGTATGCCTTTATGCATTACGGTGGCATATATGCGCTTCCGTACTATATGGCCTAAGCACAACTGAGTTGGGTAAGCATGTCGGATACGGGAACTTACTTACTATATAACCTTAGTTTCAGGTAAAGGCCTAAGCAGAATAGATTCTTGAACGGGAACGCAATCGTAAACGGAAACGTAAGAATGTGTAAGTGAAGGATAGCAAATATCTTTATTCTTCTCTCACCCATTCTTACGTTTCCGTTCACGATTGCGTTCCCGTTCAAGAACCAATTCTGCTTAGGCCTTAAAAGGTGCCGATATCGCCGTGGTAGATCACGGTTATGCGCATGCGCAAATTTAAAAATTCAAATTATGGTTTTTTATTTTCATGATTATAATTGTTTTCTTAATCATTATTGTGTCGTTATGTAAACCACATATAAGAATACAAAAAATTATTTAAAAAAACAATAATAATCATGAAAATAAAAAAGAATAATTTGAATTTGCACATGCGCATTACCGTGATCTACCACGGCGACATCTGCACCTTTTACCTGAAACCAAGGTTATATATTCCCCCTTTTTTTACAATGGAAGTGTCTCGGCTATGTTTTCATATGCGCATATTCACAGAGGCGCAGACTTAAGTTCTTATGACAGCCAACAATGGGTAGACCTAATTAGTGTGAAGAAATGAATACAGGAGAATCAAAACTTCAAGGCCTAAGCACAACTGAGTCGGCTTTGCAAGTCGGATACGGGACCAATGCTAAACTGAATGGCTGCTTCCGAATTGAGACTTTTCGCGCACTTTTAATAAAGCGTATGCTCGGAAAGTATGCAGTGTCCTTGTTTTTCCGTGTGAAAAAAGGTCACTGCATACTTCCCGAGTATACACTTTATCAAAAGTGCGCAAAAAATCTCAATTCGGAAACAACTAATGGAAATCAACGTGACGTATAGGCAAAGTTTGTTCTTATGGTACGTCTCCAATGGGGAGCCTAAGAACAAGCGTTGCATATACGTCGCGTTGGTTTTTATTTAGTTTAGCATTGGTGACGTCATAGGTCTACGTTTACGAATGCTATTAGGTTCCTATTAGAGACGCACCATTAGACCCCGTCCAGAATAGACCAAAAACATGAACGTATACGTAACGTGAACGTATCCATTTAAAAATACATTGTGACGTTACGTATACGTTCATATTTTTGGTCTATTCTGGACAGGCCCTTATGATGCATCTCCAATGGTACCCTAAGAACAAGTGTTGCGTACATGTCGCGTTGGTTCCCATTTAGTTTATCATTGGTGACGTCATACGTCTACGAATACTGTTACGTTCCCATTGGAAACACACCATTAGGCTGGTCCCAGAATGGAGCCAAACGCAACGTTGACGTGACGCATGGCAATACTAGGCCCTCTCCAGAATGGAGCCAAACGCAGACACGACACAGCGCAATGCTAAGCATATTTGCGTCGAGTCTGCGTTTCGTTTAGCTCCATTCTGGAGAGGGCCCTAAGCAAATGGGGATGCGTTGCGTTTAGCTCCATTCTGGAGAGGGTCCTAAGCAAATGGGGATGCGTCGCGTCTGCGTTGCGTTTGGCTCCATCTGGAACCAGCCTTAGGGTCCCATTGCAGAACAACCTTTATGTTTCTATTCTACTCTGGCCTAAGGCTGCAGTCCCATGGCAGCGTTTTGCGTTGCGTTTTGTCACTAGACCATGAGTGTCAAAGAGATGCAGATATATGTTTGCTATGTTTACACTCAGGGTCTAGTGACAAAACGCAACGCAAAACGCTGCCATGGGACTGCAGCCTAAGGACAACTGAGTCGAGTACGCAAGTCGGATACGGGATATGTAAGTTCCCGCAACCGTCTTTAATTGTGCGTTGAAAAAACGGTGCCGCCAATGTTTCGCGCACCCGTTTTTCAACGTACAATTAGGATGGAGTTACATGTTGATGTAAATGCAAATACAAAACCGAAAATAATGAGAGTGAAAAGGATAGTGATATATCCCTGTCCTTTTCACTCTCATTATTTTCGGTTTTGTATTATGCATTTACATTAACATGCAAATCCAACCTTAAAGACAGTTGCGGGAACTTACATATCCCGTATCTGACTTGCGTACCCGGCTGAATTGTGCTTAGGCCTTTAGCGAACAATTTTGGTGAAGCTATTGTGTGTTGGCCTTAATGGCTCCTAGTCAAAAAGAGAACAATGTGAAAAATCTTTATGCACATATATGTGGCGGTAAACCTCTTTTCACAGAACAGATACGAAAAATCACGAGGTCGTTAGGTAAGATTACAATTTTAACAAAAAATTTAAATTCTGCCTTTTTTTAAGGTTTATGTTTTAAAATATGTAAAATAATGCTTATTTATGTATTTATTTATTTTTATAGGAAGAATGACAAAACAAAAAAAAAAGTTTGGTTCATCAAAAAAACGCTGCGGAGATAAAAATGGTAAGTACATTTGATTTTATTATCTGATTGATTTTAAAGCTTAAAAAAATATCTGATTCTTATACTTGTAGTTATTAATGAATAGGAATACTTTTTTTGTGGTCAGTCATTTTATTATATTTCAATCGTCGGCAGTAATTTTCTCAGTTTACAGAAAATAATTTTAATAAATAATTTTTAAAACCTTAAACGTAAATATATTGATGAAATTTATTGCGAATAAATTAGTTTATTATTCTTTAATTAACGTCAGAATTTAAAGATATGAAATAATAAATAAAATACGTTTATCACAAATTTATCAACTCTCTCTCATATTTAATGAATAATTTTTCGTAAGTAATGAAAAAAATTTGGTGTACAAAATTGATACTTCTTCAATTTTCAATCAGGGTTCATGGTTAACCTTCATGATTTAACTTTAATCTTGACAAATATAAATATATCTATATTAATTTACAAAAACGACCATTTTTTAAAGTTTATTACTTCGAAATTACGAATTCAAACTCAGTATTTTGACGGACGTATTTTAAATTTAATGAGTTATTATTTAATTTAATACTTTTATGGTTTTACAATTACAGTGACAAAAAAACTTGCAAAAACTTTGTTAGGCTCTTATATAAACAGTGCCCAGTGGACAAAAGCCATGTTTGTTTTAAAAACGTTTTTAGAACGATTTATGTCTGCCAAATAATGTTCTGAAACATTTGAAGAACATAGATGTTCAAATAATGTTCTAGAACATTATTTGGCAGACATGAACCGTTCTTAAAATGTTTTTAAAACCAACATGGTTTTTTCCCACTGGGCAATTTTACACACTTGTATTAAAAATTATTTTTTTATTTTATTATTTATTAATAAATATTTTCAGAAACTCAAGGATTAAAAACACGAAATTCTTTCTATGAGAAGCGACCGCTCGTAGTATCATTAACACCTTCAGTTGCACAACCCGCACCACTACCGGTAGTAGAACCACCACTATCAGCACCGGTATTGCAAGCACCAGCAGCATCAACTGGAGTTGAACCACCACTACCATCACCGGCTGTACAACCATCAGCACCGGAAATTCCACCGCAACCGCCAATAGTACCACCATCACTACCACCGGTTGTACAACCATTACCATCGGAAATGCCACCGCAACCGCCAATAGTACCACCATCACTACCACCGGTTGTACAACCATTACCAACGGAAATGCCACCACTACCGCAAGTTGAAGCAGGAGAGAACGGTTCTAATGAAGAATACATGCAACAAATAATTAATGAGGAAGAAAATTTCCAAGTTCAAGAGGAAATCCAGATCCCTCGACAGCAATGGAGAAATCCATACGCGCAGCACAATGTACCATTGTCATCAAGAGGACTTAGATTTCCTGGACCTCCACCAAACCAAATACGGAATGGCCCATCTTCATCTGTTGCTCAAAATATTGGAGCGCAATTTAGTGTTTCAGCACAAAATAGTGCGCAACAGTATTTTCAGCCGCAGATGAATACGCCATATCCACATCTTCCGTATGGTACTGGATATCCATCGCAAGGAAATTATAATTCTCCTTATTTCACTAATCGACCACCAATTACACCAAACTCCAACACTCAATGGGGATACCTTGATACAGGGAACACATTCGCTTCAATTATTGCAATGCAACAATCTCAAATGTTGTATTCAATGCAAGATCATCTTTTGAGGAATTCCATGTCTCTGACTGCAACTTCCTCAACAAATACAGACGTGGCTAATGCAGGTGGAAGTTTAATAAACCCTAATGTTCCACAGAGGAGAGAGGCTCCACAGCAAAATGTAGTGAACGTCAAAGTAAGTAATTGAAAAAATCCTTCCAAGAAAAATTATCAAAATATTTTGAAACTCGTTATTTTTTTACATCTTTAAATTTTGAGTTTTTGCTAATATTGACTTGATTTATTTCATAATAAAAGTCTAATGTAGCTTTGTATTTTGCTTTCATTTATAAATATTTAAGAACGTTTATCCACACCAATGCAGAATTCCAGAAAAAATAATTAATTAACATTTAAATAATTAAAATAATCTTATTAATTTAATTTATTTATTTATACAACTTAAATAGGATAGAAATTTTCTGTCTTATCAGTATTACAGAATTTTTTTTTAAATGATTCGATTCCTATGTAATATGCCTTATTTTCGTGGCAGAAAATAATGTGTTTTTAAAAATACAATTTTTCACATAGAAAATTCTTGTTGTTACTCAATATTAAACAAAAAGTGCTCTGTTATTTCTGAAATTTATATTAAACATAATTTTAATATCAAAAAATATTATTATATGTAATTTCATTCATATTTGTATGAGCATTTTTTAGTATGCCACATTTTAATTTATCAAAATTTTTATTTAACAGAATTTAGTACATTTAATACAAAGTGCGTAACACATAATTCTAATTTATTGGTATTGTTTTTCAATCCTAATTATACTTATTAACTACTATTTTGATTTAATCGATCTTGCATGACAGCAAATGTGCATTTAACCAAATTTAAAATTTGCACTGAATAACAAAATTACAATCTACTTTTAAGTCGTTATACGAAATGCAACTCAATAGAATTTTTTGTATTTTTAAAACAATATTCTTGGAATATTATTAATTATTAAATGCAGGTGGTTGACAATGTGATTTCGCAAGCCTAAGTTCTTCAATAAAAAAAATTTGAGGTTTAACTCATAACTTTTTAATAACATTATTTATTTTCTATTAAAATTTAACGAAGGTGTTTTGCTTCGTTTAGGAAATATTAAATTTTCAAATTTATTAATTAAAAGGGTTACTTAGAAGACTTGATGTTAAGTGACTAATTTCAATTTTTACATTAATATTAGAGGTAACGAACTCAGAAAATCATTTATTTTTACATATCTGAAAACTAGATTTTGATGAGGCTTACCCTTATGATAATCCTGGAATTTAATAAAATATTTCTTTGGTTCCAGAAATTACATAAGGACATGCATCGACTTTTAAATCAAATGCTGGAGAAGCAAGGGATCGTCACAAAAAATTATAGACGCGGTGGTAGAGGAGGTGGCGGTAGAGGAGGTGGCGGCAGAGGAGCTGGTTACAATAGTAGACGTGGAGGGCGAGGAGGCGGTCAGGGACTCTCCATTTAAATTTAAAAAATTTGTATTTCATTTAAATAAATAAGTTTACTTTAAAATTATCATAAGCAACTTGCAGAAAATTTTAAAACGCAATAAATATTGAAAAACGTTGTTTTTAGTATTGATTTGATATTAAATTTTTTTTATTAAATATTAAAAAACTCATCGATTTATCTATTTGGTAACCTTCTATATCCTAGTAGTTAAAAATTACTTTTTTTAATATAATCACACTATACAATTTTAGGCGTTAAATGTTTGGAACTTTTGTACAGGTTCTAATATAATCACTTTCTGATACAGCCGCAACTAATAATGGAGCACTGTTAAACTAATTTACAAAAAAACCGAATTTTCATTTGGAAAAAAATCATATCTATTACTGTTACAGTAAAAGCCCGACTTACGCTACCCCGTTTTACGCGAATTCGGAGATACGCGGTTTTTTTATGGCCGCGTGAATTAACTCGTAATTAATTAATAAATAATTTATTATTGTTTTTTACGTTGTTTTTATGCATAAAAATGTAAATAGTTTTATTACTTGATGTTTTATTAAACATATTTCTTCTAAATTCTAAATTATTATATTTATTTTATATTAAAACTTAAACCCCGATTTACGCGAATTCGACTTACACGGTCGTCGCTCGGTCCCACCTATCGCGTAAGTCCGGGTATTACTGTACAAAGAAATAAATCAAATCTACAACAAGAAAGCACGTGACTCCGAAAAAAAGTTTTGTAAAATTTTAAATTTCTTCTAAAATAATTAACGCATTTTAATATGCATATTTTTAATGTAAGTTTCTACAGAATAAGAATTACTTGTAAGCACCACTTCATAATTTATTTTTAAAATTGAAGGCCTTTAAATTTGGACAAAAAGAATTCGAAAAATTTGACGTCGTTTCTTTATGAATAAAATTTTTTTTAACTTAGATCAATTTCATTTTATACTATTTCCTTAAAATATCTATGTTATAGAATTTTATATCTATTCAGCCGTGGAATATTAAAAAGTGTTAATTATTTTAGGAGAAATTCAAAATTTTATAAAATATTTAAAATGATAGATTTTGCTTCCTCGTGGAGGAATCTTTGGAGTCCTTTCGTTTATAAAAATTTTCAAAATGGTGAAAACAAATTTTTTTATACAGAAACATGTTATATGAGATCCTGATCAATTGTCCGGATGTATGTATGTGTGGACCCCTTTTTTGTGAACACGATAACTTTTAACAGCTTTTAATAGATTTGGGTAAAATTTGGTAGGCTTATTTATCACACTTATATCTCAAAATGGACGAAAAGATTTTAAAAAATACCCCTAAAAAAATTTTATCGTCTTTTTTCAAAAAATTTTTTTTAATCGAAAAAATTTTTAAATATCAAAATTTAAGGTGATATATAATAAAATCGTATTCCTTACGTCAAGACGAATCGATTGTTGTATATAAAGTATAGATTTGATTTAAATTTAAAGAATAAATAAAAGATATAAAAAATCCAAAATTCACATTTTTGTTGAAAAATTTTTTATTTTCAAATGTTTATATTAATATATTATTTATGTATGTTTATTTCAATGTTAATGCTTTCTTCACGAGGAAGCAAATTTTTTTTTCCGATCGTAAAGAGAAAGTAAAATATTCATGTAATGAACATCTGAATTTACAACTTGTTTAATAATATCTTAATTAAATATTGGCTAAATCACTTATCTTAGGTCTTATTCTTGTCAATATTTGGTCATCTTTTCAGAAATAAACAAAAGAATTTATTATTTATACATATTTTTTAAAGATATTTTTAATTCTTCAAAAAATGGTTGGTCCCACAATTTTAACCAATAGTATACATATATATATTTTAAAAAAAAAAGTAAAAAAGTCGGGTTTTTCAAAATTATTTTTCAATTTTAAAATGTTTATAACTCTGATTGAAATAACAGTAGAATGTTCGCTAATAAGTCAAAAGGTGCGACATGAAAAACTCTACAAAACTAAATACATATATCTATGGGTGTCAATACATTTTTTTAAGTTATGAGCAAAAAACGAATTTAAATAACTTTTTAAATGAAAAAAAATAACAGTTAATCTTCATGAATATGTCTTGAAGTACTCCAATTTTGGTATATATGGTTTATTCCTACATGAGGAATAAATTCAAAATTTAATGCATTCGTTATTGATTTACCAGTTTTGTTTGACCAGCAAACTTGACAACTTTGATTATATCTATTCTTGTTGATAATATTAATATAATTTCAAAAATTCATTCCTATAAAAATAGAAAATTGTACAGTAAAACATTTTTATCAAAATTGAGTTTTTGGTTCCGTTAGATTCATGAAATGAAGCTACATCTAACCATGTAGAAAATTATCAATAATTTAAATTATTTATTGCATAAGTAGGTTATTTAAAATTTAAAATTTTTAAATAATGAAGAATTGCAAGTTAAAAAGATCATAAATTTAATAAAACATCAGTGACGTAGACAATTACATGAAATGAATACCTATTTTATAAACACGATTTTTATAAAGTTTAAAATTTATTTAAATATCTAAATAACATAACCTTTTAGTTTAATAAGTCTTAAATTGACTTTAAACAATAGAAATGTCGAATTTTTTATTTCAAATGGGTTTTGACACGAATCGCCCCGTACCTAGAACATTTACCCTAAGTTAAAGAAAGATATCTCGTTTCATTAAAAAAAAACTTTCAATATAATACAAATTAAACGAAAATTTAATTTAATTTTTGGTTAATTATATATATATATATTCGTCAATTAACTTTGTACACTCTGTTTAATAGTGCGCAATTAAGGTGTATAGTTTTTCGTGCAATTATACTGAAAATTTTTGTGTATGACAGACGTGTTTCATCATGTTCTGCACAGTGTAGTTATAACCAGGATATAGCAAAATACTGACGGTAAGAAATTTATAACAATAAATATATTATAATTTTGATTTGATTTTTATTTTATCAACAGTAGATTAAAGTCTATACAGTATTTATCATTTCATAACCTCCAAAGATTTATTATATATAATAAAATGTCAACGTAAATTTTCAGTGAGTGTTGTGAGTGTAAATGAAAAGTAAAATTTGATTAGAAATTATTTACAAAGTGACTAAATTAGTTCAAGAATAAGTTTAAAATTTCTCAAGAATGTTCAATAATTAATTTTCACATAATCTTTTTGCTATTAACTTTCGTATTTTACTTTATAACATCTCGACTTGGAGATCACAAATTATTTGGTTTATAATTTATAACAAGTGAGACATTTTACTACCTATTACAATTTCTATACATTTTTAAACTTAAAAAAAGTCCTTTATACATTTGCTCACAAATATTGCAGTAGGACATTTTTGATCGGAAGAAATAGTCCAAGATTGTGACCGATCCTTAGGAGCCGTTAACATAATCACTTTTGTTGATGAAAATAGAACATAATACTATTATTTCTGATAATAGAAGTCTTCAAGTTTGGATGTGGTAAGTGTTAATCATTTATTACAATTTATTAATGATTATTTGAAAATTTTTGATTTATATATTAATAGTAATAATGAGTAAAATAAGTAATAATGATAATTTTCTTTTAGAAAATTATCCACGCGCAGGTAATGTTGCTACTATTTAATACTATTAATAATAATTAAATTATTAAATAAAATATAATTAGTTTTAAATTTTAATCTTTTAATTACAAATTTTGATTTTGCAAATTATTATATTGACAACTTTTTTTAGGAATAGTCCAGTGGATATGAAATAAATAGGTGATCAAACCATGCATTCAATGCCTTCTGTCAGACCATTACCAAAAAAATGAATTGCTAAAGTATGGATAATAAAATTGTTATATTTCCAACACTTAATCAGTTTAAAAAAGAAGAAAAGTTTACGTGTCCCATGGTAACAGTCTTGCGTGCAGTTTGGATTTGTCACCAGACATGAGGTATTTTTTTATTTTCTATTAATTTTGTAAGATTTAAATTTAATTAAACTTATAGGTTCTGATAATTTTAGATAAAAACAAGTTTTTGGTCAAAATTAGTCTAAAATATTTTATTCGCTTATAAAGATAAAGAAGCAGGTTCAATGTGTCTTTTGAATTTTTTTAAATAAAATTAAACATTTTTTCACGGTTCTTTTTAAACATGCAAAATTTTTCAAGGTTTTCTAAACTAGTAGTTTATTACAAATCAATGATAAATAAATATAATTTTTTTTTTAAAATAATCATTTTGTTGTACGATGTATTTTTTTAAAATTAATTATTTAAAAAAAAATAATTTCGCTGTATAATACATTTTTTTTAAATTAATTGTTTTATAATTCATATTGCTTTTAAAATTAAATACATTTCATTTTTTTCTGTAAATGTTACTATTGTAAAATATAATTATTTTTATTTTTAATTAAACTCTTTTATGTTCTATCATTTTAATTGTAAATTATTGATGTGGATTCTTTTTTCAGGTAAAGTGCGATTAAACTGAAGATTAAAACTAGAAGCGGGCCAATCAAAGAATTATTCGAAATTCTTGTCAAGGTTTGTTTTTCTTCTTTTTTCAAAAAAGTAAAAAAATTCAGTTTGAAAATTTTTAATATCCGGTTTGGAAAAAAATTTAATTTCTTGTTTAATTTTATTTGATTTATAATTATTTATTTTATTTCAAATTAATTATTTTATTTCCTTTTTAAAAATGCAAGTAATTACAGATGAGCACTTCACGAGACTTTGTTCATCATATAGTATTAAGCCGAAGAATAAAACAATTGAGACATTCGTTCTTCAGTGCAAGGAGATAAACTTAGTGAACTCGGTGAGTAAGGCTTCATTTTTCAAATAAACTTAAAATCCCTCATATTTTTTTAATAATTTTAATTTATTTTTAATAAAGTAAAATTATATCCATCCATTTTTTGTAGGTAAGATAAAATAGAATAAAAATCTAAATTTTTTGTCTAACTCTTTGTTATTTAGTGCGAAGCATTATTAAAACATAAAAAAACAGCTGTAAATCTTGCCACACAAGTAAATTTAATTCATACAATTGCATGCGTATGAATTGAATATAATGTGAGTAAGTTTGCTAAAAACTCTTGTTAATGTTATTGGGTATGACATTCAACTCATAGAATTGCATGACTATGAGTTGAATTAATTACTCGGTAATAAGTAGGACAAGATAAAAATCTAAAAGCTGTAAATCTTGCCACACAAGAAAATTTAATTCATACAATTGCATGCGTATGAATTGAATAAAATGTGAGTGAGTTTGCTAAAAACTCTTGTTAATGTTATTGGTTGTATGAAATTTAACTCATAGAATTGCATGAGTATGAGTTGAATTAATTACTCGTTAATAAGTAGGACAGGATAAAAATCTAAAAGCTGTAAATCTTGCCACACAAGAAAATTCAATTAATACAATTGCATGCGTATGAATTGAATATAATGTGAGTAAGTTTGCTGATAACTCTTGTTAATGTTATTGGGTATGACATTCAACTCATAGGATTGCATGAGTATGAGTTGAATTAATTACTCGGTAATAAGTAGGACAAGATAAAAATCTAAAAGCTGTAAATCTTGCCACACAAGAAAATTTAATTCATACAATTGCATGTGTATGAATTGAATAAAATGTGATTGAATTTGATAATAATTTGGAAAATGGAATTGAACTCATATAACATGGGTATAAGATATATAATTTTTCCTATAAGCCGTGAACAATAAAAAACAATTAATTGTAAATCTTGTCACGTCAATACATATACAATTCGTACAATATCATATGCATGTATTAAATAAGACGTGAACGAGTTATTAATGAATATCAGAGGATTCTTTCTTTTATATAATAAACAAAATGTTTAAAAGTGGTATATTTATACTACAGGAGACTTTATTCTGAGAAAATGTTAATAAATGATAATGAACTTTGTCACATACTGCGAGAGTACATTCTTGAACTACCTTTCTTATTTGGCGAATTTGCTATATTATACTTTTAAAAAAAAAACTTTGATCAAAATTGTCAATAAATAGTGAACCGCCATGAATTGTAAAATTAATCTTAATTACACTCTGATTATCTAAATTAAAAAAAATTAATTGGATAGAAAAAAGTCAGTCACTTATTCAAGTAGTAATCATTAGTCATTTAATTGCGAATAAATAATTAATAGTGACTATTTATTGATTTAACCTGAAAATCTTTAATAAATTTTTGCCAAGCAAAATTAAAATTTTTTTATAATAATAATATCATTAAGCGAGTTTTAAAAAACTTTCCAAACATTTTCAAATAAGTTCTTCTATATAATTAATACTTTAAACAAAAGTTTTTTATTTTTCTTTTACTAGGATAACCTAAAAATTAAAATATTTTTAGGGTAACTTCTAATTAAATTTTGTTCAACTAAAATAAAGTTGTTTATTTGTTGACTTCTGTAGTAGTTTTTTATAAATTAAAAAAATAATACATTTTTTTGTTAAACTACATTTATTTGTAAATACAAAAATTTGCAGATTATTTTGATATTCCACGGAGTCTTCTAAATTGACCGTAGAGAATACATTTGGTTTTTTTTTAAAAACCATCAATACATTGACTTAGCTAATGTTTTGACAGGAGAGGTTATGGCGGTAATAAATGTACGCTCGTAACTGTGAATTCAAAGAATTAGAAACACCGCTTCGAACCGTCTTTCTGCTTTTATGCTGATTCTACACTAACCTAGTCGCGCGGACTTGACGGGACGACTGCCAGGAGTTAGACAAAGACGGAGAATATCTCTATCTTTGTCTATTTCACGCAAATTATCCCGTCAAGTCAGAGCGACTAGGTGATTGTAGAATCAGCATTACTTGAAAGCATCCGCTACATTGAATCAGTAGCGCCATCTTTGAGCGCACGATAAAGTTAGTAATCGAAGTTTAGTGTTCTACTATTATCTGTCAATTTAGTCAGAACAAAAGTAGTTTTTATTCATTTTTTATTAATTTCTTTTATAAAAACCTCAACCCATCTATTTTTTTAATCTTTCCTATCATTTCCTTTACTTTTCCTTTTATTTTGTATAATTTTTTTCATTATGAAACCTGGTCGCTTCTCGCCAAACGAGATGGACCTGCCCTTAACCTTTAAATTAAACTGAGAAAAATTATTGTGTACTTTGATAATTATAATTCGAAAAAAACGAAAATATAAAGTAATAAAACCTTTTTTTAAATCATATTTTTAAGAGAATTTTAAATTTACTCCATAAATGGTAATAAGAAATACAAGTCATAAATGCGAGGATCACTTTTGATGTATTCATGTTTAGGAACATTTTATCTCCTATTACGTTTATCTCGGGCATAAGAAGTACTTATAGACGTTTATTTTTGGTAAAAATATTTTTTCATCTTGTTCATTATTTTTTGAATGGAAGGGGGTAAAAATTTTAGGTTTTTGCGGTACACTAAATTTTTTAACAATTTTTTTTCTTAAATATAAAAATAAAATGATTAAACATGTAAACAAATTTTTTTTGGGTAAGTGGTACAATAAATTTTTTTAAAGCGAAAGCTGGGGTTTTTTCGTATTTAAAAACATGAATGTTTAAATATTGATAATTAAAATTTTTTTCTTTTTTTGTTGATTAACATCTATGAGTATGTACTACAACTGTCGCGAGTTTAAGCGTAATCGGCGAAAAAACATTTTTGAACCTTGAAAACTTCACGTGTGATATCCCAAAAGTTTTACAATTTCATCCAAGAAAAGTATAATTTATAATACATTACTTAAAGTCAAAGAAAAATCATAACACAGAGTTATGACTTCAAGTTTAGTTTACCTTGGCTATTTAATCAAAGACCACGAATTTTAACCCTTTGCCGTCTATAAGCTATCCCCACTTGTGAAGCAAGCAGTTTGACAGTTAAATCATGTGGAAAAAATCAGGGCCGTAATTAGTCAGTTTTAATTTTTAGGTTATGTTTACATTTTGATTTAGATATAATAAAAGTCTTTAACAAAGAAACTTATATTTTTGTAATTGAATAATAGCTTCACGTAATTGCACTTTAAAAAAATTCATATTTTTAGTTATAATATAATAATTTTTTAATATTATTTATTTTAAAATATAATCGGGTTCCATTTTCATTTATGTACGGTCTGCAAATTCAGACACTAACGTTCTCACACAAAGATAATTTACTAACAGAAGCATATCCACTTTTTCTATTGGCTGTTCACTGTTTACTTTTTCAGTAAATAATAATTTGAAGTATATATTTATTATTATTATTAATTTTTAATATAAATTATAGTACTTACTTTTCCATTAAAACTGTTGAGAAAAAACGTGAATCAGAATAAAACGATGACTTGACGATTTAATCACTTTTGTTTTCTATTTCCTATTCAAAGTCCCAAAAAAGTTTTAATATTCTACTTACTATTGAATGTAAGAACTTCTGTTTTCAGATTGAAAAATAAATATAGTATAACACTTGCACTAAACACTTTTAAATTTATCAATGAATGATTGTTTGTTGGGCGACCACAAGAAAACCACGACCCGTGCAGAAATTTTGGCAAAGCGCCGATCAGGGCCTGATAGGAGCACAAATGGCCCACGTCGGGCAATCTGATCGGTGCCACATCGGGAATGAAACGCCGAACCTGATCAGGGTCAGATCGGATCGCCCCTGTTAAAGACGGATGTTGATTAACAAAAAAAATAAATAAAGTAAAATAAATTTTGAAGAAAAATAATAAGTTAGAAACTACACTAATCTTTATTATTAACAACCCGCTTATTCGGAAAGCGTAAATGCTCTTCGCTAAAGAATTTTAGAATAAGGTAGTGGACTACCCCTCAGTAAATTATCAATTCAATAAACCCGGATAGACGGTATTTCAGAGAAAATGTTTAAAAGAAATATGAGACAAAGTAATTTAATGTGAAAAATAAATAAATAGAGTCAAATTAAATTAACACTCAATTTATTACAAATTATTCTCAAAGTATTTGTTTTATACATGCAAAGAAAGATTTATTACAAAATTCAATAATTAAGCTACTTGACTTACGTCAAGTCTCACAAATAACAGCAATAACGATTCTATTTTCAAAATACAACTTCTATTTTGTTATGAAAATTGTTTGTGTGTTTGTGTAATGTATGTTTAAATTCTTTTTAAAAAGAATAAAAGGCAATTGTTAAAAGACTCACCAAAATAATAATTATAATCAGACCAGAAATAAAGTATCGTATTACTTAAATACTCGTGTTTGTCACTTGATGCCTGAATGCGGAAGTCTTCTCTTATATACTTTTATTTCATATGAATTTCTCGATGCTATTTATTTAACTTGTTATATTCTTAAGGCACTTGCACTTTTAATATTAATCACGAAGATCAACCCTGACTTGGGGAATATTCAATTCTATCAACCACTTTTTGTGGGACTTCAATAATATAATCATCCGCCTTTTGCGGGAATCAACAATACATCCGCTCTGCGGGAATGAAACTGAACACTTGTTTTTTTCTTACTGATCCTTCGATCACTATTTAAACTCTTTTTAACAATCAGAATGGTGACAATGATCACTCCCGAATCATGTAGAAGGAGAGTTGATTTTGCAACTGACTTCTCCTTATTTTCATGCAATTTCAACAACGTTGCATTTTTAACTGGGGCAGTGATACATTCAATCACCTACTCTACTTATAATTTTCATTAATATTACTTAATCTTCCCAAAAGGATTAAGTAATTGTTATATATTGAAGACCCACATTTAAATGATATAATAAGAATTTAGAATATGTTATTATCTTGTAACATATTTCAATTTAACGATTCATTATAAATAAAGTATATGAAGAGACCTTTTGCATAATTATTAAATAATTTCGAAACAATAATTGAAATATTAACAATGAGAATAATAATGTGTGTTGTGTTTTATAATATAATAAATACTAAGAAAAATTAATAATTTATAATTATATAAAAAAAATTATAAAGTGACGGAAATTCCGTCCCTAACAAATACCCCCCTTCTTTCTGGCTGACGTCCCTTGGCAGCCTGTGCAGGTGTGATGTCATCGAATATAATTTTTTTTACAAAATTCCTCTCGTAGATATACATTTTAAAATGTTTACAATTTATCCTTGATCATGAAAATGGTGTAGTTTGTTTAGTAGCTGAAATAAATGTTAGAACGAAAACTGATTTTTCCTTTTTTTTTTTTTATATATATATTTTTTTTTTAAATAGTAAATAGTCGTTTCCTCTTTTTTTGTTTTAGGAAGATTTTTATGAAAAGGATAAATTAGTTTTCATATAAAAAAAAAATGTAATTTTTTTTGATAAAAAAAAATGAGACCAAATTTGAATACATGGATATATAATAAAATAATAAGAAATAAATGGAGATATGGAACACTTTGCTTACGTAGCAATTTTAAAGAATACAAATAAAATAATGAAGAAAGAAAAATGTGTTATATATGTATCTCCTTATATATCCAATTTTATTAATGTGCATATAATAAAAAAATGTTTACAAAAAAAATGGTTACATTTTCACGATTTATAGATTACAATTATTGACCAACTTAAAGTGGAATTAATTTTTATATATTTAACTTTTAATACACAGTCTATAAATATATTTAATATAAAATAATAATAAAAAAATATGTTGGAGACTAAATATTAAAAAAAAAATATTCTCCAACCCCTGACCCTTTTTTTTCTTGCTGTCGTCCCCTGACAGCTTTTTAAATCGACAACAAAAATTCTTTGTTAATTATTTTTATATTTTAGTTTGAAACAAATTTAATTTTTCCAAGTTTGATTTTTTTAGAATTGTTTAAAGATAATTGAACTTAAATTTTAAAAAAATCTTTATATCTTGGGGAGTTAGATAAATAAATTTTTTAATACATGTAAATTTTAAAGTTTGAATGCATGCAGAATATACCACTTAAAAAATTGATTTCAATTTTTGAAAATGACTTGAAAATAAATAAATCAATTTTTTTTGACAATTAAAACCCAAATAACAAAAATTACCCTAATTAAAAGCATGATTGTCGCATAAATACATTTTTTGAAAGTATAAATGATCTTTGTGAGAAGCATATAGTTTCTGTTGCTGATCACAAAAAAAAATTATTTCAATTTTACGTAATTTCCCTTTTTTTATAATTTAAAATTATTTCCAATATGTATAGTTACCTATATTTATAATTTCAATTAGTGTACATAAACCAAGCTAGTTATTTTTACTCATATATTTTGTTAATTCTAAATATTCAGTTTAAATAGTTAGAGTTAGAACAATATGATGTTTTAATTTAATTCATAAATTATACCCATTTTTTTTTTATGATAAAAAAAATCTAAAATTAAAATTCTTACTTGTTATGTGATTTAATGATTTGTAACCCAATTGGTTACATCTATATCTTAATTATTCCCAGTTTCCTATTAGTGTTTTTGTATTTTTGTAAATCTTATGTTTATAAAATTTAATCCCTGTAATATATCATATTATGTATATATGACGTTTATACCATATTAAATAATAATTACTCCCATTATTTTAAAATATATATATACATGTTACATTTTCTCCCATATTTTCTGTTTTATTTTTTTTGTTTGTACTTTAGTACCTGACTTGGATATATTTAATCCTTTATGCACAGATTTTAACTAGTCACTTTTGTTTATTCCTGTTTGCAGTTGATCTTCTATTAATTTTATTTATTCTTTTCTGTCTTCTACCCCATAGTACCTGACTAAATAAAATTTTCATCCATCTAGAGTTATTTTTTGTTTTATCAATGTCTTTTATTTTTTTCTTTGCATTTTCCTTTGTTTTCTTCTCGTTTATTTTCAATTTTTTTCCTGTTTCTTCTTTTGACATGTTCATAGTATGTATTTGTAACGTTTCTGTTTTTAGTTTACTATGCATCAGTCGATTTATTATAGTAATAGTTACCTTTCGAGATTTCCTTATTTCTTCTAACCTCTTTTCTACCTTAGTCCTCAATTCTGGTGAAATAGGTTTGGTTTCCTCTGTTGTTTCCTTTGGTTTCACGATGACTTTAGGTTTGATTCTCAGTTCACTATTTATAGGAGGTAGTTTTTCTCTCACTACTTGCTTTCCTGAGCACCTTTCAATTCTTCTGTATTCAGGGTCCATAAAAGCATCAGGTACTACTGATTTCAATTGTAATTTTTGTTTCTTGTAGAGGAACCAGCTATTTGATTTTTCTTTGAATAAAAATGGTCTTCCTAAAAGTCCTTCTGCTGAAATAGGAAATGTGGAATCTACTATGTGGAAGAGAGATTTGATTCCAAGAATTTCTAATTCAACTGTCCCTATTGTATATAAATCCTTGCAACAAACTCCTTTAATACACGTTACATCTTTTGTATTTGCTGGCGCATCAGTTCGCAATACTGTAGCTTTTATAATATTTATTTTAGCCTCATTATCTTCAAAAAATAGAGTTTTATCACCTACAAGATAATTTACTTCCAACTCTACCGTGGGTTGCCCTCTTCCAATTTTATTAAGTTCAACAATGGTATTACATGCTGGAAAATGACTTCTATTGTCATCTACATTTCTAGGTTCAGAAGATGGTTTATTATCCACCATTGATATGTTATTTGAATATTCTTGATTATCATAATTTTCTTTATTTTCCCATCTAATAAAATCTGCATTATGTGCTTCATATGATTTCTGTAAAGTATCGTGGTTAACTACCCTTCGTTGATCAAATTCGAAATTCCTAGCATTAGGCTTAATGTAATTAGTATGTGTTTCCTGATCTATGCATGGGATAGGTTGTACTGGCTTAGACGCCGTCAGTAAAAAGTTGTAAAAGACATTTAAATAAGGTCTTCCTATTATACCATCTGTTTTTACTTCAAGATTAGGTTTTACTACATGAAAAGTATATTGTTTATCAAATATTGTAATTTCTACTGTGCCTAGTGTGTAAAATCTAGTTTTTGACACTCCTGTCATGTACGATGCTTCAGAGGTTCTAACTGGCGCATCAGGGCTTAACGCGTCAGATTTTATAATGTTAATATCCGCCCCTGCATCTACAAGAAAACTTGCTTTTCCTCCTACTAAATAATCCCCAGGTAATTTTACTGCAGGCGATTCAGTTACTGTCTCACTTATTTTGAAAATGACTGGTTTTCTTGAAAACGTACCATTGGCTGACGCGTTTGATCGTTCGAGCTCATCGTCGCGTCTTCTCGACGAGCAAGTTCCCAGTTTAAAGGACTGTTACTATTATTTCTTTCTACCGATGCTGTTCTACTATTAGAGTAATTATTTCTTTCTTTATTTGCATAATCTGTGGGGTATCTGTTTTCCCAATTTTCTCTGGGCCCGTTTGTATTATAACAATTTTCTTGTATGTATCTACTTGGACTTTGATACCTATTTTCCCAGTTGATTCTATCCGCGTTAGAGTTGTAAAGTCTAGGGTCGTTATAGTCGTTGCTACGCCCTGTATTATCATCCTGAGTTTTCCCATAATTATTTTTACCATAATTTATATTATAATTTCTATCCTCTCTTTGTTCGTACCTTGGTTGATAATTTTCCGAATCCAGATATCGTCCCCTACTAGACCGATTTTCGGTATTATATCTATTTTTATCTCTTCTTTCCTCATAATTTCTGTAACCCCTAAAATCATTTTGTTCTTCCCATCGAGTTTTCATGACTCTTTGATTATTATCGCTATAATTAGTAATATATGACGAATAACCCCCTGTAAACGGTTGCATTTTTCTTTCTTGCCGCGCTTTTGCGTATTTGTATGCTTCCTCTAAATTTCTAGGCGCACGTGCATCTACTGCGTTCGCAATTTCATCTGGCAACGCTCTAACAAACGTTTTTAATGCTGTATGTTTCACAACATTGGTTGTTACTGCCTCTGTGTTAGCATCGAATGTAGCGCGTAGGGCTGAACTTGCCCCGCTAAGTAATCTCAATAATCTATCATAAAGGTCAGGTAAATTTTCATTCCTGTACATTTTTAAATTCATAATTTCTGCATAATACACTTCAAACGCTTGTCCAGGTGCAAATCTTTCTTTTAAAAGCTCTATTATATCAGTTAATCTAGCAAATTGCTTGTTGTCTGTGCAGTCTCTCGCTGGACCTGTTAATTTTCCTAAAACCGAAGTAATTAACGTTCCTTCATATTCGGGGGGAAATTTCGAAGCAGCTACCACTACATCTTGAATAAAATCCTTGACCGACATGTTCTTTCCATCATAAACCTTTATTTCCATTAGGGCATTTTGTATGGTTAAGCTATCAGCAATAGAGCGAGCCGCCGCGATACCTGCATTTTCTTCATCATTTGCGACAAATGGTCGCTGCAGAGGTAAAATTGATTGGAAACCTAAATCTGTCCTGTCCCTATATAATTCAGCTACATTTGTTGCATTGAAATTTTCGCGTCTGTTTTCCGCGAAAGGATTGTCAATATGTCCTTGATTTTCATTACCGGATTGACGCCGTTCACCGTTTCCTTCCCGATCCGTCATGATTATCTCTCAAAAAAAAAAAATCTCAACATAAAAAAAAAATCAATTCTTTTTATTGATTATATCTGGCAAAAATCACAGATATTTATTTTAAAACTTTTAAAATTCGTTTATTTTCATAACACTCGTGAAATAAAATAATCGTAAATTCCCAATTTATTATTTCGAAATAAATGTCTTTTAAATACTCGTATAACTCTGTAATAAGACCCGGTTTCTTATTGCATATTTTCTCTACTCTTCTATCGCAAAGAAATCTCACTCAAACGATTAGAAAAAAAAACTTTGTTTAAATTATTAGATTCTTTTTATTTAAATCAATTGTAAAATAAAAAGAAAATATGTTCTTGATAATTTGTTTTTTTAAATT
Source organism: Leptopilina boulardi (assembly GCF_019393585.1). NCBI lineage: Eukaryota > Metazoa > Arthropoda > Insecta > Hymenoptera > Figitidae > Leptopilina > Leptopilina boulardi. The sequence continues at coordinate 305,263 of NW_026137714.1, forward strand.
CTTTTATTAACACATTATGTTTTTATTTTATTTATCTTATTAATTTAATTTCTTTCAACTGTATACTTTGTCAACTCAGCACTCTTACTGTGACTTGGTGCTCGCAATGTTTTGAAATACGATTAACGCACTAATCCCGTAACCTATCTATAGCAAGGTCGTTTATTTCTTTTAATTAATCAAACTTTTAATTACCTGTCATGCTCAAATTTTGCAATGATTGTGCTAGTGAGCTGTAATTGTTTTCTGAACGCGTATCTTTAACTTTTTCTTTTCCGACGAATAATTGTCGTTTTACCGCATCAAATCTTTCTGGACTAATATTTCTTCTAGCTAAAATGTGTGTACGAAGTTTACGTTGTCTTTCTAATTTATTTTCTTCGCATTTAGAATAATTATACATTTGAAATTTTATATTCAAACAATAAAATCTAACTCCTGTTTTGTATACTTTTCGTGATTTTAAGCCTCTCACTTGCCCAAGTGGCTACACACTTCCGGCAAGGTTAAGTCGAGGAATTTTTACCGAATTTTTAGAGAAACCAGAGCTTGCCGAATGCAAGGGTAGTTACTGTGTCTCAGTTCGGCGTTAGCGAACCAAAATAAAAATAACAAAAAAATTCTACTCGCGCACTTAAAAAAAAACCCAAACAAAAAATTTTGTCTGAAAAAATAATACATTAAAACATGGAAACAATAAACAAATATTTCAACATCAATTCAATTTCATCATTTTTTATCTCAATTTACTTCAAATAATTACTGTGTATTTGTGAGTGTTTTTTAATTCATGTGTGTTTTCAGAAAGAAAATTTATTTTTCACTCTTTACTAAAGTCTCAACTTTTTTTTTTTTTTAAAACATTTTTTCAAAAATATAAGCGATATATCCCACCGCTGCCACCATTTTGTTAAAGACGGATGTTGATTAACAAAAAAAATAAATAAAGTAAAATAAATTTTGAAGAAAAATAATAAGTTAGAAACTACACTAATCTTTATTATTAACAACCCGCTTATTCGGAAAGCGTAAATGCTCTTCGCTAAAGAATTTTAGAATAAGGTAGTGGACTACCCCTCAGTAAATTATCAATTCAATAAACCCGGATAGACGGTATTTCAGAGAAAATGTTTAAAAGAAATATGAGACAAAGTAATTTAATGTGAAAAATAAATAAATAGAGTCAAATTAAATTAACACTCAATTTATTACAAATTATTCTCAAAGTATTTGTTTTATACATGCAAAGAAAGATTTATTACAAAATTCAATAATTAAGCTACTTGACTTACGTCAAGTCTCACAAATAACAGCAATAACGATTCTATTTTCAAAATACAACTTCTATTTTGTTATGAAAATTGTTTGTGTGTTTGTGTAATGTATGTTTAAATTCTTTTTAAAAAGAATAAAAGGCAATTGTTAAAAGACTCACCAAAATAATAATTATAATCAGACCAGAAATAAAGTATCGTATTACTTAAATACTCGTGTTTGTCACTTGATGCCTGAATGCGGAAGTCTTCTCTTATATACTTTTATTTCATATGAATTTCTCGATGCTATTTATTTAACTTGTTATATTCTTAAGGCACTTGCACTTTTAATATTAATCACGAAGATCAACCCTGACTTGGGGAATATTCAATTCTATCAACCACTTTTTGTGGGACTTCAATAATATAATCATCCGCCTTTTGCGGGAATCAACAATACATCCGCTCTGCGGGAATGAAACTGAACACTTGTTTTTTTCTTACTGATCCTTCGATCACTATTTAAACTCTTTTTAACAATCAGAATGGTGACAATGATCACTCCCGAATCATGTAGAAGGAGAGTTGATTTTGCAACTGACTTCTCCTTATTTTCATGCAATTTCAACAACGTTGCATTTTTAACTGGGGCAGTGATACATTCAATCACCTACTCTACTTATAATTTTCATTAATATTACTTAATCTTCCCAAAAGGATTAAGTAATTGTTATATATTGAAGACCCACATTTAAATGATATAATAAGAATTTAGAATATGTTATTATCTTGTAACATATTTCAATTTAACGATTCATTATAAATAAAGTATATGAAGAGACCTTTTGCATAATTATTAAATAATTTCGAAACAATAATTGAAATATTAACAATGAGAATAATAATGTGTGTTGTGTTTTATAATATAATAAATACTAAGAAAAATTAATAATTTATAATTATATAAAAAAATTATAAAGTGACGGAAATTCCGTCCCTAACAGCCCCTACTAGGGCCCTGGTCTGGCCTTTGTTAATATCAATTTTTGAAAATATTAAAAATTATTTTGGATTAATTAATAATAATAAATAAGCTTAAATTATGATTAAATAACATATTTATTTACTAATTGTTCCATTTCTAAATTAAATTCATACTCAAATTGAATTTATTAATTAACTGGCGGATAAAGATTTAAAGTAATATATATATATATATATTAATTAAAAAATATGTAATTCCTGCAGTCTATGATTGTATATTTTCATTTTTTAACTAATTCATACATAGAATTAATGATTCATCAACGCGAACCTGAAAAATAAATAAATTTAACGCATGTGAGAATCGAACTTAGGACCTACGGACTATGAACCTAACGCTTTACTAACTACACTACACATGCTACGTGAAAACGAATGTTAACTTCTTGATGCCATTTAAACTTGCAAAATACCTAACTCAGAAAAGTACTTAACATCATTTAGTTAAAATTAAGATATTAAATTGTATTATCAAATTAAATTAAATTTATAAAATATAATTAATTATATGCTGTATGATTATTATCATGAATCATCCCAGGTGAATTTTCAAAAAAAAGTGAAAATCTATTTTTATTAAAAACGCGTTTTTCATATTGTTCTGAATAATTGTAGACATTAATTTTTTGGTGATAAAAAAATATTTGACTTTTAGACTTAGAAAATTTTGCTAATCGATCATGTGGGCGATTCATGCGTGACCCCTACGGTGGCCCTTATGAGGGCCTTCCCAATCTTCAGCGTTGCTCAACTAACTATAGTATTCATAACATAACCGAAAAAAAGATACACCTTTTTTTTCTTTTGTAAAATAATTTGCTTAACTAATTTGATTAAACAATTAAATAAAAAAAAATCCGATTTTAAAAAAAGCAATACTGCCATTTGAAAGAACGTAAAAAAATAAGCAACTTTTAACTTCACAACTTTTTTATCCATCCACAACTTTTTGCGATAAATAATTATAAACAATTAGTAAAAAAAAAGTAACTATTGGATTCATAGAATACCGGAAAAAATGTTAACCCTTTTTTTCTTTTTGCAAAATAATTTGTTTGAACAATTAAATAAAAAAAATTCGATTTTTAAAAAACTAATACCTCCATTCAAATGAACGTGTCAAATAAGCAACTTTTTTATCCGTCCACACCTTTTTTATTTATTACAAAAAGGCGTGGACGAATAAAAAAGTTGTAAAGAAGAAAGTTGCTTAAAAATCAAACTTTGTATTCAATTGTTTAAACAAATTAGATAAACAAATTATTTTTCAAAAGAGGGGTTACATTTTTTTGGTTATGCAATGATCCCAATAATTACTTTTGATGTTTTTGAAATTCTCCGAGCATGGGCTGTATCGTACTTACTTTTTCTGATTGTTTATAATTATTTATTACAAAAAGGTGTGGACGGATAAAAAAGTTGTAAAAAAAGTTGCTTATTTTCCCACGTCCTTTTGAATGGCTGTATTGACTAGTTAAAAATCGAATTTTTTTTATTTCATTGTTTAAACAAATTATTTTTCAAAAAGAAAACATAGGTAATTAAATCTTTTTTTCGGTTATGATATGAATCCAATAGTTAGTTTCACGGAAGAAACGCTGTGTAACCTATCGGCCTTAATGGGTCAATTATTTTTAAATATTCAAGTAATGAAAACAAATATATGAACACTTTAAATAACAATTAATAAAATCATTCGCTCGAACTCTTAACGCGGAGACCAACTTGTAAAAACTACCAAGCAAAATAGATGGCGCTGAAAAATATGTGGGGAATATGTGGCCCTGGTCTGTGCCTTAAGATTTCACTGATGTGGGACACACGTGGCAACTCTAAGTAATAAGTATCAAGTATGGCAATTTCTGCCTTTTTAAGAATGATTTAATTTCAATTTTCTTAATTTTATTAATTAACGAATAATAAACCGTTTAAATAAATTTTTTAACTTAAATGTAAAAAAATCACTTTTTTTGCTTTTAGCGGTATATGAGACCACTACTCCTTTTTTTATGTTTTTCTAGTGATTTTAAATTATGCAATGATAACATGACAAATTGTTCTTATTTATTTACTGATGAAATGAAGGTTATTATTATTTCATAATGAAATATATATAAATGAAATACATATAATTAAAAAAATTACTTACTTTCATATTCTGTTCTTTAATCACTGTATATGTAGAGGAGTTAAATTTTAACTATTTAAACACATCGCACTATAAAAATAATTGATTTCTGTAAAAAATTGAATATAATTTTTAATTGGTTAATTTGTTTAAAAAGTGTTAAAATAAGAGTGTGTCAGACTTGAAAATGTCCAGGAAGATGTTCTTTCTAGCCTCCTGCTAACGAGTTACTCCCGTATGCAAGCCTGCTTAATTTAAGGTTATTAATACGGTATTCTTAGATACATATACTAAAAAATTTATAAGCATAAAATTTTTTTTTTAAATCCTTTAATTTTGAAAAATTTATATCTCGTACACGGTTTGATGAAAAAATTTTGGAAACAAATCTAATAGCTCTTTTTGAAGGGTACAAGATGATAAAAAAATTTTAATGGAATGAAACATTCTCCTACAGCTATTTTCTCAACGCTCAGAACACGCCAAATATCTGTGAGACGCTAACCTCATTATTGGCTTATTTGTAGATAACTTTTAATACATCCTTAAATTTAAAAGTTTCAGTTTTGCGTTGAGTTTATATTCGAACGATGTGCAAAGAACATCAAGCATATTTTTGGAATAACAAATGTCTATTTTTCTAATTACACTATAGGGTTATTTTTTCCTCATAGTATCACTATTTGAGCATACAAATCTAAAATGTAAGCTAATATTATTAAAAAATTACAAAAACTATAATTTATTTACCACAAACATTGTTTAAAAATTATTTTTATTTTCAATTTTCTTCATAATTTTTTTTCTACACCTAAATATTTCTAATGAGCAGTTTAAAATATGAGGTCTTCTTCTACAATTATTAAAGTGAATTGGAAATTTTTTTATAATTAAAGAGATAAGTACTTTAGAAAAGGTAGAATTTGAAAACTGCCTGATATCATACGGATCCCTGTGTGCTTTTTACTTTAAAAAGGGTATGTTCTGCAAGTGTTAACAAACATTTATGTTATCTTATTTGCTCTCTTAACCAAGAAAATAACATCATTTTAAGATTTTAATTTTAAACCCATCTTAACATACTTAATTTTCAATTGTATGTATTTCATTTGATAGAATTTCTATTTAGATGAATTTTCATTTTTCGAATTAGTATTTGAATTACTTTCTTTGCAAACAAAATTTTATTTTTATGCTTATAGTTTTTAAGTACCGAATTTTAATTTAATATAATTTTTATTTTACCAAATTTTTTGATATCCAACTTTTTATTTTATAGAATTACAATTTAAACCAATTTTAGTTTTTCAAAATTCTCATTCAGCAGAATTTAAGTGATTCGAATTGTATAATGTCAGAATTTTTAAACTATCGAATCTCCATGTGTCAGAATTTTTATTTACACGAATTTTTATTTGATAGAATCCCTATAACAGAGATAGAAAATTCTATGTTTTTGTTTGAAAATATCAGTTTTTCTTAAAAACAATATGATTATTTAAATTGTGCTTGCTATATTTTTCCTGTAATCTACAGGTAAATATACTATATTTGTACCAAATTTCAGCCCTATAGATAAATTCGTGTGGCCAATAGAGGGGCGTACATGCCTTGCTTCACTTGCCTTTGCAAAAAACAATTAGACTAAGCAAATAAATATTTTAGACGAAATTTTTACTTTTGTACAAAATAACAAAGGTACTTATATAAAAATTGTTATAAAAAATGTTAAAAGATAACAAGCTAAAAAAATTTTGATGTACAAAATAACAAATTAAATTTTTATATGTAAGAAATAACAATTTAAAAAAAAATTATTAAATGTACAAAATAACAAATTCAAACAAAAATTTTATGTAAAAAATAACAAATTAAAAAAAAAAATTTGTAATATATAACAAATTAAAAAAAAAAATTATGTAAAAAATAACTCTGCAAAAAAACAAAAAAAAATTCTATGTACAAAATAACAAACAAAAAAAAATATTTTTTTATTTATAAAAAAAAAAAAAAAAAAAAAAATGAATATATTAAAATAATAAAAGAAAAAAAATTGAATGTAAAATTTAACAATTTATTTTTTTGTTCAATCTAACATTTTTTTTTAAAAATTTGTGTAGTTTTGATACCGACTCATTTAAAGAGAAGGTATCATTTTCACACAAATTTTTTTCTGAATATGTTATATTATGCAAAAGTTAATATTGTTATATTATAATAGTGAAGCTGAAAAAAAAATCTTTTTACAAATGTAAAGTTAGAAAATTTTATTTTTTACAATTCTGAAATTTAAAAATGTTACATTTTACAAATTTTTCAGAGACATGATGAAAATATAACAAGACGTATAATATAATTTTTAATCATGCTTCACAATATTTATAAACGCATTAGAAAAAGGAAAAATTCTTTTTTTGTGTTCATTCTAAAACATTTCTGAATATTAAGATTGCACCTAATTTAAAAAAAATTCAAAATAACTTGATAGTAAATTAATTGTTTAAATTATTATATATGTATTTTTTCATTGAAAATTATAATGAATTAATTATTAAATTGATATACACAACCCAGTATATTGGGATAAGCTTAAACTTACTTTAAGTTTACTGTAAGCTTACTGTAATCTAAATAATACGCTTGCAGTAATATTAACAATTCTTAATTATAATTATAATAATGATTATATAAAATTAATTATAATTATAATAATTAATATTTATTATAATTACAATAATTAAAACTAATTATAATTATAATAAAGAATAATTAATGTTAATTATAATTATAATAATTAATAATTAATATTAATAAAAAATTTTTAAACAAAATTATGTTCGTATTTTGGTTATGAGATTTGACCAAATTTTAAGGTTACGTTTTCTAATTTTAACGTTAAATCCAGTGGCCTCTTATTCTAAGACCCTATTTTTAACATTAAACCCAACATTATCTTGACCAAGAAATAACCTAATTATTGAAGTTATGCTTTCTATGATTTTAACTTCAAACCTAGCGTTCTTCTGCTTAGTTCATATTTTGAACCTCGGACCCAGACAACTTTTTTTTCATGTACTTCAATTGAACAAAATATTATTATAAAATTATCCATTAAGAGATGGTGAACATATAATATATCTTTTTAACAATATTTTTTATGTAAAACTCGGTGTAATACATTGTAGTTGTGGTATTTGTTACATCAAGGTAAGTGTCGCATGTTTCTTTTTGCTTCGACAAAAAAATTGTAAAAACGGTTCGGAAAAAAAGTTTCTCGTAAAAATTTCTACATTTTTCACATTTATTTTGAAGTCAGATTTAAAAAAATTCAAAATGGCCGATCCAATATGGTAAAACAATTTTAAAAAATCGTTCGATATCGTTTGAAAATCGTTACTCGGGGTATTTGGGGTCGCTTATATTACGAATCTGCTGTTAATTTTCAAAATTCAAAATGGCTGAACCAAAATGACGGAAATATTATTTTAAATTCGACGGATTTACTTGAAACTCGTTTTTCGGGTCGCTGATTACGAAACTTATATTAATAAATTGTATTGATTTTTATATGCCTGGCCGCCATATTGGATACGACATTTTAAATTTTGAAAAACTAACATCAGATTAGAAATCAGTCGCCCTGATGACCCCCGAGTAACAATTTTCAAGCGAATCCGAAAGATTTTTTAAAAAAATTTTCGCTATATTGCATCCACCGTTTTGAATTTTGAAAAACGGACACCGAATTCATCAGCGACCCCAAAAACCCGCGAGTAATGATTTTCAAGCAAATATGTTTAATTTTTTAAAATTCTTCCGCCATATTGTAATTTTGAATTTTCTAAATCTGTAATATTACAGTAACCATACAGTAATATTAGTGTAATATTGCAGTAATATTACTGTAATATTACAGCAGTATTAACTGGTAATATTACAGCAGTATTAACTGGTAATATTACCATGAGGTAGACATTTTAATATTACTGCAATATTACTGTAATATTACGTGCTATTTGGGCTGGATTGTCCCATATTGCGCTTAGCAAAAAACCTTGTTGAAAATCGAAAAATAATAATTTTCGAATTATAATTCCCAATAATCAAAGTACTAATTGTTTTCATATGTTTTTTAGAAATATTTTTAAAATGTGTTTTTTCCTTTGTAATAAGAGAATTATTAATAACATCGTGGAAGTGACAAATTGTTTGTGATAGATTAAAATATATACCAATATTAAAAGTAAGTATTGATTTTATAAAATTTTTGGAATTAACTATCTTTCCACACAGCACAACAATTTACTGCAATTTAAGGTGGATGAAAAACTGACCCGAAAAAAAATCGATTTGCTTAAACGATACTTTATAATGTGTAGAATAGAAATTATATCAACAAAAGCGATTTCGAAGTTATTTTATGTGAAAAAAACGAAATCTGCAGAAGGTGTCTAAGAGAGCTTCCCACATAGCACGGCTTCTTGCTGTGGGGTTACTGTAAGGATATCTGTAGGTTTTGTAAGGTTACCGTGTAAGTCTGCAGTAAACTTGAGGTAATTGAGGTAACTTGAGGTAACTTCCGCCTTACAATAAGCTTAGACAGTAAAGCAAAGGTAAGCTTACACAGTAAATTCGTGGTAAGTTTACGTGGTTAGGTTGTTGTAAGCTTCCTTTAAGGTTTCTGTAAGGTTGCTGTAAGGTTACTGTAAACATAGAATGTTATTCATAAATAAATTTTATTAATATTGATGCGCAGTAGTTTTCTATGGCACATACGGCTGCGCAGTAACTTTTATTTGACACACCCTATTGGGGTTCATGAAGTACTTCACCAAATATATAATTTTTTATAAAAAAAATTTGTAATATAATATATATTATAATATAATTATTTTTAATATATTTTCATATTACTTTATGTTTACAGTAACCTTACAGCAACCTTACAATAACCTTACGGGAAGCTTACAACAACCTTACCGTGTAAGCTTACCACAACCTAACCACGTAAACTTACCACGACTTTACTGTGTAAGCTTACCTTTGCTTTACTGTCTAAGCTTATTGTAAGGCGGAAGTTTTAAGATTACCTCAAGTTTATTGCAGGCTTACACGGTAACCTTACAAACCCTACAGATATCCTTACAGTAACCTCACAGCAAGAAGTCGTGCTATGTGGGTTCATGTGATAGTTATCGCTATCAGCTATTTTCTCTTTTACCCTGGTAACAATTATGTTCTTTTACACTTACATCCGCTCGATTGGATGAAATTAAAGCCAATATTAATGTACAAGGCCAATTATAACACAGAAAATTATAAGGTATTAAAATAAGCTGCAACGCTTATTATTTTAATCCAATTTTGCTTATTTTAATACCAAAATGGATTAAAATAAGCAAAATTGGATTAAAATAATAAGCGTTGCAGCTTATTTTAATGCCTTTTAATTTTCTGTGAAGGTGCAGGCATCGTAGATTAACGTGGAGTTTATTTTTTTTATAAGTTTTTATATGTCAAAACTTTAAACGTGGTTTTCTCGAAATGATATTTTTCAAAATGGTGGGCAGTCTAGCATGATCAGTTTTGATCGGACTGACTTTGATCAAAGTTTTTTTTATATTAATAATAATAAATAATTAAAAATATATAGGTATAGGTAATTATATTGTAGTTGTTTATTAAAAAAATGTATTAATGACCATATTATCATCGATGTAGTATACATTTTTATATTACAGATAATTACATATTTTACATATATTTATTTAAATAATAATGTATTAAATAATTTAATTACATATTAATTTATTTAAATAATATATAAATATAATTTTTTAATACACAATATATTGTCAGTGAATGTGTTGCCATAACGACAGTAAAACGCGAGTCGACATTTTGTTTTGATGTTCTTTGTAAAAAGTAAATTTTTTATCATTCTGTACCACTTTTTTAAAAAAAATGTGTTGCTGGTGTTAAATTATTTTTTCTTTGTTTTTTGAGTAGTAATACCATGCAAACTTTCTATCACGGTGGCTACAAATATGATAGAGACGATAGATGCACACGAACCGTCACCTACAGGTTATCATTTTCAAAATTTTTAAACTTTACTCTAATTCTACTTTTTTATTCTTTTTAATTAAATTCTAATTTTACAGAAATTACATTCCTATTAGAGAAAGTTGATTTAATTGTTATTTAATTGAACTTCTATTAAAAAATCAAAACCCTTAAACGTTTCATATAAAAATCAATTAAATTTATTAATTAAATTAAATTAATTAATAATATTTAATTACTATTAATTAAAATTAAATTAATTATTTAAGATTAAAGTTAATATATTATCTTACACTGTACACATTTTTTTGAAAAATTAATTAAAAGTTGTTTTGAAAAGGTTAGAAGATTTTTGCAAATAGTAATACAAGATAAATTCAAACATCTTTTTTGACTTGAGCCCAACGAAGCTTTAAGAAAAATTTTGAAATTACTTAAAATTTTTTTAAATCCAGAGTTGAAATTAATTTCTAACAAGTATTCAATTTTTTTAAATAATGTATTAAAAATTGTCGAAACATTGTTCAATATTTCATGTTCAGTAAATTTGTCACTTATCTATCCAAAAAGTCATTCCTTGCACCGCTTTCTTCCTCTCACTCCTTCATTAACGTCTAATAATTCTATTTAACTTTTCAATTATTCAAAATTGCTGTAGGTGTGTAAACCGTACAAACAGGATTAAAGGATGTTGTAAAGGTGCTTTGAAGAAAGTTGGTAATCAGTACCAACTGATAAAGCCTCATCTGTGTTCTCGAGACGACAACGTTGAAAATAATAATGCGGCCAAATCAGAAATGATTAAACGTTGTTTAATAATGACACTAAATTTAAGAGAAATTTATGATGAAGTATGTCATGAGTGAGTAAAACTTTATATTAAGTTTTGCATGTTTGCGATACAAGATTATCACAAGAATACTACAAGCTTTAAATGTCTCGCCTATGGCAAACTAGCCACGCAAGCTTAAAGCAAGCTACCCCGACAATTTTACTGTACACTGGAAAAAAAATTTATTCGAATCAATTGATTCAAATTATTTGAAAAATATTTACTTGGTACAAATATTTTTAAGTTGGATCTAAAAAGTATGTATTCGATTTAAATAACTTAAATTATTTGAATCAAACATATTTGAAACAAATATATCGTAATTGGGTCAAGTAAATATTTAATTGAATCTAATAGGGTCAGTTAGGGTAAAGGGGGACAAGAGGTTTTGGAGTTTAATTTACAGTTTTAAAATTAAGTTCTACGTCAATATTTTAACCCCAGATCACCTGCAAGAGGTTTTGAGTATTACCAAGCTTTTATCTCGACAATTAGCAGCAAGATAATTCAAGTTATCGCTCAATGCATGAAAACTTGAAAATTAAAGTCAAACTGTTTCAGTATTTTGTCGAGCATTTCAAAGAAAACAGACTTAAATATATAACTTAAAAAAAATAAACCCGTACCTTTTAAAGAAAGAAAGTTACGTAATTTGTGAAAAATAGCGATTTTGTCCCCATTTACATCAACTGACCCTATATGAATTTATTTAACACAAATAATTTGTTACTTAAAAAACTTAATTTATTTATTTCAATTAAATACTTCATTTTTTTGTAAGTATAAATTATTTGACACTGAAATAAATAAATATTTAATTGAAACAAAAATAGCGAGTTATTCAAAACTCAAACTTAATTTATTGACTTAAGTAAATATAATTACTTAATGCAAATTTTTTTTCTTTAACTTAAAAATTATTAATAACCATCAATTAAATATTCACACATATATATTTTAATTTACTTACTATTATGTGCCTTTTGTTATTTATTTTATATAAAATTATATTTATTTTAATTAATTTTTAATAAAATTATATATTTATTCTGATAAAATATACTTATTTTAAAACGTTTATATAGTAAGAATACTCGAAATTTAAAGTCAATAAATATTTTCATTTTTTTATGTGTTGACATATATGTATAAAAAATTTAAGATTTAAATATTATTTTAAAATGAAGTATTTCTAAAAAACAGATATTTTAAAATCAAATAGTTGAAATATTTATGTAAATTATGTACTTTTAACTCTTCCAATTTATAAAGACATGTCGAATAAAAAATTGCTATTGCTAATTGTTATATCTCAATTTTTTGAGGTTCGGTCTCTATAGGGTTCAAATTTTAATTTAATATTTAATGTTAAAAAAATTTATTTAAGATTCGAAAACAATGGAAAGAAGGTTTCTCTAGAGTGGAGATCTGTAAAACAAATATTATTGAGAAAACGGAGAAAGGCTGGATTCTGCCGTCCTAAAACATTAGAAGAGTTAGCAGGTTACTTGTTGAAAAATTCAAAGTTAAAACTCATTTTTAAAGGTGTAGTAAAGCATGGAACACAAATGGCATTACTCTTCTCTACGGATAAACTTATCAGCGAATTAAATAGACAAACTGAAGTTTATATGGATGGAACATTCGAAGTAATGTTATGTTTTTAATTTTGGTATTGATCGTATTACTTATTTTAATTATAATTCTATATGACAGGAAATATTTTTATTTAAAATTTGTTATATTCCCGGTAGAAATTTTAACTCAATACTACCCAGGTGGAAAAGTTCCCGGTAGTGACTACCGGGAACTTTTCCACCTGGGTAGGAAATTATTTTAATTTGACTAACTTTAAATGTGGTGTTGGATCAACTATAATTTTTAATGATTGGTCTGACTACTTTTTTCATCTTCAACCGATGGTTAAAATTCGAATTTTTTATTATGAATGTTTGTTAGGTTTGTCCCAAAATTGCAAAAATCTGCCAACTTTACACAATTGTGATGCGTGTAAATGACAAGGTATGTAGACATACATTTGGTTAAATTCATAAAAATAATGTAGTACATAAGATACACTCTCTAGTTGAAATTTTCCTTTTAAAAACTTTTCCGAGATATATAGATATATATATATATTTATATATACTAGGGGGACTCGCCCCCCTGCGCACTTCACGCGCCAACTTCCTGTTTTTGATTGTTTTTGTAGATGGCCTTAGGACCTATTTTGAGTTAATGTTAGGCAAATTTCTGGAATTTAAAACTATTATTAATATTTTATTACTTATTTTTTTAAATGTTATTCATGATCTTTATTAATATTAGTTTTTATTATTTTCAATTTTTAAAACAAAATTTATCTATTTTTTTAAATTTTCCTGCTAAAATTTGACATACATTTGAGGTTATTTTCGTTTTTTGGTCATTTTCCTTCAAAGTTTGACCTAAATTTTGAGGTTATGTTTGTTTCTTGGTCTTTTTGCGCCAAATTTTGGCCTAAATTTTGAGGTTATGTTTGCTTCTTGGTCGTTTCCCGCCAAAACAACTTAACTTTAAAATTTAGTTTAATTTCGACGAAAAATCAACCTCCCCTTAAACGTAAGGAAGGGGGGGGGCTTTCGACTATATTCACAGTCTTGAAACGAACATAACCTCAAAATTTACGTCATTTTCGGCGTTTTCGGCGGAAAATTCTGGGAGAGAGAGGAGGGGAGAGGGAAGGACTTGCGGCTCTATTCAGAGTCTTGAAACAAACATAATCTCAATATGTAGGTCATTTTTGTCTGGGGAGGGGGGAGGAGTTTCGGCCCTATTCAGTTTTGACACTAACATAACCTTAAAATTAAGATCACTTTTGGCGGGAAATACGAAGAGAGGGGAGGGGGAGGATTTGCGGCTAAATTCAGAGTCTTGAAACGAACATAACCTCAAAATTTTGGTCTTTTTTGGCGAGAAGAGGGGGGGACTTCGAGATATGAATTTTTCAAAATTTCAGAATTATAATGACTATATAAAATTTTGACAACTTATAACCAACCTACAACTCTCTTAACATCAGTTACTTTTTTCAAAAAAAGTATGTCATATCTTCACAGAGTGTTGGAGCTGTATTCATTTTGATGACTAGGCGAACAAAATTGTTATATAAAGCAGTTTTAATTAAAATTCAAGAACTTTGTCCAAATTTGAAAAATAACCTAGAACACAGCATGCTTGATTTTGAATCCGCTGTCCAAACAGCAATAAAAGAATTATTTCCAAAATGGCAAATTCACGGTTGTTGGTTTCATTCAAAAAAGGTAAAATTTACAATAAAAATAAATGTTAGATTGAGACAATAAGCAGGTCCAAAGTCCATTAATTTTATCCCTGTAAAAAAATACTGATGAATTTAAAAGAAATAAAATGACTGAAATTCAAATTAGTGACCCCACAAAAGATACACAGGGAAACAAGTCATGTTCCACTTTTTAATACTTTGCAGTTTTGTAACTTATAATCTCCTGAACAAAAAATTTTAATGGCGAAACCCCCGAAAATTAATAATTTTTCAGCCATTGAGCCTAAAAAAATAATCTCAAGGCTTGACTGTGACTTGAAGCTTAGATGTGGTTGATTAGGGATCAAGGCTTGTGCAAGGCTGAAGGCTTGATCCAGACTATGAATTAGGGCTCAATGCTTGATCAAGACTGTGAATCATGGCTCGAATTGATCAAGGCTCAAGATTTAATTGAGACTTTTTATCATGTCTCAAGGCTTAATTCAGTCTTTTTATAATGGCTCACGGCTCAATTCAGACTCTGAATAATAGCTCTAGACTTGATAATGGCTCAAGACTTAATTCAGACTATTTATCATGGCTCAACGCTTAATTCAAACTCTGAATTATGGCTCAAACATTGATCATGGCTCAATGTTTGATCAAGACTCAAACCATGAACAAGTCTTGAGACATAATCAAGTCTCTTAATCACCCCTGTGCCATGATCATTTCTTGAACCATTATAAAAAGACATACTATTTAAAAAAATTTAAGTCTGTAGCCCTTTTGGTTTCTAAATATTTAGGATATATTAACATTATTACAGAAACAAGTATTTTTAACAGATTATTTTTAGATTCTTGGTATCAAATAATATTAAAATGCGTAAAAAATTCACAATAGAAAAATTTGACCAACACAATATTTTTTTTCTGTAAAGCAATAAAAGATAATTTTTTTATTTAACATTTATGGGACTGACAAGGTACCCGGGTACCTTTTGCATTTTCAAATTGATTTTTTTCATAATTTTTAAAATCGTATCGACCTAAGGTTTTTTGACATCTCAAATTTATCCAAAGTGTTTTAATATTATTTATAATGTACCTTTTTTATTTATTTATTCAGAAATATTAAATAAAGTTTCTTCACCCGCATAATTTTTTTATAAAATATGTAATTTAGTTACTATAGTTAAATAATTATATTCATAAGAAATCGTCAGTTTTTAACTTAAAAATTACTATAAAAATGAAGTTTGAATAGAATTAATTTGTATTAAAAATGTATTTTAAATAATAAAAAATAAATTTTTTACATTTTTATATTTGATTTCATAAATAATCTGCCTAAATATGTACCTGTTTTGCAATCTAGAAAATAGTATATACACGGATACTATTTAATGAAAGATCAATGAAATTGTGAATATATACAAAATACTTAATACGTAATGGACAGTTTTTTAATAATCAACTAATAATGATAATGTTTTATTAGCAAACAAATCTTATTTTAAGATGAGTCTTAAAATCATCGCTAGTAGTTTTAATGGAAATTGCATTGGGTAAATTCAGCAAAGCTGCCTTAAAAATGTTGCCTCTTAAAATAAGACCTGTTTTCGGTCTTAAAATAAGACTTCTTTTTGCAGTGTATTCATATTATGTGATTACTACTTTCATTGAAACGTTCACTACACTTAAAGTTAATGGAACTGCTCATTTTGATATAAAATCTTCAATAAATTAAACGTAGGTACCCGGGCACCTCGTCCGCCCATAGAAGGTGTTTTTTTTCTCAGTCCCATAAAGGTTAAAAATTATAATATTCTCATTATATTTTAATTTAAAGGCTATGAAAAAACGTTGGAAAACTTTAAAATTAAAAGAAGCAGATAATATAATTTTAAATTACGCATGCTGTCTGGCATTAGCGCCGGCTGAACGTTATTATGATGGTTTAGAAATAATCAAGAACAAAATTTATGAATATAAACGTGTTTATCACCCGAAACTAAAAAAATTCATTAAATATTTGAAACAATACTGGGGAAGAAGGAAAGCAATTTTGTGCGTTGGGCATTTACCTCATCGAACCAACAATCTCTGCGAGTCACAAAATAGCAGACTGCAAAGTAAATTAGGAGGAAGTCATCCACAAATATGGAACTTTACAGGTGTTTAAATTTCACAAATAGTTTTAGTAAATTACTTAAGTTAGTTAATTAGGCAGATGAATTAATAGATTTTTTGCTTCCTGATCAGGGTGGCCATTACAATTTGCGAACAAAATTCAAGGCTTTTTTCGGTTTTAAACAAAGAGTTCTAGGATTTTGAAATTGAGATTTATATATCATATAATTTTAAATAGTTATAATATTAAAACAAGGCTTATTTTAAGTGCTAGTCAGAAATGTAGCACTAAGGAAAATATACATTCTTTAATTCTGGCATTAAAACGATAATCAATTTGTTTAATATCGTTTGAAAGTTACAAAAAAAATTTTTAATTTAAATTTGGACAAAATTTTTAACAGAAATACTCTTGTTTCTGTAAACAAAATTAACACTTGTACTGCATTGTTACTTGTAATCTATTGTGAAATATGTAATATATTTTGAAAAAGTCAAAATTTTACCAAAAATTTCGAAAGCAAATATTGGAAAAAATTTTAAAAATTACAAATTATAAAAAAAATGTTTTAATAAATTTATGGGAAAATGTTACTCATTAAAGTCGTGTAGTACAATTTTTACATTATCAACATTTTAATTTAATAATTTTCATGGTTAAAAATTGGTCTTATCTGCTTTCAGATCAAAACTTATTAATTATTTTGGAAAATTCCTAGTACTGTTTAGCACAATTTTTAATTTTTACAATTTGTGTTTTTTAATCAATCAGTTATAAAATATGTTTTCACATATTCTTAGTCAAATTTTCATTTTTCCAAAAAGCGATTTACTTCAAGGTATACGAAAAATTTGGGAAAATTAAAAAACAAGTTTCAATTGAAACAAATCAAAATGACAATTTTAAAAAAAATTGCAAGGTTGAATAAAAAATTCAGGGCGAATTCACGATTTTTTTGATGTGTAATTAAATTAACAACGTTTTTCTTGTTTTCAAGGTTTCAAAGTTTGTTGGCCACCCTACTGATGATTATATTTTTAAAGTCTTATTGTAATAATAAACAATATAAACATATTCTTCTCTATTTTTCTATGAAAATTTATCCTTATTGCCTATTAACATGCTTATTAAAAATTAAGCTTAATTAAATAATTAAACAAAATTATGAATAATTTTTATATTTCCTAATAATTAATATAATTAATTTATGTTATTTTTTAAAAGTATTAACATAGTTTTCTTTTAATATTGTAGTTCAGTTGAAAAAAACATTAGCTATAGAGGAAAGAAGGTTAGTTGCTTTGCATGCAGGACAGTTTATTGGTACAGTCATGACCGAAAATGATAAGAGGAGAGACAGAATAATATTTAGGGCTCAATTAAATTTATTAAATACAGGGTTTGAATAATATTATTTATAAAAGTTTATAATAATAGATATAGATTCTTTATAAGGAAATATGGTATCTTTGCGTGATCGATAATCGATGCGCATATTTTCTTATATAATTCAGTCTATTTAATGTATTGTATAATTCTATTTTAAAAATTAAAACTTTTTGTAGTGATCTGGAGGAGTTTTTCAAAACTTGCGTAGACGCATAAAATAAATATTTTCTTTCAACAATTTCTTTACATCAGTGGTTTCTACAACCCTTAAATTTTTTTAAAGAGAAAATCAATGGAAAAAAGTAAATAAGCAACATAAATTTTTATATCATAGTTGCTCAACTTTAGAACTTTTAAAAAATCGAACATTTTTTTCCTTAAAAAGATATCATAGAGTATCAAGAAAAAATCAACAATAAACATTACAAAGGTAAAACATTTTTTTAAAAACTTAAATTTTAATTCTGTACACGAAATATGCAAACAAGGCTTTAAACGCCTTTTACTAAAATATGTACTTTGAACATCAGTTGATACAGAACAATTTTTATTTGTTTTTCCTCATTCTTTTTTAATTTTATTTATGATATATTGTAGTGGAATTGATTAAAAAAAACGTTTGATGAAAAAAATAATTATTTTCTTTTTTGTTTACTATTCATACTTGACTGCACTTTTGTGTGTTATTCTGCGTTTTATTATTAAACATTGAATTATTTAAATAAAAGTCAAATGTTAATATAGTTCTACTTCAGTAACAGCAAAAGTTTCATTCCTCAAGTTGATCCATGAAGAATGTAATCAATTTTCTAATTGATTTATCCTTTTTTTACACATTTCAAGATTCAATTTTGTACAGGGCATCACAAAATCGTCTCCACCGGCATCCACCGACCCTTCAATATTTAAAAAAAAATAGAATATAATTAAATAATAAAGGTTAAATAAAGTGTAGTTATATTATTTTAGTCTATATATATGTGAAACCACCATGGATATTTATTTCTTGACACTTTATCTTCAAAAATATGTATTTATATTTATCATTTCGATAAAAAAATATTTTTAAAGTTTCAGACACCAAATCGTGTGCTACGCGGAGAATCCCCCATATATATATATATATATATATATATAATATTAATTATAATTCATTTTATATTTATTTATAATAATAATTATTATATATAATTTATCGCAATACGTACGGGTTTTTGAAATATTGTACGTAAAAATTTCTTTTATTATTAATTAATTCTGAAAAATTCTTTAGAAACTTATTTTACGTGGTCAATAGTTTAAATAGTTTACTTTGAAGCGAAAATAATATACGAATAAAAATAAAAAGAACAAAACATCAAATAAAACATCTAACTTCAAATTATTGATTGACAGAACAGAACTCATTGTGGTTATTATTAGAATTATTTAAAATTTTTATTTCAATAAATGAATTTATAATTCTCTAACGATGACCGAAATAAAAGGAAAATTGAGAACATCAAAAATTATTATAATGAATAATTAAACGTATTATGTGTCCTCCTCTAACAAAAAAACAGCATATTGTGCTCTACGAACAAAATTTTGCCGTTCAAAAATTAATTATATTGATGGGGAATGGATAGCTGATAAAGAAGACCATAATCATGATGCTCCACAAAATGATATTCTTGCTCAAAAAAAAGCAGAGGAACAAATTTTGGAATTGTGTAGAACAACCACGGATAACCTTAAAACTATATTTGACGATGTTTGCAAAAGGTATTTAGTCTTTTTTAAATTTATAAAAAATTATTAAAAACATAAATTCCATTATAATTAATAATTTGCAGTATAAATTATATAAGTTTATTTGTTTTATGACCGAGGTCAATACAAAGAGGTTGCTGCAGTGTTTACAATTCGCTTATATTAACTTAACATTATTAACATCATCAATTTAATTCCCAATCTTTTCACACATAGCCTTAATATAATAATATAGGTTTTTCATTTCATCATTTTGTGGTTTTTCCAACATATTAAGAAAAGTGGTTTTGACAATCGAGTCGTCCTGATCCTCACTGATATATCTTCCTCTCTCTACAAGTAGAGAGGGACATTCAATTAAGAGATGAAAAAACATTTCTGTAATGTTAACGCCACATTCACTGCAGTTTCCAGACACACCCAAACTATAAGTATTTTTGTTTATTTTAATTTTAGTAACTATATTATTTAATAAACGGATTTGGCTTAAAACCCGGATGTAATCTAATGAGATTTTATTTTGAAAGTATTTTTGTGGACCTTTAAATAATACCAAGTGTGGGAAGATCTGCAGGGAACGGGACTCATTTTTCCTTTTTATATCTTCTGAATACAGATAGCTTTCATATTTATTTATCCAATGTTTTTTTTTAATTTGTAACCTAGTGACAGTGAGGTTCTCCCATTCCATCTTCTCCTCTATTAAATCGAATATCCCTCCCACCTGCTTGTACCAATTGAACTTGGAATCACTTTTTGGTTCCCGAGCCAACTGTCTCAAACGCAAAAAACAAATCTTGGGGTATCTGGAGTCTTCCATTAGTAGAATTTTTTCAATTAAGTTTAGCGTATATTTAAAGACTAATACAGATAATCTAGGTACTCCTGTCTCGAGTCTCACAGCATAATTAGGTGTATTTTGCGGCAAATGTAAAATTTTTTTATAAAATGAGTTCTGAATTTTTTCAATTTCTTCTAAATATCTTAAGCCCCAAATTTGAATTACATAAGTTAAATTGCTTACTGTGAGACTTTTGAATAATTTGTTGACAGGATCCCAAGCTTTTAATTGTAAACGATTAATTAATGAGACAGTTGCCCCAAGAGCCAAGTTTGCCTTACTAATAGCAGTGTTAGCAGCGTTTAAAAAAATTGCCGAATTCGAGAAGGTAACACCTAAATAATCATAATTTGAAACTACCTCAATTTTTTGTTTATCGTCGTACATAAAAGTTCCGTACTTGTGATTATGACAATGTCCACCCTTTCTAAAGATTATCATTTGGGTTTTTTTAACATTTATTTCTAGTTTTTTTAGGACACAGTATTTTTTCAACGCTTTTATAATTTTTCTCATTTCCACACATGTATCAGCAGGAATTGCAATGTCGTCAGCATACGCATACAGTACTATCTCTGTAAGGTGATTCACAGAAACACCTCTAATCCCCTCTGCCCTTAGGAACTCTTCGAAGTCCGCTATAAAACAAGAAAAAAGTAAAGGGCTCAAAACCTCTCCCTGTAAGACTCCGAGAGTGACTCTAGTATATTCCGAGATACCAGAGGACCCCTTGACCGCAATTTCAGCCTTGGAATATAAATCTATCAATATATTAATGAATTTATTACCCAGCCCCATTTTAGATAATTTATCCCATAGTAAACTGTGTGTAACTGAGGGGAAGGCACCACGAAAATCTATAAATAATACGAACAATTTTCCACCAGAGCGGTGCAAGCGAGACTGTATTGTTGCGTTAAGAGCAAAAATGTTGTCAATGCAACTTCTATTTTTCCTGAATCCCGCTTGCCACTCCGGCAGGAAGCCATTGTCCTCAACCCATTCATTTAACCTTCCCGCGAGTATTTGCGTAAAAATCTTAGCTATGGTGTTTACTAAAGCGATTGGACGATAATTCTCCGGGTTTGATTTCTCTCCCTTTTTATAAATCATTTTAGCTAAAATTTTTGCCCACGAATTTGGAACTTGTTCTTTGTCCATTATTTTATTAAATAAGTTTGTCAAATAATTAATCCAATTCTCTGGGAGACTTTTCCAAAATTCATAGGAGATACCATCAGAACCCGGGGACTTACCCTCCCTGCATTTTTTAAGGCTCATCTCTATATCTATATGATTTATTCTTTTCTCTAAGTAAGGGTTACTCAATGGCATCATAATCACAGGAACATTCGAAACCAGGGGAAAAACTGATTGAAAGTAATTATGCCATTCCTTTAAATTAATTTGATCTCTTACGGAAAATCGGGATCTATACATATTTATAATTTTCCAAAAATTATTAGAATCCCTTACAGAGGATAGCCTATCCAATAAACAATTTTTATACTCTTCTTTTTTATTTTTTTGTAAACATTTATATTCTTTTTTAATTTCATTATAATCCTTGACCATCTCCAACGAAGCAAAATTATTATTTTTACATTTTTTAAGTAAATTTTTTAAATTATTTTTAAGGGTGACACACTCACTATCAAACCATGGTTTGGATTTAATATTAACCGCTTTAACTTTATTTTGCATTCCTAAATTATATGCTTTTTCGTAGATACATTCAACCATAATATTCGATATATCATTAACGTCTTCATTATTCTCTATTTCTATAATTGTGTTGCTCATGAGAGACTTATATTCTTCTTTTAATTCCCCTTTCCATTTTAAACAAAACAATTCTTTTTCAATTTTATTTCTATCATTTATATCAAATAATTTTATCGATATTGGAAAATGATCCGATGTCGTAGTGATACAATGGACAAAGAAATTTTTAACCTCACACAACCCCGCGAAATTAGTCCACGCAAGATCTATTGTTGATTTTCCAACTGTACTCACGAATGTATATTGCGAAGGGTTGTCCCCCCTGGTCCTCCCATTCAAGACAATAAACGCGTTTCTTTCCATAAATTCTACCAATTTTTTACCCCTTGTGTCCAATTTCTCGTCTAGATTATATCTTATGCTATTTAGAAAAAAATTTTCTTCAATTACCTGATTTGTTAATTGGTTTAAATTTGCTATTCGAGAATTGAAATCACCTCCAATATAAAAGGGTAAATTAGGATATTTTATAATTACTTGCTCTATCAGATCTTCGAAACTTGATAAAAAAACATCAATATCTTTCGTTGGAGAAATATAAACAGATGACACAATAAATTCAAATTTCGAATCTCTATTAAGAAATTTAGCAGTTATACACTCTTCAGTTTTACTTATTATTTCCGCGTTATATTAACGATTATAATTTTTGATTTACAATTTAAAGAAAGAAAAAAAAACCAAAATGACAACTAATGATGAGTTGAAAGAATTATTATTAACTTTAAATAAAAAAATGGATACGGTGGAAAGTGAAATTGGTGCTCTAAGATTAGAAAATGTGAAAATTGCAAAAAGTGTTTCCGAACAAAATGTGAAATTCAAAAAGTTAAAACAGGAAAATGAACATCTTGCAAAAAAAGTGAGTGTGTGTGAGGATAAAATAGATTGGCTATTGAACAACGAGAAGAAAAACAATATCATCCTGTTCAAGGTAAAGGATACTCCAGAGGAAAATTCAAATCTGATGGAAACGGTGAAAATGATCTTTGAAAAAACTGAGGTAATAATTCAGGAAAAAGACATTATCGAAGTAAGAAGATTGGGCAAAGTAGAGGGAAAAAGACCGATTCTGATCTCTTTTACTGACCAAAAATGCAAAAAACAAATTTTCCAAAAAGCAAAAAATTTTGGGAATTTGAAGTTAAGTTTCGCTAACGACATGACAAGGGAATTGAGGGAAAAAAAGAAACTCCAATATAATAAACTACGAGAAGCAAAAATAATTCTGGAAGAACAAGGAAAGGTGGCTCTAATTAAGGGGCCAAAAATATTAATGGATAACGTTTATTATGACATGGATGATCTTCATCAACTTCTACCCCCTTCCCAAGTTCATATGCGTGAAATAGATGACAATTATAGTGGAGATAGTGAAGATTCCACCATATCAAGATCATCAACATTGAGCAGAAAAAGGGGTAGACCAACCGGATCCAAATCTTTGAAGAGTAAAAAACTGAGATCTTTGCATTCTGGGAAAAAACTCGAAGAATTTTTCCAGTCAACTGTAGCCAATGAAGAACACAAACGCTCTACATAGCAATCCTTATATAAAGTCTCGTCAAAAATTATATTTTGGAATGTAAAGGGCATTGGAAACGTAGCTGATCTGATACCAATCTTCAATAACAACGATATTATCTGTCTGAGTGAGACATGGGCAGTATAAATTATAATAATTATTATATTATTTTATACAATATAAATATGTTTATAATAATTAGTGTAACTTACATAATTAAAAAAAATATTTCAATTTTGAAAATAATATTATAATTTTTTATTTGATTTAATAGTAATGATTAAATATTATTAAAAATAAATTAATAATGATCAATCATATTAACTGAGAATTAAAAATAAGTAGTAATAAATAATAATAAATTGTAGTTTAATAATAATTAATAACAATAAATATTCATAATTAATTGTAATTAGTTTTAAATGATAATAATAATTCTAATTAATGAAATGAAATGATTATCAATATTATAATTAATTTTTAATCATTAATAAATAACAATTTCTCTCAGCATGGGATATCACATAGATAACTTTTTTTGTCCTGCGATATAAATAGTGATAAATAATAATTATAAAAATAGAATGACAGATTAAAAAATCAAATTAAACTTAAAGATGTTTATTCACGGAAATTTTTATCCTATGCAAATTGTATAAACAAATAAATTTTTTAAGTTTTAAATTTTTTTCTTGAAAATTGATATTTCTTCTTTCAGAAACTACAATTAATAATATTATTTTAATTATTTAAATATTAATTAATTTTTTTTTTCTGAAGGTCTGCATTTCCGTGGATAAACTTCCTTAAATAATTATTTATTTACAAAATATAAATGTTTAATTAATGTATTTAGAGAAAAAGTAACTTTATCCTACAATGGCTTACGGCCTCGTATGACCAAAGCAAGAAATGACAAATCGCTGGAAATAAAAACAAGTACTCAATTTTTCAAAATGATTAAGAGCATTTGAACCTTCGTGACGTCACAAATCATGGCGCATGACACGCAAACTTCTCAGGTATGTGAAAAGCACAATTTTGAATATTTTTTAAAAAAACCTTTTGGAAAATGTTCAGAATAACATAGACTCTGTCTGTTATGTGCGGAAAATTCAAAATTTTGCGTTTAAAACGTTTTTTAAACAATGTTAAGGTCACAAATCATGGCGCATGACACGCAAACTTCTCAGGTATGTGAAAAACACAATTTTGAATATTTTTTAAAAAAACCTTTTGGAAAATGTTCAGAGAAACATAGACTATGTCTGTTATGTGCGAAAAATTCAAAATTTTGCGTATAAAACGTTTTTTAAATAATGTTTAAGTTGGTTGTCACAAGTAAGGAAAAATACACGAATTGCTTATATGTAGGCATTGTTTAAAAAACGTTTTAAACGCAAAATTTTGAATTTTTCGCACATAACAGACATAGTCTATGTTTCTCTGAACATTTTCCAAAAGGTTTTTTTAAAAAATATTCAAAATTGTGTTTTTCACATACCTGAGAAGTTTGCGTGTCATGCGCCATGATTTGTGACCTTAACATTGTTTAAAAAACGTTTTAAACGCAAAATTTTGAATTTTCCGCACATAACAGACAGAGTCTATGTTATTCTGAACATTTTCCAAAAGGTTTTTTTAAAAAATATTCAAAATTGTGCTTTTCACATACCTGAGAAGTTTGCGTGTCATGCGCCATGATTTGTGACGTCACGAAGGTTCAAATGCTCTTAAAGTGATGCAACTTCATTTCAAGTCAGTAGCACCTGGTGCTGAAATTTTGAAGTTAACTACAATTAAAAGCGACATTCAAACGCTATTCATTGATTATTCCTTTCAGGTTATTTTTAAAATGATTTTATTTAGTATATATAATACTTATTTTGTCATTATTAAATGGACTTAAAAATTTCCTATATATTTAATTTTCAATAAAGCACTTAACCTTCCCTGACAGGATACCCACCCAGGGTGGGTCAGACCAAATGGACAATGTCATATCTTCTAAAGTTTTGCCTAAATTGAATCGCGATTTTAATTTACTGAACAAAGTCTTAATAATTTTAAAAAAATGGAAAAACAAATTTTTTTTAATTTCTTCTTGATTATTTATAACTTTTATTAATGTATGTACGGAGATAAACGGTATGATTCAAATATTTTTTTAATTCTAGTTTACAAAAAAACTTGAAATTATCCATACTTTTCATTGTAAGTGTCTTATGTTGTCAAATAATGGATATAAAAATATTATATTGCATTTTTTATTTGTTTAATCAATTTATTGTGGTTATTTATCAACTTTTTTGTTCTGCATCTAGAAAGATGCAGTTTTTTTCTAATTTTGCAATTTATCAAGCCGATTATAATAAAAGATATAGATTTCTTCTGAAACTACTGTTTTATTAATTGTTTTAAACAAATAAATATTGCTATTTACTTACTTTTTTTCATCGTACCCAGAAAAATGCAATTTTTTTAAATTTTGCAATTCAACACCGAAAAAAAAATATTCTTGTATTCAGAGGAAAATTCCTCTTACAGAATCCTCTTGAATTTTATTCTTAAAACAAGAGTATTACTCTTTAAATAAGAATATTTTCCTCTAATTTCAAGAAGATCGAAACAAAAGGACTATTCTAGGGCATTCCTCTTATATTCAGAATAATCTTTTTAGAATAAAGATAATACTCTTAGAATTTAGAATAATCTTCTATGTTTAAGAATATTCCTCTAAATTCTTAGAGGATTTCCCATAGAAAGTCGCCCATGCGCAAAGATGATTGCGTCATAAATCGCATATCATGCGTAAAAAAGTTTTAGTTTCTGTGTAAAAAAAGGGGAATTAAACAAAATGGATAATAATAATCTTTTAAATATCTTGATAGAGTTGCAACATACCCAATACATGCCTATTTTTGAAGGTAAAAGGAATTTTTAAAAGTAATTTTTAAAAAAATTTAAATAATTTTGAGATTATGCTATTTAAAATTTTATTTTATTACGATTTTTATTTATTTTAATTTTATTTAAAATTTATTTAAAATAAATTTTTAAATTTAATGAATTATATGTTTTGCGCATAAAAATATTATTAAAAATAGATTTAGTTGATTTATTCAAAAAAATTAAAATCAATTTCAATTTATTTATACTCAAATAGTTGTAAATCATGGAATAACAAATTTTATTCCTTTTAATTTTATAGATTATATCTATGACATAAAAATTAGATGATTGCATTTTTATTATTTCAGAGTTCTTTTTAAGATGATATTTTCCTTTTAAAATAAGAGTATCCTCTTAAATTAAGAGGCATAATTTTACATAGAGGACAATCCTCTTAAACCTAGAGGACATCCTTTTGCAGCATATACTAGAGGAAAATATGCATTGAAATAAGAGGAATCCTCTTGAAACAAGAGGATTTTTTTTTCGGTGAATAAGCTAAATATAATATAATTGCAACTTTCTATGAATATTATGAAAAATGTTAATAAATAGCAACAATTATTTGTTTAAACAATTTATAATAATAGTTGTTGCAAATTTAATAATATATTTTACTTTATTTATAACCTTTAAATTAATAACTTCGAAGAAAAGGTAACAAAGTTTTAAAATTCTGCTACTGTCTATGTATATTTGAAAGCGGTAAGAATTACTAATAATAAATTGTTTAAAGTTTAAACAAATAAAAAATGGACAAAATATTAATAAAATATATTATTTGGTAACATATAACAATTTCGGAATCAAACTGGATGATTCCAAATTTTTATTGCAATATACAAAGAAGAAAATATTTGACCCACCCTGGGTGGATTCTTGTCAACCGCGTATATAAAAATCTCCTGTCCGGCAAAGGTTAATATCTCTTATTCATAACAGTTTTTAAACTATTTATTGTATTTTTTGCAGTTGGTTTTTGAAAAGGTGAAATTATATTTTATCAATTTTATTGCAGAAAATAGAGGAAAAGTAAGTTCCATAAAATTAATAGAAAAATTATTGATAAAGAAATTTAGTTCAATTTAAAAGAAAATTTATGTTACATTTTTTAACTGAAAGTAAAGGTTTAATCCTTTCTAAATATTCATAAAATATCTATTTTCAATTTAAAGGCTTTTATTTTATTTTGTGCTGTAACGGTCTCTTTAAATACGAATGTAACACATCAAATAATAAAGGAAGTGATGGCAGTAGAATGCTTGAAAAACGTCGAAACAATTGTGGGACCTTACGATGCCGATATTAAAAGGATTTATAAACACATTTTGCCTACCATAAAATATGTGAGCAGTTGGTATCACTTTCGACAAGTATGTAATACATTATTACGAATTTGAAGTCAGAGATTCAAAATTCAATATAACAGAACCAATTTTTCAAAAATTAATTTTTTTAATCATATTCATAAACTCTAAAAAACTTCTAGCAATAACTTCTAAGAAAATTTCACCCTTCATATTTTTTGATAAACTAATTTTTTTAAGGTTACCTTTTTTTAATCTTATATTTTAGACATCTAATCTCGAACTTTGAGGTTCTTTATTCTTAAACACCTTAAAAAAACATATTTTGACAGATCATAAAGGAAATATGGGCGAGAAATTTTTTAACAAATGATTTGAATGGAATCTTTAGTGCAGCATTTGTTATTCCTTTATTTCCTGCGAATTTTTTGTTAGATGCTTATCGAGAGTTTACAAACCTAGCGGAAAAATCAGAAGAGCTCAAAGGATTTTTAAATGAAGTACTAGTAGTTATTACAAATTTAGCTTCTGAAATTAGCATTGATATTGAAGATCAAAAGAAATATCTAAATGTTTTTGAAATCTGCGAAAAGCAGTTTGATGTAGTTAAAAGAAGCAAGTCACTAGGAAACTTATTCGGTAGTTATTTACTGATAATTTGTTTTATTTTAATTTAATACATAATTAACTTATAATTTTTCTTAATATAATGTGTTTAAAAAATTATATGCTTTTCACTTATAAGAGAAAAAAATTTTGTTTAAATGAAATATATAAATTTTAATTTACCTAATTTTTGGTTACTTTATAATAAAAACATTAAACTGAAATACAAATAAATTATACAATTTTTAATTACTAAAAGTAAAACAACAAAATTTTTATTATTTATCTTTTTAAAAACCTTTGCTATTTTATTTATTTAAAAAAAAATAAATTTCATTTCTATTTTCTATTTTTTAACTACAATATTTACAGAAAATCTAGAAAATTTATTAACTGAACAACAAAAAACGAAAATTAAATCTGAGCTTTGCGCAATCTTAAAGGATACTATCCATAAATTGCAGAATGTCCCCAGGTTAGAATACTTCATGTGATATTACATTGAAGGGATATTTCTATCTCTTAAAAATATTTTAGGATGTTCTAGAGATATTTCATGAGATATACAAAGAATATCTATTTGTTTTATTGGTATAGTATGATATTCTAAATTAGTAATTGGTATTGATATTCTAAATGAAAGTATAAAAATAAGTTTGGTGAAATAAAGTAAGTTACGTATTTTTAATTTAAATTTAAATTTCATTTAATATATTAAAAATATTTACTTAAATAACAAGTTTAGGGGGAGAGTGGGAGAAAACCGGGTACCTTTTTGTAATTATCGGTTTACAAAAAATCTATCAAACAAATTAGTTTAAATCTTGTTGAAAATTCTTCATTGAACATTAGAGAATGAAAAAATAAGGCTGATGGCATTAAAAAGAATTTTTTGATCAATTTAAATCAGATTTTTCAAAAAAATGCAGTACCATCAAGAAAGAAAATATTTAAATCAAGGAATATTCTTTAACTTTTTATTCAATTATTCTTATATATAACTTACATTATAGAAAATAATTAATATTCAATAAATTTAATCAAAATATATTATTTTAATAACGAATAACAGCAGTTAAATGTTTGAAAATGAAATTTTTAATATTTTTATTAATGTTTCATCGTTTATTCATCGATATGGTAAAAAATTGATATATCGAAAGTTAAACATCGATCTCAAAATATACGTCGATTCTTAATAAAATTTAAATATGTATATTGTAATGTATTTGAATATACCCGATTTCGCCCCACCGTTTGGTAACCGGTTTTGCCTCACAATGAATTTTTTAACAAAATGTAAAATTTTCAGCTTATTGTTAATAATTTAACAATTACTTTTAAGGAAAATTACTCGTAAATAAATGCTAAAAAAGCTGCTATACTTGCCGAAACGAATATATCAATACAAAAAGTTTTATAAGTGATTTACTTTTGATAAAAAATAGATTTTTTTACCTAAAATTTAAAAGCCGCATAAAATATAATAAATAAATTTTTATATAGTGGTTATGTAATTAAAATTATATTGGTTGTAATATGTAATTGTAACCCATTACATATGTAATGGGTGACACAAATGGAAATACCTATCATGGAAATCTAGGGGTACCCGGTTTGACCCGTATAACTGGTTTTGCCCCACTCTCCTCTATATTTAAAACATTTATTTTATCATCACGAAAAAATATATCTATCTATTTTATAAAATTCGATATTAAAATTTAAAAAATAAAGCTTTAACTAATCTAAATACCTATACGTTTAAATCTTTAAAATAAATATTTTAATTTGGGTAAAAAATATGTTAGAATTGAACTAAAATAAGTCTAATTGTACAACTATTTGAATATATGTATATAGAAATTTTCCTAATACTTCATTCTCGTTTCACTTAATAATTTAGCTAAATTTCTTAGTTTACGAAAAAAAATATAAAAAGTAAATACATTATAATAATAAAGTTTTAAACGAATTATAAAATAATATAATTAATAATGCAGATTGACCGCCAAAGAAGCATTTAAAATTATGCATGAGCTCCTCAAAAAACGTTACAAGCCCAAGAAACGTTAGTAAAATTTTGTTAAATTATAAATTAAATGAATAACTGTTTGTTTAAGTAACTACTAGAATATTGATATATATTTAAACTAAAGCTTAATTTTTTATATTTCAAATAATTATTACCGTTTTGATTTTTAGTTCCAACTACAATAAAGTTTCGTAAAACAAACTTTGACGTAACATCTTTAGAGAATGATGACGATGAAAATAATACAAGTGAAAAATCAAGCGCTGAAGAATCCGATGCTGAAACAATGGATTCAGATTTGGATGAAGGTGTGTGTGCTCTACTTTCTTAGAAATATTGAATATCGAATATTTGAATATCACATAATTAAATTTTTTTTTAGTTTCACCTGAATTTAGAAAAGTGATGTTTAGTCCTACATTTTTGGAGGACCACAACCTTTTAGTTGAAGAGACTAAAGAGTTTGAAGAGCCACTTGTTAAAGCAGCAGATGCTAGAAAAGCTCAAATAGAAATGGATAAAGGTTTATTGTCTCTATTCATTAATCCCCATACAGATTAACCGGTGCACACTTAAAATGATGCTCATCTTCACTTAATCAAAGTTTTTTAATTTCAACACTTTAAAATCTTCTCAATATCTTTAATCTGTTTCCATTTCCATTTGAATCTAAGTACACGCTTATCTCTCTTTCTCCTCTGATTTCTTTCTACATACCCCAATTTTCTGCTCTGTAATCTCTTTCTTCTTTATTTTTATCTAAGTGTACACTTTTCTTTCTACATTTTCTTTAATTATTCTCTATCTACTCACTTTACATATATTTTAATCTCAGTCTTTTTCTATTTCAATCTAAGTAAACAATGATGATTTATCTCTATCTTTTTTCCATTCGCTTCAATCTGTTTCTATTTCCATTTTCGTCTAAATATACATTTATTTCTGTCTATCTATTATGAAGTATCTTATCTTATCCCTTTTCCCAACATTATATCTTATTTCCAATGTCTATTTTTATTTTACATTAAATCTACACTTATCTTTTTACATCTTCTTGAACATATATCCTACAGTTGTCCTAAGGATAACCAGAAATAAGAATGTTCTAAGGATATATATATATATATATATATATAGATATCCTAATTTCCGTATACGGCAATGGGGTAGAAAATGGGAAATAAAAAAAATATAATAATTATAATAATATCTAATTTATACCCCTATATAAAATATAGGGGTATAAAGTGTAATAAAGATACATAGTTCTTATGCGATGTTAGTTTATAGAAAGAGATAACTTTTTGATATGCAATTATTAACTATTTAAAAGAGATAGAAAAAATTACATCTCTTTCTATCCTCATAATTAGAGTTTTTTTAATCTTTTTCTTTCGAGTCAATAACATTAAACGGATTGACTACTTTTACGTATAGATTTATACATAACAATAATTGCACCTATATGTCTTAATCAGGTTTATATTATTATTTCAGATGTCACTATAGAGGAAATTACACAACAGCCTGGTAAAATATAAAAATTATAAATATGAATAAACATTAAGATTAATTAAAAACATATTATTTTTTAAAATATTAGAAATTATCGTTTTATCAAACGAAGAAAATGATATGCAGGTTGTAATAGAAAACGATACAGAGATATACCAACTGCCTTTCGGTAACAGCATAGAGAGTAAGAAATTAAAAATCATTATTTTACGTTTTTAATAAGTTTATAATTATTAAAATAATGTAATACACATACACACTTTTTTCTTTCCCTAAATGTAGAATTTTTCGACATTGACAAATTTGAAAAAGCAATTAATGAAGACAGAGGTATACTAAAAATAAACATAATTTTTAACGTAAACTGTTCAAAAATTATTTAAATTTTATGCAAACTCTTTGTGATTTTAAACAACAATCCCATGTGGAAGGATTTCCCGAAAATTTCCGGAAATCCTTCCACATAGGTTATTTCAAATGCCATAAAATTGAATTGTTTATTTTATGTTAATAACAATAATTTATAGAACTATTAGATGAAATACTGGGAGAAAAATCTGAAGACGTGGAACAAACTTTTAAAAACAGTAAGATAACAAATAATTATAGGGTAGGGAAAGACCCTCATAACACCAGGATATTGTGGATATCCCTGGGACGTCCTAAGGATATTTACCGACTTTTGGCGGTTTGGATATTTCTGGGATATCCCTGGGATATCCATGGACGTCTCAGGGATATCCTATGGACATCCAAACCGCCAAAAGTCGGTGGATATCCATAGGACGTCGCAGGGATATCCACAATATCCCGGTGTTATGAGGGGACAATATAAATTGCGTTAGGATTTTGAGTCTTTAAATTTTGTTTAAAAAATATTAAAAATTAATTAGTAGGTACCCTAACAGCAACGGATACTACAGGATATCCAATAAGCGTCCTAGCCGTATTCGAAAATTAAGATATCTCCAGGATGTTCTCAGGATATCTACAAATATCTCTGGAACAATCTAAGGATATTTTAATTTTACAATATTATTAAAATCCGGATTATGTTAGAGTATTGTTTGAACTATTACTTTGCTACAATTTCTTATAACTTTACGATTTATCTAAATAATGTTAATTTTAATTCAATATAAATTATTTAGAAAATTTTGTATAATAAATTTATTACATAAATTAATATTAATTAACTTCTACTCTACCTTTAAATAAAAAAAAATTTATGGTATATTCTATAATTTATTGCAGAAAAGTTAGAAGAAACATCTGAACCATTGATTTCTAAACCACCGCTTCAGGAACAATCTGAAAAATTGCATGGTAATTTTAATATTGTTTAAAACATTATTTATATATTGATATCTCCTTACTTTTATAGTAACAGACAGATTAAGGAATATCTGTTAGTTTTCCCAGGAATTCTCTTACGATATCAGTGTTAATAAATTATATTAATTCTTGCAAAACTGTTAGATCCTACAGCTGATTCACCAATTCAGTGTCCACCTTTCAAGGACCAATCGAAAGAATTAAATGGTAATATAAATATTGTTTAAGATATTATTTGTTTTTAATACCTACTGACTTAGATACTATCAGAAAGTTTGAGAAATATTCACTGGTATTATTCAAACATTTAAGCAATTGTTACATTAACATCAGAAATTATCTAATGATATCAGTGTTACTGAATTGTATTATTCTTGCAAATCTGTTCGATCTTCTAGCTATACCACCGATTCCGAACCTACCGCTCCATGGACAATCGACATGTAATTCAAATATTTTAGATGGACCAGCTGATTCACACATTCTAACTTCACCACGCAATGTACAATGGGACAGGCGAAATGGTAAATTTAATATTTTTATAATACATTACTTTCATTAGGTTCCTTTAGATACTTTCATAATGTTTTAAGTATATTGCTTCATAGTATTGACACATCTTATAGCTTATTGATTTGCCTAGAAAGTCTCTTATGAAATTAGTATTAATAAATGTTTTTTTATAAAATTGTTAGATCGACTAGGACATACGTATATGTCATATTAACAGAACTATGCTCATCCTTTTCATCTAAATCGACCGTTCCAGGAGCAACCAAGTAGACAAAATGGTAATTTAAACATTTTTTAATTCTTTATTCATACTAAGTAACTGTTGAATTAGATACTGTTAGAGTATTTAAGGAATATCGCTTGGTATTATTCAAGCGATAATGACTCTTATTGTTTTACTCTGAAAGTCTATTACGATATCAATGTTCATAAGTACTTTCTTCCAAAAAAACTGTTAGATCGACTAACTCATCCGTACATGGCATATCAACAGCACTATTCTCAACCTTTTTATACGAATCAACAATTCCAGGAACAATCGCAGAGACCAAATCCACAGGAATATGCTCAATATTTTTTTCTAAATCAACCGTATCAAGGACATTCAACAAGAATAAATGGTAATTTAAACAATATAAAATATTGAATTAAATATAAAATCAAGGAGACAGGTTAATTAGAACATTGTAATATTAATGTATAAAATAAATGAAAAGAATTTACATTAATTATTAAAAAAAAAATTTAGGACGTTTTAATTCTTTATTTAACTTTTACAAAAGATAATTTTTAAGAAATTTTTTAGTGCAAATATCAATTTTGTAACTGCTTTTTATGTCTGAATGGAGTAAAATAATCATAAAACAACCTTGGCGGATTATATCAATCAAACTTTGAACGAATTTGATCAGGTTTTAACAATTTTGATTTAAAACAAAATAGTACAAAAATTATAGAAACTTTTCATTATTTTTCGCAAAACCATAATATTATAAAGGAAAGAACCTATCTCTAGAATAAATATAAATAATAATAATAACAATAATAATATATATGTTTTAGATGAACCATTTTTAAGACAACGAAGACCAACATTGCGTTCCCATCGCTACAAAATGAAAAATTATTACAAGTCTTATTACTACTACTCCAACAACCAATAATAAATTAATATTAATGATTCACACAAATTAATATTAATAATTTTATAAAAATTTTCAAAAAGTTCTTCGAAAGTTAATTTAAGTAATGTATTTAATATATCATTATTTTATTGTTATAATTTCAATTGTTATGAGTAATTAAATCAATGAAAATTTTATTTCTATAATTATAAACTTAATAAGAGATGGCACATAAAATAAACGTTTATAATTCAATTATTGCAAATGAAATATTTAAACAATTTGTCCCCTAACCTCACATTTTCATTGCAACATATAATATCAAACAATATGTTTGAAAATTCTTTTCAATATATAATGACATTGTAGTTCGGTCAGAATTCGATATCACTTATCACAAAATTTAATAATCCCTTCATGGTAATATGGAGACGATTAAAAATCGCAGTCGCGACCTATCAATAATGCTAACTTTTTTTTAAATATAGGTTAACTATTTTACGAAAATTTTGTAATCCCTCCAAATTTAAGGAGAGTTTAAAAATCCCATTCAAAGTATAAAGAAATCAAAAGTCGGTCAGCAAAAGGGCTTTATGATGCCTCCTTGGAAACGAAGAAAATTAAAATATGTTGAGAAAAGTTAACACACATGTTAAGATGAGGCACCGAATATTTAGAGTAACATCGGTACTAAATTGTATCGCATTAACGCTTTTTGGTGGAAAGATACTGTACTAAATAGTTCGTCCCACAAGATAGAGGAGTTCATGAATAACTACGGAAATCTAAAAAATGGCGCAGTTAGTTTATCTTAAGCAGATTAACTACACTAAAAATAAGTAGCATTGTTTAAACAAAATTATGTATTTTTTAGTATTTGATGCAATAATTTCCACAACTCAATAAAATTTATTTCAAAGTCAAAAAATTTCTTGAATCTAGAAAATATTGAATTAAATAAGTAAACTGCAGAAAATTTCCTAATTCAATATTACTTTTTCCAGTGTTTATGAACATAATTTTGCAACCACTCCTAAAACAGAAAAGTATAAAAAATTTTATTAGAAGATTAAAAAAGAATATTTGGGTCAGAAGAATGAATTCGACAATTATAAGATACAGTAATCTCTTCTAGAGAAAGGAAAACTTTTTTTAAATTTGCAACTAATGGTCATAGTTCCTTCAAATACAGGTTAGCAATACAATTAATATTTAAAACTCGCTCCTAAAAAAGAAGACATTAAAAATCGCAATAAGCTTTTAAAACATAAATTCGGTCCAAAAAATGGCTTCAGTCATCCTTAATTTAAATAATTTAAATAATAATATCAAATTATGCTTTATTCAGAAATTATAGCAATCCCTCCTCAATAAAGGAGAGTTTTATAATCAGGTTCAAAGTTTAAAACAATCTGATTTCGGTCAGCGAAAGTGTTTCAGTCATAATAAACTTTAGTAATCCCTCTTCATTTATAAAGAAGATTAAAAATCAAAGTAAATTCTATAAAATTGCATAGTTTTAATTGAATTAATGTTAGTCTCATTGAGAAATTTCATCAATACCTCCTATTTAAAGGAGATGTTTAATTATCTCCATCAAAGTTTGAAGTAATCTATATTCTGTCAGAAAAAGGATTCAGTCATAATAAAATTTATAAATTCCTCCTCGTTGATGGAGAAGTTTAAAATTTGATGTCAATTCTCTAAAATAGCACAGTTTTTATTTAAATTTAGCAATCTCTCCTTACTAAGGAGAGTGTTATAATTCGTTTCAAAGATTAAAGCAATGCAAGTTCGTTTAAAAAAGGGTTTTCGTCATAATTAACTTTAATAATTCCTCCTCGGAAATGGAGAAGTTCAAAAATCAAAGTCTTTACTATAAAATAGCATAGTTTCATTTGAATTTATGTTAGCCTCATTATGA
Organism: Leptopilina boulardi; assembly: GCF_019393585.1. Classification (NCBI taxonomy): domain Eukaryota; kingdom Metazoa; phylum Arthropoda; class Insecta; order Hymenoptera; family Figitidae; genus Leptopilina; species Leptopilina boulardi. The sequence continues at coordinate 342,590 of NW_026137714.1, forward strand.
AATTTTAACAATCCCTCCTAAAAAAGGAGAGTGATATAAATTGTTTCAAACTTTAAAGCAATCCAAGTTCGTTTAAAAAAGAGTTTTCGTCATAATTAACTTTAATAATTCCTCCTCGGAAATGGAGAAGTTCAAAAGTTTAAAGTAACCAAAGTAGGGTCAGAAAAGAGATTCAGTCATAATAAGATTTAAAAATTCCTCCTCGTTGCTGGAGAAGTTTAAAATTTGATGTCAATTCTCTAAAATAGCACAGTTTTTATTTAAATTAAGGTAAGCCTCATTGAGAAAATTTAGCAATCTCTCCTTACTAAGGAGAGTGTTATAATTCTTTTCAAAGATTAAAGCAATCCAAGTTCGGTCAAAAAAGAGTTTAGTTACAATTAACTTTAATATACAGTTTTTATTTAAATTAAGGTAAGCCTCATTGAGAAAATTTAGCAATCTCTCTTTACTAAGGAGAGTGTTATAATTCGTTTCAAAGATTAAAGCAATTCAAGTACGGTGAAAAAGGGTTTTAGTCGTAATTAAAGTGATTAATTCCTACTCGGAAATGGAGAAGTTTAAAAACCAAAGTCAATTCTATAAAATAGCATAGTTTTATTTGAATTATTTTTAGCCTCATTATGAAATTTTAGCAATCCTTCCTAAATATAGGAGAAGTTTAATTTTCTCCTTCAAAATTCAAGTAATAGTCAGAAAAGGGATTCAGTCATAATAAAATTTAAAAATCCCTCCTCATTGATGGAGAAGTTTAAAATTTGATGTCAATTCTCTAAAATAGAACATTTTTTATTTAAATCAAGGTAAGCCTCATTGAGAAAATTTAGCAATCCCTCCTCTATAAGGAGAGAGTTATAATTTGTTTCAAAGATTAAAGCAATCCAAGTTCGGTCAAAAAAAAATTTAGTCATAATTAACGTTAATAATTCCTCCTCGGAAATGGAGAAGTTCAAAAGTTTAAAGTAACCAAAGTTGGGTCAGAAAAGAGATTCAGTCATAATAAAATTTAAAAATTCCTCCTCGTTCATGGAGAAGTTTAAAATTTGAAGTCAATTCTCTAAAATAGCACAGTTTTTATTTAAATTAAGGTAAGCCTCATTGAGAAAATTTAGCAATCCCTCCTCAATAAGGAGAGAGTTATAATTTGTTTCAAAGATTAAAGCAATGCAAGTTCGTTTAAAAAAGAGTTTTCGTCATAATTAACTTTAATAATTCCTCCTCGGAAATGGAGAAGCTTAATAGTTTAAAGCAACCCAAGTTGGGTCAGAAAAGGGTTTCAGTCATAATAAAATTTAAAAATTCCTCCTCATTGATGGAGAAGTTTAAAATTTGATGTCAATTCTCTAAAATAGCACAGTTTTTATTAAAATACTGAATATGTGAATCGAAATTTAAGGCCTACTTTTTGAGTAGTAAAGTAGGGCTTCTTATATACATGTATATATATATATACTGAGAGACCTTTTGCACCGTAGCCGACTTTTGACAGGCGGCTGCGGAGCATTCTGTTGGTATGCTACGAGACTATACGTTTCGGCTGCTGCGTTACATTTTTGGGGGCGTGTCTGCCAAAAAGTCCTTACAACTTCGGTGAGCTACTCACCAACATTTTGGACAGTCACGATCCCAAAATTGTACCGCCGCACACCAAAACCATTGTGGCGTTGCCATTCAAGTACGGTAACTAAAACCAGTGAACAGTGGTACTCAATGTGAAAAGATGTTGGCTTTTCAGTAACTGGTCACTTTCCGTAATAGCACCTTAAAGTCGTTTTCTGTTTGGCGCAGAAATTGCAGCCTTCAGAGAGCCTGCGACAAAATATGAAACGTGCCATAGGTTTTTTCGAAACGTAACCTATTTTTCGGTGTTTTCTTCGAAATTCTACTCCCACCACTCAACTCTGTTGCTCTAAATTTGCTGCCAGTTACTGGATAATTTTTCTAAGCAGTTAAGAAAAGCAGTAATCCCAGTAATAAAAAATAAAAAAAATTATCACTTTTTTTACACTTGTCTAACGCGTGTCTAATTGATTAACATTCAATTAAGAAATTAGACATCACAGAAAATAGTTGGCAAATCTTCGATTGTCTCCATAAAAATAATCAAGAATCGAAGATTTCAATTTTAACCAAATAACCACGAGTTTTATGCAATTTGTGCAGATTTTGTGTGTGTCTCAAATTTATTTTTTGTCGTGATGTCGCATTATTAAACACGCGTGGTTCATGAATTGTTGGTTCCTAATTGTAAATACAAGTGACAACAACAACAACAATAAACACAAATATTTTGGACGACAAATGAAATAAACAAAATAATCGAATAATCTTAAAGGAATAAGTTGTCATTTCAAAGAAGAAAAAATGGCAGAAGGTTTGTAGTCTTTAAAATTTTTAAATAATTTACATTTTCTTCAAAGATCCATTATTTTATGTATATATTTTAAAAGAATAGAATTATGCGTAAAAAGTAAAGCAAATCCGTAGAATTGCGACGTTAACTTATTTATTTTAATTATATTTTAAAAGATTTTAATCTGAAAAAATACTATTCAATTATTTCTGAATATTAAATTAAAATTTTTATAAATTGTCTAATTATTTAATTAAATTATTTTAAAAATTGTACAAATCTACATATATTAATTTCATATTTAAAATATTTAAGAAATGCTTATCAAATCGTATAAAAATTGTCATTTATTTATTTTAATGATTTTTATTCTTATTTATTCTATATTTCTTAATTTGTTAAAAAAACGACAAATGGAAAAAAAATAAACTGCAAAATTATCGGCAACTATTGATGAAAAAGTGAAAAACAGCGCGATTTTGCTGTTTACTTTTTTCAGTGCATTTGATTTTGACTCATGTGTAAATTATTTGTAGTTCTTTAATTAAAATTCAAGTTGCAATAATAAAGTTTTTTGTTTCAAAAATAAAGCTATTGCTGACGAACAAATAGTGTTGTCGATTAACGCAGCTGTTGTCATGATTTTCGATGACGAAGAGGAAGAAAAAGACGAGGCACGAATTTTAATCGCAGCGGCTTCAAAGGAAAAAGTTCAAATTCCTAAAACGGAAAACTATTTCGAAAGTATAATTCCAAGATTCTCAAACTCAAGTAAAGTATACTAAATAATAATTATAAATTATTTTATTAAGAAATTAGTATTTAAAATTTTTGAAAAGACTATTTTTGCGAAGAATTTTAGTCGATAAAAAAAATTGCATAATTTTAGGAGACGAATTTTTTTTTTACTAATTTTTGATAATTATTAAATTAGGTAGGGGAAATTTAAGTTGAAAGTTTTAGAAAAGAATTACTGAATTTATTGAAAATATACAGTTAAAATAGATATTTACAGGAATTCAAATTCAGACGATATAAAAGTGGAATGTTTGCAAAAATCTAATGAAATAAAAAAATTTCAGATAAGTAATTGATAATAATTGAAAACTGTAGTAAATGACTCCATTTATAAAAAGATTTGTTTAAAATTATTGAAACTAATTAATTTTATGAACAACTTTAGAAAAAAATTATTGAATTTTTGAAAGATTAACAACTAAACTGCTGTTTGAGAATATTTTCAAGTAAAAAAATTGAAATGTTCATACTTTACGTCTGAAAAAGTGGATATTCAAATTTTACAGAACAATTGAATATTTCAGTTTTGTAAATTAATATTTTATATTTAAAAGAGATGTAATTATAATTTTTAACATTAAAGCTCTGAAACAATATTATAAAATACATTTTTTATAATCTAGAAACAAATTCTCTTAAAATGAAAAAATATTATGTTTAAAAGGCATCACGACTTTACACAGCATTTCAGTTGAAATAGTTTTAGAAAATATTGATATTAGGAGAACTTATATAAAAATTTTAGAATATATTTAATCGTATGAATTACTTAATAATTAATTAAACATCTTCTGTGAATGATTAAATTTTTAAAGAGTTTTCATTAAAATTTTTTAGATTAATTCCATTTTTAAAGAGTTACAATTGAAATTTTTATCATTATAATTAAAACTGAATTAATGATTAAGAATTAAAAATTTGCAACAATAAGTTGTTAATCAATCGACGATTTTAACATTTTTATTCAAAAGCCTAAAAAAATCAAGTGTTTGAGAAATTTTACTTCAAATTTTTGAATGTACACTGTATAGGAACACTGTATAGGTATGGAATTCTGGGTCCATCGTGTACAGAAATGGGACCCATCAACAATATTGACCCGCAACATTTCTAGATGGGTTTCATCAAAATGTACATACACGAGGATCCCAAAGTGGACAGCGTTCTTTTCAAAGGCATGTGATTGATAAATTTTCAAATAATTACAATTTTGAAGAATTATTAGTTTTAATTACGATTTAATGACAATTGGTAATTATTTGCAGCTTTTCGCAAACATTTTAGAATGAATAGGACTACTTTTGAAAATTTGAGTCTGATGCTGAGTCAGGATATTATTAATTTTGCTCCGTACTCGATTATTCCTGTGACGAAAAAGTTACTGTTAACTTTATGGACATTTGCAAACCAGGAAGTGTTTCGGTATGTATTTTAAAACAAGTATACATTTTTTTAAAAAACATGATTTCATTCGCGAATTGGTAACACGGAGATGCTCGAAGAAGTAAAACTCAGAAGATTTTCATAAGAAATTAGAAATTTTTAAATAATATTCTATTTTTTGTCGTATATATTATACTTAAAATTTCATGAAAACAATTTTATATACATATGAGTGTGGAATTTTTTTTCTCTAAGGAACAAAAAAAAATATTTTAGTCCGAATTTTAAATGTGAACTGAAATCTGACGTGAATTCTCTCATGTACTTTATAAGTAATTAAAGTCATTTTCGCTACATAATCTTATTTTACAACCTTATACCCTATACATACTTATTTTTGTGTATTAACCTGAAAAGAAAATAATTTTTAGTATTTATATTGTATATGTTGCTGAAAATAGAATTTTTTTTAAAGATCTGTAGCCTGCAGATTTGGGGTTGCTCAGTCAACGGCGTGGGTGTGCGTGAGACAAGTGTCACGTGTGCTCAATAGACGTGCACCTCAATTTATTGTATGGCCCAGGGGTGAGGACATTGCAATCAATCAACAGGAATTTTTCGAAATGGCCGGGTTCCCGGGAGTCATTGGTGTCGTTGATGGCTGCAACATCCCAATAAGCGCTCCGCATGAACATGCAGAGAGTTACTACAACCGAAAAGGTTATTATTCAATAAACATGCAGGGAATTTGCGACGCGAGGATGCGCTTCATCGACGTATACGCTGCATGTCCTGGAAGCGTCAACGATGCGAGAGTATGGTCATTGAGTACTATTTACGAGGAGTGTCAACACCATTACGATGAGTATTTTCCAGACCAAAGCCACATTCTCGGCGACAAGATTTATCCAGTTCAGTTTAATTTGATACCACCGTATAAAGATTACGGCAATTTGGGAGAAATTGAAAGACTATTCAATCTAATTCATGCCCTAACGAGGCAAACTATTGAAAGAGTCTTTGCCATGTTATTGGGTCGTTTCCGGCGTCTAAAATATTTGTATGTGCAAGACGTTGCAAACGCACCTCTCATCATCCTTGCCTGCTGCTGCCTTCACAACATTTGCAATTCCTTGGATGATGTGCTTGATGATGAGGAATTATTGGAGGCAAATGTTGATGATCATGCAGCAGCAGGTGGGGGCGGTGTTGATGGTCTTGGTGGACAAATGGAAGATCAAAACATACAATTTCCTCCACTGCAAAAGCGCAATATTATTGCTGAAGTATTCTTTCAAAATCATGTTAGAAGACAATAATCACCGAGAAATCTTACATTTAATTAAAAATTAATTGTAAAAGCAGGGTGTCTAGCGAAACATGATTTTAAAATTCCCGGCAAATTCCCGGATTTCCCGGGTCGCTAGACACCCTGTAAAAGATATTTCATAAAATGAAAAAAAAACTTTTTGTGGAAAAGCTGCTCGTCGCTGAAAGTTATTGAAATCATAGGAAGTGTTGCCATAACAGTAAAAAATATAATACAAAGGTAATAACTGTCATATATGTATCTTTATTTTTTTAAAATAAAATTTTCTTTTGGTACATACATACAATCTTTAATTACAAATTAAATAACATAAGTCTCATAACGAACACATTTTGCACATCACATTTGAGTTTGTATTTATTAACACATACATATTGCAAAATCTTATTCGACGTTCAGTCTGGTATTGATTGGAACACATTTTTTTATATCACAATCAGAAGAGTGAATTTTATGGTAGCTCTTCTATAGTTAAGATAGTAATTACTGTAATTACCTTTGAAAGATACAATTAAGTGTTTTTAATAAATTTAATAATACTCATTAAGAAAAATTTCCATAAAGTTAACAGTAAAATTTTCGTCACTGGAATAATCGAGTATGGAGAAAAAAAATACTCATTATGCGTACATAAATTTTTGTGCGCAACTAAAACTTAAAACAACAAGAAGAGAACGGTTTCAAAATGTAACAAAACAATCATCGTTTTTCATTTTTCACTTCAAATTTAAGTTATTTACTTTAATTGTTCCGAAACTGATCAATTTTAAACTAGAAAGACGTGAAAATATCAATTCTTTGAAAAATAACTTGAAATCGGTTAAATTCAAGCACAATAAATTCTTTTTAAAAAAATTTCAAAACGTCTATGAAATATCAGCGGTTAAGTTTCATTTTTTACGCTGTAAAAGGAGAACAAAAATAAATCGACTTATCGTCTCTTAATTAACGAGTCGCGGACATCTTTCATTATGTCCAATAGTGCGTCTTTTCGCTCCAAATTTTCTTTGTGTCGAAAATTGGCATCATCGTTCATTTCTTTCATCGAACATTCTGCATCCGGCTTCTTTGCCTTTGCGCGCTTTAATCTTTTTGGAGAAATTTCGATTTCATTACCATTAACATCAATTATGGAAGAAACTTTTCGTTTGTATCCTGACAGACTCGAAGCCACTGCCGGCGGATTTATTTCGGGCCTTTTGTACATAAATTTATGCATTTCCTTGAAGGAAGTCGACTTTGACTCCTTTGACGGACTTGTTCCGGTTTGTTTACTTCGATCAATGGTGTTTTTGTAGGTTCTACATAACGAATCCCATTTTGATTCACATAGATGCGCACTCACATCATGTCCCTTTTCTACCATTACTTTTGAAAGAAGCGACCAAAACTTCTCCCCTTTTAACTTGCATGTCTCTTTTAGTGACGAATAACAATTTATCAATGCCTTGGTCATGTCAGGTGTCCACTGTGTACGCGTTTTCTCTAAAACAAAAAAAGTAGAATATTGAAATAGTACAATCCACAGCAATTAATAATAAATTATTTGAAAATATATTAATTTAAATTACAAAAAATTTAGTTTTCAATTAAAAAGCTTACTTGGCAGTATCTTTTCGTTTCCCTCATCGCCACAACGTGGTTTTGTCATTTTTCCCTTGCCAACGAATTTTTTTAATTCCGTTTCTGCAAAGAAAAAAGAAACAAAAAAAAACGAAAATTAATTGAATAAATCGTAATTCAGTTTTGAGCATGATTTAAGGGGTTTCCTAAATTTTTTTGCCCTAAAATAGAAGGTTTTTAAAAGATCGTGTACTCATAAGTTTTAAAATATAATTGATCAAAAGTTTTTACATGTTACTATATACGTCAAGAACTATTTAAAAAAAAATTGCGATCTTAAAAAATATTATTATGCTCCTTCTACAGAGGTCGCTATGTACACTGGTCAAAATCAAAGTCCTTTACGGTAACCACTGTAGCTCATCGCAGAATCATCTAAAATAAAAAAATCAAACGTGATTTTAAAGTTTAAGACCTAATACAGGTCCTAAACCTCGAGATATTAAAAAAAATCAAAAATTAAAAAAATGGCAAGCTTTGGAACCCAAAAAACTGAAAAAACACAATTTTTTTGACAATCAATCACTCACAAAAACCTGATTATTGAATATTTTAAATATATTAGAGGTTTAGGACCTGCAAAAACTTCCACTGAATCGAATGCAACTTGAATTTTTTAAATCGGTCAAACGGTTTTTGAGTTCTACTGGTTACCATTTTTAAATATAGTGTTTTGAGAAAAAAGCGTTTAAAGTTTTGATATCAAAAGGTTATAATTAGTCAAGCAGAAGTAACTAAATCAGCTTGAAAATTCTTACTCAGGGGTTTTTGGGGTCGCTGATTACGAATATGATGTCAGATTTTAAAAATTCAAAATGGCGGATCCAATATGGCGGACATGAAAGTTAAAAATCAATTGCATTTACTCGAAACTTGGTACTCGGGGGTTTTTTGGGTCGCTGATTACGAATATGATGTCAGAATTTAAAAATTCAAAATGGCGGATCCAATATGGCGGACGAAAAATTTTAAAACTAATCGGATTTGCTCGAAAATGATGAAATGATATGAATATGATTTATTGTCCGTACTGGGTCCATGACCATGTCGGGTTTATTATCAGCAAACCAAAAAACCTTTTTTATATTTGAATTTTCGAATTCTGTCATCATATTCGTAATCAGCGACCCCATAAACCCTTTAAGTAAGAATTTTGAGCCAATCCAAGCATTTTTTAAATTTGTCCGCCATCTTGGATCCGCCATTTTGAATTTTTAAAATATGACATCAGATTTGTAATCATCGACCTCAAAAACCCCAAGTAGTAAATTTCAAGCAAATCCAAGCATTTTTTAAAAACTCGTCCGCCATATTGGATCCGCCATTTTGAAATTTGAAAAATGGACACCGGATTCGTAATCAGCGACCCCATAAACCCCCGAGTAGGACATTTCGAGCCAATCTAAACAGTTTTTAAAAAACTTGTCAGCCATATTGGATCCGCCATTTTGAATTTTTAAAATCTGACATTAAATTCGTAATCAGAGACCCCAATAACCCCCCGAGTAACGAATTTCAAGCAAATCCATTCGCTCGGTTTATCGTGGACACGAAAGGGTTAATTATACGATCTGTAGACGCATATATATATATATATATATATATATATATATATATATATGTATTTTGTTAAATAACTTAAGATTATGAGCGAATTACGATCTAATGATTTAACCACACATTCTTAACATACTTTCCTATCAAAAAATAAAGAAAAAAAAATTCGATTTTTTTGACCAAAAAAATTTAGGAAACCCCTTAAATGACATACTGGACATTACAGACATCCGAAATTAAACTTACATACTAAAAAAATGTCTAAATACAGTAAGTCAAATAAAAAAATTATTTCTTCTTTGACAATCTTCCATAGCACCGAAACTTAACTGAAAATTTCCTAAAGATTTACTTGACATTTTCGAAATATTTAATTGCAATGTTTATTAAACTTGTGTAAAGATTTAAATGTCCCACTTAAATAAATGTTTAACGTAAAACTTTCCTGAACCTTTCCTGAACATTTAAATTACATTTTCGCCTAAGTCATTATAGCGAAAATGTATTGGACATGTTCAGGAAAGTTTTGCGCTAAATATTTATTAAGTGGGAAATTTAAATCTTTAAACAAATTTCTATAAACATTGCAATAAAATATTTCGAAAATTTAAAGTAAATCTTTAGGAAATTTTCAGGAAAGTTTCGCTGTTGTGTGGGCTACAATACACAGTGTATTAGCATGTATTTTTTCTCAACAAATCTTAATTTTCAATCATAATAGTCATATTGGTTTTAAATTTCGAAATAAACTCAAAAAACTGCTAAATAACACAAAAACAAGAAAAATTTTTGCCAAGACACTATACTAATGTATTCCGATGTATTTTTTTCCCACGAATCTGAATGTGAAATTAAAATTGCTATATTTAGCTCAAACTTTTAAAATAAATTTTAAAAACTGTCTAAAGACACAAATTTTTGAGTTTATTTCTAAAGGTTAAGCCAATCTGGAAATTCTGGTTTCAAACACCCTGTGTGCCGTTTACGTGATTTTTAGAAAGTGTGCCAGAGTAAAGAATTAATCGAATTTACTGAATATATCTATTACACGAGTACATCTATAAAATACACAACAAGTTAAGGTGAGAAGGGGAAAGAAGGGTTGCATATTTTTTTGTGACAATTGTGACAAAGAGGGGTTTGTGTCATCGTTTGTAGAATGACATTACAAAGTAAAAAAGTAAACATACATTTATGTATTTTATATTATTTGTTTGAGCATATAATTTTTAAATATGTTTAATAAATCATGTTGAGTAAATTATTATTTTTTTCTTTTTTTTTTTGGGCGGGAAGGAGATATTTTCTTCTAATGAAATAGTTTGTAGGAATTTACAAAACACAATTTTTAATAATAAGGACATAACATAAATTTTTAATACTTTAAAAATATCTTATAAAAAAATAATGATATTTTACTAACATGTTTAAAAATGAAGGGGGGAGGTCAATCAATTTTGAATTTTTGTAAGACAGTTTGTCAAAAATTTGACAAGATGTGCCAAGGGGAGTAGTGGGGTTAAAAAAAGGAAAGAACTGTGTGTGTTACTGACGACCCCGAACCAATTTTTTATACTTTCATTAGTCTGACGTAAACATTTTCATCAAAAACCCCTAAGTACCTCAGACTCAAATTTAAGAGCAATTGGTTACAATTTTTGGTTTTTCAATGTTTTTTGTCTGCAAAAACAATTTTATCCTATTACATCTAGGCATGTGCGGTAAATCGGTATACCAGTTTACTTTCAAAGTTTTTGTGGAAACCGGTGGTCGGTTATGAAATCCCGGTTTTCGATTTTTTTAAACCGGTTTTTCGGTAAATGCCGGTTTTATTATTATTATTTTTTGTGATTAAGCAACTGTTTAGAACCTTTTTTTTACAAATATATTGGTATTTTAAATATACCGTTTTTAATATAATTAATAATCCGTTTTTGGATTTTCAATTCTACACAGGTCTGCCTACATCTCGGTTAAAAGTAGAAAATGTTTGCAAAATTATGCTCAAATGTGACAAAATAATATGTAATGCCCACTTATATGTAGGCCTCAAGCAGTCCATTAAAACATGAATAATATTATGTAAATTTTAGATTTCTTGATTGATATTGTTCTAATTGATATTCTCCTAAGTAAATTTATAAACCAACCTAAATCCATTTTCTCACAATTCTCCTGACTCTGCTCCTGATCCTGAACCTGATCATGATCCTGATACTGATCCTGATCTTCATGCTGATACTGATCCTGATATTGATCTTGATACTGATACTGATCCAGCTCTTGCTCCTGTTCTGCTTCTTCGAGCTCGTCCTCATCCTGTCCGTAATCAAGTTGATCTTTATCAGCATTTGGCGTAGTTGCGACAAGATATGGCGGTGGCGATATGTCCATATTTGGCACCTTTTCAGGTGGCAAATATATAACGGTTTCTCGTCCTAAAATGAACATAAATATTCAACTAATTTAAAAAAAAATTAACGATGTTTCCAAGGCTTTTAAGGTATAGCAAATAAATATTTTCGAGGATCACCATTATGTTATTCGTAAAATTGTAAATCTAAATTATTTGTAAAATCACAAACTCATAAATTTTATCTTACTGATGAACTATGTAATTGTTAACGCTTATTAATGCCCTTATAAAGTTTTAAATGTTTAAATGAACAAATTTAAATAATATTCTATTTTAATTTTATATTTTATTATAAAAATTAGCATTTTGAAAAAAAAGTATCTTCAAAATTGAAAAAAAAGAAAATTTGAAATGAGTAAAATATACGGGTTTTTAGATAAAAAAATTAAATGAATATTTACTGAATAAGACCCCGAATATCATATAAATAATAATAATAGTAATAAATAAACCTTAAATTTTTGGAAGTATAGATCTATTTTCAATTACCTATAACTTAAAAATGCTTGATTTTAAAAATATTTCGCCAAATAAAAAAAGTTTATTTTCTCCTTGACGATTGGGATGCAGTTTACAAAAAATAATATTTTGCATTTTTATTTTAAAAATTAAAATTGTTTATAAACAAATTCATTTTTTCCAATTTTTTTTTCTTAATTTTTTTCTTAATTTTTATCTGAAAATGATAAGAATAGTTTACATGTAGTTTTAGAGTGGGCCGGATAAAAATTTTTGTTAATAATTTGTTTGAAAAAAGCAATTATTTTTTTCGTTTTTAATTTGCATTTTTATGTGTAAAATGTAGGGTTTAAGTGAAAAAAAACTTTTTATTCTAATAAATGAAAATAAGAATTAAGAAAACAGTTTTAAAAATGTATATTAAAAATAATAATTGTTTATAAACAAATTTATTTCTTTGAATATGGGGCGTTTAAAAACTTTTTAGCTTTATTTCTTGTCTAGGAATGGAAGAAACAGTTTGCAAGCAATTTTGGAGAGAAAAATATTCAAATTGAAAAAAATGAATTTGTTTATAAGAAATGATGTTTTAAATAAAAATTACAAAATTATTTTTTTTTGATTCACTTTATTTAAAAGTCGAAGAAAAAGCAAATTTTAATCTTTTGACGAAATTCTTCACAAAATCAATCATTTCGAGTCAAAGGTCATTGAAAGTAACCCGAGCCCGACCTGACAAAAATTTAGCCCTATACCCAATTCGAGTTTTCGGGATTTTGCACACCTCTAGAATGTTCAAAACTTTACAACACCCAATTTATGTTTATTAAACAAGAACAAACTTTATTTGAAATATTAATACAATTTTAATATTGCTTATCGCAAAAAAATTTCTAATGTGCACTGTAAAAATAACTACCCATTAAAAAATGCTTGTGTAATACATTTCTTTAATTGTATCTGTTCATAAAAGAAATTCGTTCAATTACTTCTCTTTTTTAAAATAGTAAAATACGTTCAAAAAATGTTAAATTACCTAATCGAAAAACAAAAAATGAAATAATAATGTTGAGTGTGAACTTATTAACATCAATTAATTTTAAAACTCGTTCATATTTAAATTCTTTTGCCAAATTATATATATATAAATTATATTTGGAAAATTCACATTTTGTGAATTTAATTGAAAGTACGTTACTTACCGTTTGAGTCCAGGGCAAAACACATAATCAAATTGCTGTTGTCGGGATGATGAAGCATTTTACCCGTTGTCGGGTCAAAAATAGCTTCAACCATTTTATAGTGCTTATCACTCATTTTCTTCTATAGTTTGTTAAACAAACTGGTCATCAAAATAAAAAACAACTAATTGCACAAGGTAATTGCAGTATTGCACACTTCTACGCATCTTCTACGCAGTTCAGCAAAACACTTTCTTTCAAAAGCAAATCATGAGCAAAACTAACCCTTCCTGACTACTGACAGTAAAGGTGCATTCACACGTGTGCAATTTTGCATTTCAACAAAAAATTCAGTTGAGCACCACTGTTCACTGGTTTTAGTTACTGCCAGTGATTGACGAAAACATCCAATATAGAAAATTGATTTATTTTTGGGACTTCTATGGACGACACGCACGGAAAAAAGTAGATGGGGAAAGGGTACCGGTCGCGCAGCGCATGCTGGGACCCCTGAGTCTTATGTGTTAGTTTTCCGTCGGATCAACCCTGCGTTGGACGCATCACGTGTTCGGAAAATTTTTTTTGCGTGACATTCATTTTTTCTGTTTTTTTGGTTGGAGATATTTTTTGGTGTTTGTGTGACCAAAGAAATGAGTGTCAAGCAGAGTGCAGAAAATGGAAAAGGATGGGAGCATCAAATTGAGGAGGAACGATACAAAAAACGTCGGACAGGAGTTTATCAGACTTCAGGCGTCAGATTATCGAAAAAGAAAGGACCCACAGCAAGGTAAGTTATATATATATATATATATTTTACACCTCCTCTAATGATAATTATACTTTCTATAGCTCTATTGAGCTTTGGAAGTATACAGTGACAGACGAGTTAAGACTTGTCTACTCTCCTCCCGCTGAGTCACCCATTCTCCTTCCTCTGGAAGAAATTTAATCTTTTATTATTACTAGCGCCTTTTATTACGTTTATTTTATTAAATATTATTATTTTCATAATCATTTAATTCATTATAATTTAATAAATTTCTTTATTTATTAAAAGCGCGCGCCATTTTGTCTTGGATCAATCAGGTGATTTCGGTGATTTTAACTAAATGTAGGTTATGTTCGGTTCTGATTCATGACAGCTGCAAACATTTACAATAAATAAATGCTTTGCAATTGTATATTTGAGACATTTCATATGAGAATACAGGGTCATGCCTCGGATTTGTCTCAAAATTCGGTAAATTGTAGTGATAATGGTGCTAAATAAGTGTACAAATGTGAATTCGAAATTTTTAATATTTTTCGAGATATTTACAATAACAAATTAGAGCAATATTTTTTTGCTTTACTTATAACTTTTTCCCTACTAAAAATAGAGAAAAATGTTGTGAATGTTTTTTATGCAAAAGACCTTAAACTTTTAGAAAAAATTATTTTTAAAACAAATATTAATTTTTAAACAATTTGTTTAAAAAATAAAATTTGTTTATAACTTTTAAACATGTTCTCCCTCATTTGGAAGCGCGAAAAAAATCATGAATATTGTTTAAGTCATAATAAATCGATGGTTAAATTTTTGAGATGGCATTATTTTTTGTTTTCGAGATATTAATTAATTAACTAACAAAAGTTAACAAAAAATGAAATATTTTACGAACAAATAAAATTAGAGTAATTTTAAAAACACCATTAGAATGCTTATCAAAATCCGCATCCAACGAGCCCTATATGAACTATTTTGGATAAACGGGTGTTAAATTAATAATTAATAATAAAAATTATTCAAATAATTAATAACATTTGAAGAAATGAAAATAAATCGTCAATTCTTTTTTTATTTGGAAGATCATCTAATTATGTGTTAAATAAAACCAGTGTAAATAGCATTTTTAACAAATCTAAATTATTAACAGATGATTATTGAAAATTGATGTTCCAGCAATTTACGACACAAGTTAGAGGGGGTTGCCTACCTACTCGGCATGGTATTTTTCAGTCTTTTTCTAAATAACATTTTATAATTAATTATTGATTCTTAGTAATACTTAATAATCTTTTTTCGACACATAATTAGATGATCTTCCAAATAAAAAAAGAATTGACGATTTATTTTCATTTCTTCAAATGTTATTAATTATTTGAATAATTTTTATTATTAATTATTAATTTAACACCCGTTTATCCAAAATAGTTCATATAGGGCTCGTTGGATGCGGATTTTGATAAGCATTCTAATGGTGTTTTTAAAATTACTCTAATTTTATTTGTTCGTAAAATATTTCATTTTTTGTTAACTTTTGTTAGTTAATTAATTAATATCTCGAAAACAAAAAATAATGCTATCTCAAAAATTTAACCATCGATTTATTATGACTTAAACAATATTCATGATTTTTTTCGCGCTTCCAAATGAGGGAGAACATGTTTAAAAGTTATAAACAAATTTTATTTTTTAAACAAACTGTTTAAAAATTAATATTTTTTTTAAAAATAATTTTTTCTAAAAGTTTAAGGTCTTTTGCATAAAAAACATTCACAACATTTTTCTCTATTTTTAGTAGGGAAAAAGTTATAAGTAAAGCAAAAAAATATTGCTCTAATTTGTTATTGTAAATATCTCGAAAAATATTAAAAATTTCGAATTCACATTTGTACACTTATTTAGCACCATTATCACTACAATTTACCGAATTTTGAGACAAATCCGAGGCATGACCCTGTATTCTCATATGAAATGCCTCATATATATATATATATATATATATATATATATATATATATATGAAAAGTCTTATCTTGAGATCTTTATTTTATAGTATTTAGAAAAACAAAGTTTTCTAATTTTTTAAAATCACGCACGTACATACTAAACAGTACAATTATAAACGGGGACCAATATTGGCAACCAACTTTTTATTGCCTAGTAATTGTTACCATTTTGATTCCACTGCTAATAATTTTTTTCGCGGCCTTTTACATAAATTTTCTTTTTCTTCGAATTTTGCTGTCCTTTTTCTTTGTATAATTTCCTGTTCGTCTGGCTCAACAATTTGCAGTCCATCTATTGAATATTATAAAACATAACTAGCTAAAAGAAACGCGCGTAAACGCGCGCGATATCTACAATTTTTTATGAATAATTAAAAATTTATTTTTATTTGACGGACACTTATTGGACTTTTGATCTCACAAAAATAATAATATTATTTTACAAGTACGCCTAAGGTATGTATGCTTAAGGTTAACAGTCCATCCAGGATCACCAAAAGGAAACAATGTAGGATATGTCATGGGATTAAAATTTTCCCTAACAATAAGACTAGAAATTATTTTCTTATTATTTTCTGTTGTGCATACTGAATTTACATCAACATGTAAATCCCTCTTCAATTTTTGTAGATAATTTCTTCATCTTACAGGACAAATTTTTTTCTTTGGGTATTTTCTTTTCATTCTTAGTTTCAGTAGACAGAACTCTGTTGTCATTTTTACTGGGAAAAGTCTTTACAAAATATGAAAGGTTTAGCTCACCATTTTAAAGTTCTTTAGCTCGATTTATGAAAAGACAATTCCAATCATTCTCTACAAATCGAAATCTAATATTAGACATTCTAACTGCCGGAAAATGATTTAATTAATTGTTTTCAAAAAATGATATCAAATGCCTGCTCATTACATTATTATCAGTTCCATAAATTAATCTTTTAATTTACACTGTTAACCAATACAGATGTTGCAAATGCTATTGCATTATACTTCACACTTAACTGTACCAACCGGTTGTTGATCAACATCTACAAAAAATTCTGTTGGTTTAAAAGGGAACAATCTAATTAAATATTCTATTTGAAGAATATTCGAACACCCTGCATTCAGGTTATCAAAAATATAAAGTCTTACTTCATCGTAATAAACACAAATCCAATGACCAGAATTGTTATTACCGCTAAAAACTATTTGAATATGTTTATCTCTTTCTCTAATTGGAACAATTAAATCAAGCATTTGTAAATACAAAGTACTTTGCATAATGAAAAAAGAATTTGAATCATTTTTTGATAATTCTTGAAATTTATACATATGAGAGATTCTTTTTCAATCGCCCCAGCCCAAAAAGTCAATGTTCTGGGATTGGCTTCATACTTTGGTAAATTGTTGTCCTATATGATAGTAATAAATCCCTAAAATATAAACTCATTAAAAAAATATTTGTAGAAAGTAGATGGGTTGAAGTTTTGACGTTAAGGGTAACATTGTCATTTTCAAATCCGTATAACTATGACAAAAGTTAATAGATTTTAATTTATCTATAATGAATTTTAATGCATTTTTCACGTACTTTTCAAAAATTTATACAAAATTAAAAAAAAAAAATTTTTGACCCCCTTTTTTCAAAATCAACCCTTATTTTTCGATTTTCACCCCTTCGGGTATTTTTTTTTTTTTTTTTTTATTTTCATTGGAAAGCTGAGATTTTTTCCCATGAGCTATGTAAATATGAAAATGGGACAACAATAATTTTGTGAGAAACAGAATATTAAAGTAGGCGGTGCCGATAAGGGTGCCGTTAAGGGTAACATTGTCATTTTCAAATCCGTATAACTATGACAAAAGTTAATGGATTTTAATTTATCTATAATGAATTTTAATGCATTTTTTACGTACTTTTCAAAAATGTTTACAAAAATTAAGAAAAAAAATTTTTACCCCTTTTTTCAAAATCAACCCTTATTTTTCGATTTTCACCCCTTCGGGAATTTTTTTTTTTTTTTATTTTCAGTGGAAAGCTGAGGTTTTTTCCCATGAGCTATGTAAATATGAAAATGGGACAATAATAATTTTGTGAGAAACAGAATATTAAATTAGGCGGTGCCTACCTAAATCCTCGAAGATGATCTCTAGGTATACCCCTTATCGGCACCGCCTACTTTAATATTCTGTTTCTCACAAAATTATTATTGTCCCATTTTCATATTTACATAGCTCATGGGAAAAAATCTCAGCTTTCCAATGAAAATAAATAAAAAAAAAAATACCCGAAGGGGTGAAAATCGAAAAAAAAGGGTTGATTTTGAAAAAAGGGGGTCAAAATTTTTTTTTTTTAAATTTTGTATAAATTTTTGAAAAGTACGTGAAAAATGCATTAAAATTCATTATAGATAAATTAAAATCCATTAACTTTTGTCATAGTTATACGGATTTGAAAATGACAATGTTACCCTTAACGTCAAAACTTCAACCCCATCTACTTTCTACAAATATTTTTTTAATGAGTTTATATTTTAGGGATTTATTACTATCATATAGGACAACAATTTACCAAAGTATGAAGCCAATCCCAGAACACTGACTTTTTGGGCTGGGGCGGCGATTGAAAAAGAATCTCTCATATGCATATCATTTAACATTTCATTTACATTTTCAATAATTTTAAAATCTTCATTACTTAAAATAAAATACTCTTCTATGTTCGACATGGTATCCTTCTTCTACTTTCAAACTGTTGATAAAGCCAATTTTCAAAACATATCGTTTATTTTAGTTTATTGCTTTAAAAAATTTACTTACATGTGTTTCACCTATAAAAAATTTCATTAACTATAATTCAGCTAACTAATGCAACAATGATAGTCTTACATGAACGTGAATTTGCGTTGTTTAATCTTTTTCCATATTATATTATTTTCGATAATGATTATTATTTAACTTATTTTCCTCTGCACTTTTTATTAATATTCAAAGCAATATTCAACTCACAAACTATTATTTAACCCATAAAACAATATTCAAACCTCTTTTTATCTATTTAAATACTTTTCCAAAAGCCAGCATCCTCTATTATCAAACAGTCAAAATTTTTTTTTCAATATCGAAATATATTCAATACCAATGTTATCCAATATCATATTTTATTATCATCAAAATCCAAATATCTTTAATGCCAATCTTATCCAATACCAAAAAATTTTTCCAAAAACCAGCTTCCACTATTATCAAACAATCAATATTTTTGTTGCATTATCAAAATATATTCAATTCTAATGTTATCCAATATCTTTCTTTATCCTCAAAATCGTAATATCTTTAATGCCAATGTTATCAAATACCAAAAAAACTAAATGGATTGAAGTATTTTTTATATGAAACATTTAAGACAACCAAAAGAAACAAATATCTTCTATACCAATATTATTCAATGTCAGGGTGTCCAGCGACCTTGAATTCCTTGAAAACCTTGAAAAGTACTTGAAATTTTTTTCACCTTGAAAACCTTGAAAAGTACTTGAATTTTTTTTCACCTTTAAAACCTTGAAAAGTACTTGAATTTTATAGAAAAACCTTGAATTTTTTATATTTTCTAAAATAATAGCTTAATTTTCTAGTCTCAAATACATTTGGTCTAACCATGACTAGAAAAAAGCGCGAAACATAATAAACTTTTTGAAAAAAAACATTCTTCTCGATTTTCTGAATCATAGAATCGATTTCTAGAATCGATTTTAAAGAATCGATTTTTTATAGGAATCGGTTGTTGATATGCAGGTATTAGTGTCATGTGTAATATGTCGTTGGTAGTTTTTATTTTTTATACCAAAGTTTCATTACAGAATAATTAAAAATTAGTACAATTTTGACTAATTTGAATTGTTACATGACACTTTACTAATTAAAATTTAGAGAGTCATAAATAGTAAAATATTTTCAAAGTTATTATGTTAAAAGTACACCTTGAAAAAAATTATTTTGGGCCTCGAAAACCTTGAATTCTTTTTTCAAGAACCGCTGGACACCCTGAATATCCATATTTTATGCATAAAAAAATTATTTAATGATCAATGTTTTATCCTCAAAATACATATATACAAAAATAGGAATTTATTTTTTGGGCCCAATACAAAAATGAAAAAGACAAATATAATATAAGAAAATTCAACACATGCCGTAAGTTATTGATCGACAAATTGCAGAAAAATAATATAAACTATATGTATAATAATCAAGTTAAGTTACCTGAGACTATTAGAAGCTTTTTTTTAGCGACACTACTACAATGTTGTTGCAACGGTAGACGGTTGCTCTATGTTTATCATACATCAGCAGTAGCCGTTTCACTCCATTGAAGAGAAGTGTTATACCCCCATTCTTCTAACCCGGGCCTATGTTAAGTTCTCGCGTGAGGCAGATATTACGGTAGGCCTGAGTGGCATCCTCGGGGATAGGTTTTAGTAAGTTCAGTATGGATACACCACTTCCACTCACGAGAATTAAACGGTTATCATCTATATCACATATACAATAATAAAAAAATTTTCCCTCAACCCAAGGCTGTTTGGACGAATCGAGCGATCACGGATTGGGTCCTGTAAAGGGAAGTGATATACCTTCACTCTATCGGCCTGTCCCGGGCTCAGACCTCGAGTAAGTCAATTACAGCGGTGGGCCTGTGTGGCGTTCTCGGGCTTGATGACAATATTATTTTATGACGCTTAATGAGTTATTCAAAAAAATTATAAAATTTTTAAATATAAACATTGTTTAATTTATTTTGATATATTCGTTTTCCTCAGAAGTTCACGATTACGAGCATATATTGCACCAATAATAACACAGGCCTGCAAAATTTAACTTTTTTCAGTTTCTAGAATGGGTGTACTTGTTTCTTGTAGTTTTTTATGTGCTAAAAACGAATCTGACCTTCAAAATGCCCCATCACGTCAGGATTTTTAGTAAATGTAGCCTAAAAGGTAAAAAATTGGCCATTTTAGCCATTTTTGATAATTTTTTTTGGGATAGAATTTTTTTTTTCAATTTTCGACGAAAAAGTCGCATAGTACAACTCTTTAGCTTTAAAACCTATTTTTTAAAATTATTGAACGATTTTTTTAAAAAAATTATGACATTTTGAAATTTACAGTTTCAGTTACGCCAATAGACGTTATAGAGCAATTCCATGGGATGTGATCACAAGAATTTTTGATGATTGGAGCAATTTTATTGAAACGTTGTGAATATGTTCCTTTATTTGTACAGAATGAAAGCCCACAAACAATTTTTTAAAATTTTTTGAGATATTTCTAATTAAAAATTTATGTCATTTTTTTAAAAAAACCATGTAACTTTTTTTCCTGTTATCCAAATGAGATCAATTTTTCTTAAATTGCTCACAAAAAGATGCTATTTTAAGAAAAAAAATAGTTCATGAAAAAAAAAAAAATTTTGCCCGGAAAAAAGTAAAAAAAAAACATTTTGAATTCATTTTTTAAAAATACTACCTCTTCGATTTAAAAAATTTTTTTTCTGCTTAATGCCTATGATGTTAAGAATAACTTCTCTAATTTTCATAATGGGACAGCAAGAACTTTGCGAGAAAAAAATTAAATATCCCGTGCAGCGCGACGGGACGCGCGCATCTTAGTTTTCACGTCCTTTATATAGTATGGAAACTTTCAGATATCTCGAAAAGTACGAATTTTCGTAAAAAAAGTTTAAGACAAAAGTTGTTCCAAACGAAAAGATCTACATATTTGAGACCAAAAAATTGGGCCAATGTTGGTCCATACAATGAAAAAAGTGGTTTTCTTAAATAAGACCATTAATTTTCAGTATCAAGTTCGTAATCCCTATGAAATTCTGCGTTCAGACATGTTGTATAAGTGCCCAAAATATTGGTCCCAATGTCTGAGATTGGGCCCAATATTTATTGACAAACAAATAAATAAATTTTAAAAAATCTTATCTTTGGGGGCCCAATGTGAGACCTACTGTAAAAAAATTAGTTTCCATCCATTTCGTAATCGTTATGAAATTCCAAAAATATTGGGCCCAATCCCAGACATTTGGCCCAATATTTTTGGCATTTGTACTACAAGTCTTAACCCAGAATTTCATAACGATTACGAAATGAATACTGGAAATTAGTGGGTTTTATTTAAGAAAACTAATTTCTTTACTGTGGGCCTCACATTGGGCCGTGGAATCTCACATAGGGCTCTGTGCCCAATTACAAAATTAGCTTCGAATTTCTAATTCTGTGACCCCAAAAACCCCAAAGATAAGATTTTTAAAAATTTATTTATGTGTTTGTCAAAAAATGTTGGACCCAATCTCATACATTGGGAACAATATTTTGGGCACTTATACAATATGTCTGAACGCAGAATTTCATAAGGATTACGAAGTTGATACTGAAAATTAGTGGTCTTATTTGAGAAAACCACTCTTTCCATTGTATGGCCCAACATTGTTGTAACATTGTAGATCTTTTTGTTTGGAACAACTTTTGTCTTAAACATTTTTTACGAAAATTCGTACTTTTCGAGATATTTGCCAGTTTCCATACTATATAATGGACGTGAAAACTAGGATGCGCACGACCCGTCGCGCCGCACGGGACGTTTTAATTTTTTTCTCGCAAAGTTCTTTCTGTCCCATTATGAAAATTAGAGAAGTTATTCTTAACATCATAGGCATTAAACAGAAATAAATTTTTTAAATCGAAGAGGTAGTTTTTTCCAAAAATAAATTCAAAATTATTTTTTGACTTTTTTCCGGGCAAAAATTTTTTTTTTTTTTCATGAACTATTTTTTTCTTAAAATAGCATCTTTTTGTGAGAAATTTGAAAAAAATTGATCTCATTTGGATAACAGGAAAAAAAGTTACATGGTTTTTTTAAAAAAATGACATAAATTTTTAATTAGAGATATCTCAAAAAATTTTGAACATTTTTAAAAATTGTCAAAAATTCTTGTCATCACATCCCATGGAATTGCTCTATACCCAACGAATCTTTAGACAGGTCTTGGGAAAAATATTTTCTATAAAATATTGTTTCTATCTTATTGGCTTGAAATTTGTTACTCAGGGGTTTTTGGGGTCGCTGATTACGAATCTGAAGTCGGATTTTAAAAATTCAAAATATCGGATCAAATATGTCGGACAAATTTTACAAAAAATGATCAGATTTCCTTGAAGCTCGTTACTCGGGGGTTTTCGGGGTCGCTGATTACGAATCTAAAGTCGGATTTAAAAAATTGAAAATGGCGGATCCAATAAGGCGGACGAATTTTACAAAAAATGATCTAATTTGCTTGAAACTCGTTACTCGGGTGATTTCGGGGTCGCTGATTACGAATGTGAAATCGGATTTTAAAATTTCAAAATAGCGGATCCAATATGTCAGAAAAAATTAAAAATTCATTGTATTCGCTTGAAATTTGTTACTCGGGGGTTTTGGGGGTCGCTGCTTGCGAATATGAAGTCAAATTTTCAAAATTCAAAATGGCGGATCCAATATGGCGGACGTATTTTATTAGAAATTGTCGGAATACCTTGAAAATTGTAACTCAAGGGTTTTTGTGGTCACTTATACAAAATCTATTGTCAGTTTTAATTATTCAAAATGTGCGATCCAAAATGGCCTACATTTTTGAAAGAATTTCAATAAAAATTCGTTTCTCTGAGGTTTTTGAACCACATAAGGCAGGCCATATTGGATCAGCCATTTTGAATTTTTAAAATCCGATTTCATATTCGTAATCAGCGACCCCGAAATCCCCCGAGTAACGAGTTTCAAGCAAATTAGATCATTTTTTGTAAAATTCGTCTGCCATATTTGAAAAATATGGATCCGACATTTTGAATTTTTAAAATCCGACTTCAGATTCGTAATCAGCGATCCCAAAAACCCCCGAGTAACAAATTTCAAGCCAATAAGATAGAAACAAGATTTTTTAGAAAATATTTTTCCCAAGAACTGTCTAAAGATTCGATGGGTATAACGTCTATTGGCGTAACTTAAACTGTTAATTTTAAAATGTCATAACTTTTTTTTAAAAAATCGTACAATAATTTTGAAAAATCGGTTTTAAAGCTAAAGAGTTGTACTATGCGACTTTTTCGTCGATAATTGAAAAAAAATTTCTATCCCAAAAAAAATTATCAAAAATGGCTAAAATGGCCATTTTTTTACCTTTTAGGCTTCATTTACTAAAAATCCTGACGTGATGAAGCATTTTTAAGGTCAGATTCGTTTTCAGCGCATAAAAAACTACAAGAAACAAGGACAGCCATTCTAGAAACTCACCCTCGCAGGACTGTGTAATAAATGTTAATATTCAAAAGTTTTATAATTTTAGTTCCATTCAATAAACCTACATGATGTGTTGTAAATCGATTTAACCCAATGGTGCTGGCACCAAAAATTTTCTTCTTGTTTTTTATTTTCCAGTACATATAACCACATGGTGATTGATCAAACCGGGCTGGTAAAGTGGGGGACACAACTTCACCTTTCAGGACAGTATTTAAAAGGTCATCGACCATCTTATGAACCCTCAACCAAAAGCTGTTTTGACAACAAAAATTTCAGGTAGAAACCTTCGAGAACCCTAATTATCAAAGTAAAGATATAATATGTATATATAATCTAATAATAATGAGAAAATTCAAGTACTAAGAAAATGTGAATGACTGACGGAATGAATACAAAGATTATTATACTATAATTAATTTGAATGTTATCATATTTTAAATAAATTTCAAATTTTACATGTCAGGCATTCTATTTAACGTAAATTTATGTAACAACTTTTAAAAATTATTTTGGCAGCTTTAAAAATTTTGCAAATAGGCACAACATTTTTTTTTATAATACGAATTAAAATTATAAATTACTTTATCAATTTCAATTTAAATCATTGAGATTCGTTGATTAAATGAAATATTTCCTTTGAAAAAGAACTAGGACTTTGGGTTTACGTATTCTCTGAAAATTGTCCCTAAATTGCTTTATAGTGCATCGGGTTAAACATGGTGAATGCATTAATCTGCAAACTTACGTAGTCAAACTGAAAGTAATGTCCGTTTTAAAATAAATTTAAAATAAATACCATTTAATTCACCTAGTTAATAATTATTTTATACGTAAATAAATATTTATTTAATAATTGACAAGTAACCGATTTTCATAATCAAAAAAATTTGTTTTAGTGTATTATTTTCTTAATGGAAACTTTTTAATTAATTGTAAAGAACGCACGGCACATAAAGCTTTACGGATTAGGACATCAATCATACAACCCAATACGTAATTTGCATAATTATGCTTTAAATGGATACAATAAGAATGCTATATCTATAATATTTCAATAATAATTAAAATTTAAAGTGTACAAATTATCAAATTTTTTAAAACATTGTCTGCAATGATTTTGTTAGAAATAAATTTAACAAAATATATTTATGTACTTTATTCTATACCTTGTTGATAAACTGGTTCCATTTTTTCGAATTCATCATCAAAGGATTCATGCATTTCTGATTCTTGCATTCCTCTAATTAGTTCTTCATCAAGTTCATTGTGAAATATTTCGTCAAATCTGTTTTGCAATTTAAAGTTTTCATTATGTTCTTCTATATATTCTTGTCCTTCTCCGTCGTTGTTCTGTTCTTCTTCCTGCCTTCTGTCTATTTCGTTCTTCTCTTCTATTTCGCTGTCTAACTCGATATTTCTTTCTTCATTTACAGCTTGATTTGTTGATAATTGTTTTGGCACATTTTTTTTTAAATGTCTGTTTTTATTTAAAAGTGATGTTCTCTTATAATTTATATATCTAAAGAAGAATTTTGACTCCTTATCAAATACTTCGGAAGTCCATCTTTGTTCTTCAGCCCATTCAGAAAATCCAACTAAAAATGAAAAATAGTTTAATAAAAATATTTTTTGATATATTGTTTTTTTACAAAACTTGCAAAAATTCGTAATTTTAAAAATTATTTTCTTTAATTTTTGAACATTTATAATTTTTGGTTCAAGAAAAAAATAATTTATGATCTATTGTTATGTTGAACGACACTGAATCGAAAATTATTTTTAATTTTGTTAATTATAGTATAGGTCCCCTGCATTGTTAGTTAGTAAATATATTTAAAATATACCAAAATAAAAAATTTATTTATTTATTATTTCTGTATTTAAAATATATACAAAATCTTACCATAAACTGCATGTAATTTGCTTTCCTCTAGTCGCGGTTTTTTAGTTACTTTAGATTTGTTATTGGCCTTGCCGTGAACGGAATGAGTTTTTAGTACTTCGGCACCAAAAACTAATTCCGCTAAATTGCCGATAAATACTGATGGCTTTCTTGTTGAAATTTTTAAAAGATTATATTTGTCTTTATTGACACCAACACAGTCGTTTAAGAAAATCTAAAAAAATATATTTTTATAATATAGCTAATTATTAACACCAAAAAAATTTAAATATATTTTATTTTAAACAATTTATGCAATCACTTTTAAATGTCATATATTGGAATGCATCAATATTTCCTACATTTAACTTAATAGAATTTTTGCATTGTTGAATTTGAAACAATCGAATTTATATTTAGCAAAATTTACTGTAATCAGCTTTTATTAAAGAAAATTTTAATTTGAACTAATTTTTATTTAACACAATTCTCATTTAACAAAAAAATCTGTTTAGATGAAATTGTGAGAGAATTTCTATTTCACCGTAAATCAATTTAACTCAATTTTTACTTGCCAAAATTTAAGATTCAACGCCGCTTTCTTATAAGTTAAATGTGTGAAATATTCATGGGTCTCCATATATTTGTTGGAATTCTTGATTTAATATATCTGCCCTAATAGCAACAGACATTTTAGGATATCCTATGGACTTTCCTAAATATCCGGATGCTATGATAATACCATAGAATATATTATATTCTAATGCAATAAAATATATTATAGAAATGGAAAATATTATAATACTTTCATTATATCCCCAGTAAAAAAAAAGTATTGGGAGTGAGGAAAAAGTATAGGCACATAGCTTAGTCCCCATGCGATTTGGCGTGAAAACCGTATAGGGACGTTACGGCCAATACTTTTTTCTTACCGTGAATACTTTTCACCTGGATTGTTTGAATTGATGTTTGTTGATCAAAGTTTGCATTATAAATGAATAGAATGCATGTTCCGAAGTGTCAAAATGCCGATTTGCAATAAGAAATGTGAAATTTTATTAAAAAGAAAAACTGTGAAATATGACAAATTTATCGACAATTTTATCATGTGAGTAGTGCTCGTATGGTAAATTTATCATATGAACAGTACTCACATGATAAAATTGTCGATAAATCGGTCATATTTCACATATTTTCTTTTTAATAAAATTTCACATATCTTATTCCAAATCGGTATTTTGATACTTCGGAACATGCATTCTATTCATTTATAATGCAAACTTTGATCAACAAACATCAATTTAAACAATCCAGGTGAAAAGTATTCACGGTAAGAAAAAAGTATTGGCCGTAACGTCCCTATACGGTTTTCACGCCAAACCGCACAGGGACTAAACTATGTACCTATACTTTTCCCTCACTCCCAATACTTTTTTTTACTGGGTCACATTATGTTTGATTCAATATTTCTGCACAATAGAAACGTTTGCCCTATTGTATTAAAATTTAAATATTTATTTTTTAAATAATTTTTAAACATTTTTAATAATATCAAACTTACTATATGCGATGAAGTATTTTCACTATCAAAATTTTCTTGATTAATTAATGCCTTTTCTAATGCCTCTTCCAGTTCTGTAAAAATAGTAAAAATAATTAAAATACATTTAAATAAAATGTATGAAATACAATAGAAAAAATTTTTCGTTAACGTACCACATATTTTTTTTTGTTGAGGCAGTTTCCTTCTTGAAGCTTTTTCATTTCTATTTTTGTCTCTTTTAATGCTGGAAAAAATAAAGTTACTTAAAATATGATAACATTTAATACATGTCTAAAAAAAATTTTCTACATACTCTTAATTTCCTTTTGCTGAAGAAAATTGTCTTCCTGCAGTTTTTTTATTTCTGCTTTGGCTCTTTCGTAAAATGTGATGGCATACTTTCTTTTTCTTTTTTCTTCTTCTAATTCTTTTTTCAGTATTGAAATTTTTTTAACTAGTAGATGATTTGAATTGCACGTTTCCAATGTTTCCTGTGTCTGTAAAACAATTACTATATATTAATCTTTAGAGCATAAGGAGTGTGCGTAAAAATTTCATTATTATGATTATTTTGCTTGAGCGAAATAAGTAATTTAACTTTAATTAAACATTTAAAAAAAGTGATTTAAACATTCCCAATTTCTTACATTAGATTGCTCTTGACTACTCTCCTCATCTTTTTGATCCATTATTTCCTCCATAAATTTCCTATTCATGTCTTTCTCCGTTGATGATTTCTTTTTCTTATTTCTCTAAAAAATAATTAAAATTTTAAAAATTCAGATCACATGTAAACATCGCGTTGTCACCAATCAGTGAAATTTCACTGGATGGTATACTTATAACTAGTTAGCAGTGAAATTCACTGATTCAAATTTAGAGAGTTAGTTTGCATGCTACCTGCTCTCTTAATTTAAATAAATAAAAAGTGTCTGATTCCCAGCTGTAAGTATAACACTTTTTCATACAGCGTATAGTGAAATATCATATATTTGCTGGTATATACGCTATTTGGATTAGTCTCATACTTATACCTCGGAATCAGCGACTTTTCACTGATTCCAGCTACTAAAATCAGTGCCATTTGACTGATTTGCATTAAAAATAACTGATTCTCCAGTGAAATAGCACTAATTGTCAGTGAAAACCACTAATTCAAATAGCTGGAATTTAGAGACTGGTTGACATTAGTGACATATTCAGTGATTCAAATTTTGAGACTAATAAATAAATATAAACTACAAAAGTAAAAATTCAAAGATTTTATATGAACTTGCAAGTATAAACAAGTTTTTCATGTATATTTTATTACAACACGTAAAAAAAGAAGTGTCATATTAAGCTAAGATACTAATAATGTCTCAAAATTGCCTCAATTTTAGTCAATATTAATGTTTCAGACATTAAATAAGAAACTCTTCATTGAAGAGGAAAATATTAAAGTACAGCAAAACATACGTATACCGAAATCGCAAAAATCGAATTTCCGCTTATATATGTCGGTTATTCTCTTTAGTCGCTTCAAATTCGATATACGTGGGTTTACTGCATATACATATTTAAATTATTAATAGTTGACAATTATCTTTAAAAAGTTTATAATGTTTTATTATTATTAACAATTTCTTATCACATGATCTTTTATATGCAATTGACTGTTTTTTCACTTTTGAAAAATAATTTTTTATTGAAAAATATTATATATATTTCGTTCTTTAAATTAGTACGTGTCAGTTTAGTTTAACTTTTACTTTCTTAGAAACTTGATAATGAGACTACTTTTTAGGCAACAAAAAACCTTCGTTACTCCGATCGAGTTTTGTTTCTGTTATTCCGTCTGATATGAAATCTCGATATGTCAAAGCTCTTGGAGCACAAAGATACCAAAAACACACACATGTAATAAAAAAAATTAAATTTTTGAAATGAACTAGAATATATCGACAAGAGTTACGGCAAATTTAAAAGTTTTAAATATATTTTACTACATCTAGCTATATTAATAAGTTTTAATAAGATAACTAGACGATTCGTAAAGTTTAATTGGATACATAATTAGAATAATTGCAGTTTAAATCAAACATTATCTACCTATATTACAAAAAGATATCGCCGCCAACGCCACCGCCGCTGTTCCAAGACTCTGAATATAGCCGCAAGTCAAGAGAAGGGGGGGGTAGAAGAAAAGGGAGGGGGGACTTGAGGCTATATTCAGAGTCTTGAAACGATCTTAACCTTTAAATTTAGGGAAGGGGGAGGGGAAAAGGAGGGGGGATGGGAGTTGGCGCGCGAAGCCGCTGTTCCAATACTCTGAATATAGCCGCAAGTCAAGAGAAGGGGGGTAGAAGAGAAGGGGGGGACTTGCGGCTATATTCAGAGTCTTGAAACGATCTTAACCTTTAAATTTAAGGTACGGGAGGGGAAGAGAGGAGAGGGTGGGGGTTGGCGCGCGAAGCGCGCAGGGGGCATAGCCCCCTAGTATATATCTACCTATATTACAAAAAGATATCGCCGCCAACGCCGCCGCCGCTGTTCCAAGACTCTGAATATAGCCGCAAGTCAAGAGAAGGGGGGGGAGAAGAGAAGGGAGAGGGGGGGACTTGCGGCTATATTCAGAGTCTTGAAACGATCTTAACCATTAAATTTAGGGTGGGGGGAGGGGAAAAGGAGGGGAAGAGAGGAGGGGGATGGGGGTTGGCGCGCGAAGCCGCTGTTACAAGACTCTGAATATAGCCGTAAGTCAAGAGAAGGGGGGGTAGAAGAGAAGGGAGAGGGGGGACTTGCGGCTATATTCAGAGTCTTGAAACGAACATAACCTTTAAATTTAGGGTGGTGGTGGGGAAAAGGAGGGGAAGAGAGGAGGGGGGATGGGGGTTGGCGCGCGAAGCGCGCAGGGGGCATAGCCCCTAGTATATATGGGACGTTTCACGTCAACTGGCCCAAAGTTATGTCCAAAATTCTATGCAATAAAAATAAACATGTAATACATGAAAATACTCGTAAACTCATCCCCTTTCAATTGCAAAGTGGCAGAATTGAAAATTCAAAATGGCGTCCTTACTATGTCAAGTGGAAGCGGCTAACTTCAGAAATAAGTAAATATATTTATTAATTTCTTTTAGAAAATTATGCAAAAATTTTAGGTCAGCACATATTTTAATGTTTTCTAGGTCGCTGATTACGAATCTGAAGTCAGTTTTTCAAAATTTAAAATGGCGGCTTATTTTTTTAAAATAATTGAATTTGCTTGAAACTTGTTACTCGGGGGTTTTCGAGGTGGCTGATTACGAATCTGAAGTCAGTTTTTCAAAATTCAAAATGGCGGATCCAATATGGCGGATTATTTTTTAAAAATTAATTGAATTTGTTTGAAACTTGTTACTCGGGGATTTTCGAGGTCACTGATTACGAATCTGAAGTCAGTTTTTCAAAATTAAAAATGGCGGATCCAATATGGCGGATTATTTTTTAAAAATGCATTGAATTTGATTGAAACTTGTTACTCGGGGGTTTCCGGGGTCGCTGATTACGAATCTGAAGTCAGTTTTTCAAAATTAAAAATGTCGAATCCAATATGGCGAATTTTTTTTTTTAAATTCATTGAATTTGATTGAAACTTGTTACTCGGGGGTTTCCGAGGTCGCTGATTACGAATCTGAAGTCAGTTTTTCAAAATTAAAAATGGCAAATCCAATATAATTACTTTGTGGCCTTTAAAAAGGACGATTGTTATAATTATGAACTGTAAGAATGTGGTAGCCTTGAAAAAGGCTGATTGTTGTAATTTTTTAAGCATAATTTTTTGGTGGCCTTAAAAAAGGACGTTTGAATTAAATTTACAAAATACATCCAAACCAATGTAATTATATTTTAATATTGCATAACTGCAATAGGATGAGGTGCATTTGAATATTTGAATATTTTTAATTGTTTTTCTGATGTTGCAATAAAAGAATGAGCAGATTGAATTTTTGTAACACTAGGTGCTCTAGAAAATCTACTAGCAAGTTTTCGTTTCACTCTCTCGTGTTGTTGCTTGTTGTAAAAGAAAATCTGCGAAGTCTTGATATTTTGCTTAGCCCATTGGTAAAGAGTCTCTGCATTTAAAATGGCTTTGTCTGGTGAGGATTGCAAGCTAGCACGAGTGGCTTCTCTCTTTAAAATAGCTCCTATGCCATCACATGATCCTTTACAGTTGACACACTGAGGGTTTAATAAAAACATTTGAACATCGTGAAAAAAATGACAATCGCTAAAACATATCTTACGAAGTCTGAATAAGCTCTTTTATATTTTAGATATCGTCCATGTTTTTACGATGCTCAAATGTTGTTACTACTTACATGAACATTCATGAAAATAAATTATTATTACAGCCGCATTTAAAAAGTTACTAAAACTCAGTTAATCAGTTAATAATGAAATGTACTGAATCAGCCACATTATTTGATTATTCGTTTTCTTCCTTTCGATTTATACAGTTTCTTTGACTCGCAACAAGGTGAATAATTTTATCTACAAATATTGTACCTAATATCCTTCTAAATCATAGCAGGGAGTAAAGAAAAATTAAGGAAAAGTTGTGTTTGAGGAAGACCTCAGGCATCTCAGAACGCTAGGACTTTAGATTCATAATCAGCGACCTCCAAAACTCCCAAGTAAAAAGTTTCAAGCAAATTCAATCAATTTTTAAAAATTCGTCCGCCATATTAAATCCGCCATTCTGAATTTTGAAAAACTGACTTTAGATTCATAATCAGCGACCTCCAAAACCCCCAAGTAACAAGTTTCAAGCAAATTCAATGATTTTTTAAAAAATTCGTCCGCCATATTGGATCCGCCATTTTTAATTTTGAAAAACTGACTTCAGATTTGTAATGAGCGACCTCGAAAATCCCCGAGTAGCAAGTTTCAAGCAAATTTAATTAATTTTTAAAAAATAATCCGCCATATTGGATCCGCCATTTTGAATTTTGAAAAACTGACTTCAGATTCGTAATCAGCGACCCCAAAAACATTAAAATATGTGGTGACCTAAAATTTTTGCATAATTTTTTAAAAGAAATTAATAAACATAATTACTTATTTCTGAAGTTAGCCGCTTCCACTTGACATAGTAAGGACGCCATTTTGAATTTTTAATTCTGCCACTTTGCAATTGAAAGGGGATGAGTTTACGAGTATTTTCATCTATTACATGTTTATTTTTATTGCACAGAATTTTGGACATAGCTTTGGGCCGGTTGACGTGAAACGTCCCATATATATATATTGTAACGTTGTAAAATTTTTTGTATAAAATAATACCCGGAGGATCGCCAAAAGCTCGGTAATTGGACAAAATAATTTTATTTTTCATTTTCTTATTTTCGTATTTTCTATTTTTAATGTAATCTTCCTCGGAATAATGGATCTCGAGAGACGAAGCTGAATGGACAACCTTTTTGTAAGATGTCTGATGTTTCACGACTAAGGAATGGCTAACAGGACAATTTATATAAAAAATATGTTTGAATTTGCCGCCATGGGTCACCTGATATGTCAAATCTTTGAAATTCAAATTTTACATGGAAGATGTAATCTGCCTTCAATTCAAATTTGCCGCTAAGGATTCCGGAAATTTCCGATGTAAAGATGACATCCACTGCTCAAAATGCATTAAAAAATGGGAAAATACTCATCGCAGTAAAAAATTATAAAGTTTCGATTTGTTAGTGTTACCTTTTGGCCTGTCGGTCAAGGGCCCTGTCAGCTTACGGCCCTGCGCTCTTTGGACTTCACGACAATGCAGGTTACCTTAAAAGTCATGAATCTAATGGTCTAACCACTGGAAGTCAAAGAACTCAGGAGGGAAAATTTACTAAATTTCAAATCAGGATAAGACCACACTTAACATGGTAATAGTAAAATATCAAACGAATCCCGGAAAGCACCCTGTCACCATTACTAGCCACGTCACTGATGGAGCAGACGACATCAATCTCCAACGCCGCCGATCAATTTCGGCATCGACCACGCTGTCGACACTCTCTCCTGGCGATCCTCCGAGTTTGGAACTCTTTTTGTTAAACTTGCTTATTATAATATTATAGTAAAAAATTGTGTTGAACGCGATATTGTGTTTCACTGGAATTAAAGGTAGGACTTTTGTCTTTGGCCCTTCAGGCAATATCTGGTCGATTTCCCGACGATAATTGTTATTTTGCTTCCTCGTGGAGGAAGCTATGTAGTCCTTTCGTTTATAAACTTTTTAAAAATGGTGAAAACAAATTTTCCTCTATATAGAAACATGTTATATGAGATCCTGATCAATTGTCCGGATGTATGTGTGTGTATGTGTGTGTGGATCGTTTTTGTGAACACGATATCTTTAACAGGTTTTAATGGATTTGGATAAAATTTGGTAGGCTTATTTAACACATTAATCTCTCAAAAATGACAAGAGGAGTTTTAAAAATACCCCAAAAAAAAAATTTTATCTTCTTTTTTCCAAAATTTTTTTTTTAATTGAAAAAATTTTTAAATCGAAAAATTTAAGGTAATATATAATATAATCGTCTTCTTTATGTCAAGATGAATCGATTGATATATATAAAGTATAGATTTGATTGAAATTTAAAGAATTAAAGAAAGTTAAAAAATCAAAAATTCTCATTTTAGCTAAAAAATGATGTGTTTATTTAAATTCATGTTTATATATGAAATAATTTTATTCCCTGCATTGAAACGAATTGGTTGGTATATATAAAGTATAGATTTGATTTAAAATTTGAGAATTAATAAAAATTGAAAAATCGAAAATTCATATTTTAGCTAAAAAATTTTGTGTTTTTTTAAAATTCAAGTTGATGAATAAAATAATTGTATTCCTTGCATTAAAACGAATCGATTCGTATATATAAAGTTTATGTTACACTCAAAATTAATTAAAATTTTCTTTATTTTTCA
The DNA here is from genome assembly GCF_019393585.1 of Leptopilina boulardi. Taxonomy (NCBI): domain Eukaryota; kingdom Metazoa; phylum Arthropoda; class Insecta; order Hymenoptera; family Figitidae; genus Leptopilina; species Leptopilina boulardi. Next base: position 377,159 of record NW_026137714.1, read on the forward strand.
AAAAATTTAATTAATTTAAAACATTTTTAACTCGAAATTTTTTAAATCAATCAATTGAATTGGACAAATTCATTGCTTCCTTCACGAGGAAGCGAATTTTTTGCTTCACAGAATGAGGAAGCATAATGTTTATGAAATAAACATAAAGGACCCCCTCCTTGTTTATTTTTATTTCATGGTTACCTGTTAGGGAATGATGTTCTCAATTTGTTACCCCTTTTTTGATTTGGCTGGTGCCATTAAATTTATTAACAGAGAATCTAGTCTGGTGACCTTGTGATTCTTGTTAATGAATATTTTTTATAATTTATGAACATAATCTTTACATCTTGCCATGTGGCTGCTCGATTATTACATGCATTATTTTGTTTAATTTACCGGTAACTTAAAGAGAGATCCTCATTCCTGACCATGTGAGCATCTTTCTTTTGAATTTTTCTTTTATATTGTGATTTTTGCATTGATTTTCTAATTTTATTTGTTGTTGTGATAAATATATTTTGGATAATATTTGGCCATTACTGAGCATAGAGAGAGAGAGTCAATTATTGGTTACCCTAATTATTGACTTTGTTCCCCTTTCTTTCTATTGTCAATCCCTTTTTATTATTGGATATTCTGTAATGGTCACCACTTTCTTCCTTTTAATATTGTAAATTTCCCCAACAATTATTTCACAATATAATAAACGATTATTTGTAAATTTTATTATGGATTAATTTTCTGAATTCACGCCTCTCCGTTATTTTTCGTAGAGCTAGTCGAGTTAATTTTTGTTATGAATTATTTTTTGTTTAAAATTTTGAGTTGATCCAAGCAAGATCTGGCGCCCTTCTGGTAAATTTTCTTTGATATTCCGATATTTTTCTTTTAATTTTTTTGTAATGAGAATTCTAATATTGGCGTTAAAAATAAAATTTTTTGTCGAATAGCAATATATTTAGAATGTCGTTTGCATCTATTTAATTATTATATTTAATTCAGTAATCCTATATTTTCATTACAATATATATATATAGACCATTTGGCTTTTGCATCTCCGATTTTTTTAAACTATTTGTTTTCTTTTAGTACTTGTTGAAACAAGCTTTCATGATTTTTTTCAATTTTTTTTATAAAGCCATTAAAGAGATATAGACTTTTGAAAAACCGAGAAAAATCAAGATATTATTTTTTGAAATGCTTATAACTTGGTCAATAATTGACCAAGTTAAATTTTCATTATAGATTCGAAAACAAACATTCTGCTGAACATTCTTTTCCGTTCAATTCTGGCTAAATTATTAGTTTCAATTTTAAATATGGAAGTCCTATCAATTACGGATACCTAAAATTTAAAAAAAATACTTACAATTAAAAAATGGCATATCTTATAAAGAATAAAAGATGTTGCAATAGTGACATTATTTTTGGACATTGGGAACGAGAAATATTCAGTTGATTTTATAGCACTGCTCTTGAGTCAAAAGCAGTAATATAAAATGAACTGAATATTTCATCAATTTAATAGCATATACTTTTAAACGATCTTAAATATGCGGCGTATTGATTCAATAGCATATTTTTCTCAGTGTATGCACACGATCAGTTCCCTAAAATTTTTCCATACAAGTTTAAGCAATGTAAGGGACATGAAGTTTTCAAAAATAAATGATAGAGCTAGCCCTGGAAGTAAAAGATGGGCTTATAATGAGTTATTAATTAGTTAATATGTAATTAAGAACTACAAGTATTTCTATTGAGAAAGAGAACGTATTTCTGCAAGCAGTATCATTTATGCAGTGTAGCTATAGTAACAGTCAGAATAAAATTTGTTAAACGTGTTGTTGAGTATAAAAAAGTGTATTCAACTTACTTAAATGTCTGAAAATCAAGAAGAAATAATTGGAAAGAACGAAAAGAAGGAGTACAAACAGTATTTTAAAAAGCATGGTGTTGTGGACACTTTACCAAGGCATATCCTTCGTAGATGTTGGGAAAATGTAAACAATATGGTGAGTAAAAAAATTTATAAAATTTCACGTATTTATAAGGAATTTTTTAATTATTATTCCAAGTTACACGTAATATTACTGTCATATTACTGACGTATTAAAATGTCCGTCTGATGGTAATATGACAGTAACGTTACAGTAATGTTACGCGTTAATTTATTAACGCGAATTTTTATTGTTACCAGTACTGAGCCAGTACGGGCGGCCAGTACTTGTGAATTACTGCGCACAAGGTACCATCATTGTGTTACTGACGAGAATCTACTATCAACATTTTACTATCCAAGATGTTACCCAAAGACGTAAAATATGTTAGCTTTTGGATTGTAGTCACTACTATCAAATATTGTAAAAATTAAATGTGTGCGCATGTGCTGATTGTGGTGTATACTTCGCCTATTCAATTGCGGTCCTTGTGTTTTCACGCACGTGTTTATATATAGTGAAAAAAGTTGTGAATAAAAAATGGACGAGTTTGTTAAAAATTTATTAATGTCGTGGAATATGGAATCTTTGATTCCATCTTTTGGAGGTAGGTTTATTATTTTGATTAAATTAGCGAAGACTGAAGTGTGAACGTGTTTATAACGTCAAAACAATTTTGCGTTGTTTAGACGGTGAAATTGATGAAGAATCGTTTTACTTACTGGACAATGATACAATATCACTCATTGTACCAAAACCAGGAACTCGCTTAAAATTTTTTTAAAAATTTCAAGATTACAAAAATCAAGTAAGTTTTTTTTTCGTTTGTATAAATGTACATGTGTTTATTGAAATTTTTTTTGGAAAAAAAACTTTTTCATATTTTTTCTTACTTTTTTTAAACTTAAAAATTAGTAAAATGATACAAATTCAATTGACTCTGTGAAAAAAATATACCGTTTGATAAATATATTTATGTTTAAGCAAGTCCTTTTTATAGAAGGAGTGAAAAAATAGACATACTCTTTTTAATTAATTTTAATTTTTTTTTTAACTTTTTAATTTTTTATTAATTTTAATATTATTTAAATGATTTGCCATTTCCTAAAAAAGCGTATTAATTAAAAAATTTAAATCTCACAATTTACATTTTAGTTTTGTTAAAATCATTATATTAATAGTGTATATCTTTGATAGTACTGATAGCTATCTCTGATCGTATAACATTTTTAACATCAAAGATTGTAAATTGTACAATCAAATTTCTATAATAATCTGATAGTAAATATTACAATATATATCGCTATCTGTATATTTAGCACTAAATATGGTTGCCCTTAACATCATTATGTTACCCAGTAGCATAAATTTCTCTCCGTATATTAAGGGGGGAACACCAGTTGTAACTTTCGAAAAATCGATTTTTTTTGTGCATTTTCTTAAAGTATACATATTTAGAAATGTGTCTGTAAATTTCAAAGTTGATCCGGTGAAAAATAAATGAGATATACAGAACACTGCAGCGGCGCGTCCCGTGGCTTCATACAAGGTGGCCAGCCATACCTGACCCTAACGACAGATGGCCTTTTCCTATGATTTAGAAACGGCAACCACTGCGGAAGAGTTATTATATGGTCCAGGAATCGATGACTCTTTGTAACTTGGAAACAAAATTTCTTCTGAACAAAAAAAAGTAAGTTGAAACTTTGAATGCGTTTTTCTCAAAATGACATTTTCCAAGTCGGTGACCACGATTACTCGAATACCATTAAACCGATTTATTTAAAATTTAGTGTGCTTCATTTACACATATAAGTCTAGTTCGTGATCGAAGGATTTTTTTTTATGCAAAACTTTTTTTTATATAGCTGAAAATCGACCGTATTTTTTTAACGAAAATCATACTTTTGACTTTGACAGGTCGACATTTTGTCAAATTTTTTTTTTTTTAATCCTTCGATCACGAACTAGATAATCTTATAATAAATGTAAATCAATTTCATTTTTTTATTTCAGACTAAGTATACTTGCAGAATGCTGGTCACCGCAATTCGCCTTTTTTCTTAAGACGCCACTTTAATGGCTCATATCTCCAAAAGTTTTTGTTAAAAAAATTTTTTTTTTCTTTTAAATTACAGCTTTTTACATGTACTTTTAACTAATAAATAGTATTCTTTAAAAAGATTCATTGTTCTTTTGGAAAATATTCTTGAAAAAAGCATTATTTTTTGAGTTACAACTGGTGTTCCCCCCTTAATCGAAAGCAAGCTTATTATTCAGATAAGATAGTAAATAGCACTAAATAATAGGCATAATAAATTACTGTTGCATATTTATTATGTAAAAAGTATTTTAATAATAGCATCAATTTCCATCGCTGTAGTCACGCGACTAATTAATACCTTAAAATAACAAAAAAATTCACTTAGGTATATGAAAGCTTATGAGAAGTTGGATCAAGAACTAGCTAGCCGCGCGGTTGCACCAGTCAAGTAGCAGCGAGAGCCGCTGGGCTGCTCACTGCTACCTGACTGTATTATCCCTTGCGACCAGGTGCTCAGAAAGATCTTTCCGGCAGCTCAAATATAAGTTAATTAATTTTTCACTATTTTAATTTAGAAAGTAAACTAAATTTAGAAGACTAAATACAAGCAAATTTATGTGATGAATTAAACTTAAAATTTTCACATTTATGAATATTAAGATGTTAAATAATAATCAGACATAATCAGAACAAAAGTTAGTCTAATTCCTTATTTTAGACTTTTTAATATATAAAAGACAATGTGAATTATACAGTCTCATACTGAACATTATTTTTTTCGGTCCCTTGAATCATTATAACTAAGTTTTTGACCTGGATATATCGAATTTTTGCCCATATCGGATATTTTTTTCGACCCTTCAAATTCGATATACCGAGGTTTCACTGTAATAATGTGTAAAAACTATTTTGTGACAATTTTCGATTTTCAATAAATAGATTCTATGGACTCATTGTCATCTTGAATGCATATATGTATATTCAAAGTTTTAAATAAATATCTATATATATATTGTGATCACATTACCTGACACGCTTTGAATAATAATTGTTCTGTTTATATGCTTACTGTAAACATTTGTATCTAAAATCGGACTCAATAATTTCCTAAAATATCAACCAATTTTTGGTTTTTTTCAAAACGTCAAAAATACTTTTTTGATGAAATGTTTTTTATACTCCAAATATAAATTTGTTTGTTAAAAGTCTTATTTCACGCATTGAAACAACTTAATTAACTTACATAAGGTCCATATTTTACCTAAATCTATAAAATATTTTAGTTTTTAAAAGAAACCTTTTTTCTTATTTTTCTAACTGATTATAACTAAAAATCTTGACTGTGTTTATTAGATTTTGTTTGTCTAAAGACATCTTAACAATAAATATTATTCTAAATATTAATATTAGTCTTTAAATTATAAAGACTGAAAAAAACTAAAACTTCTTCACATGCTCACATAAAAAGGTTCAAATTAAAGAAGTTTAATGGAATTGGATTTTTTATTCAATTTTTTTAAAATTGGCAGTAGTTCTAACTGGACTTACCTTACAAGGAAAAAATTTTTCACTTACATTACTTCATTAAGCGTACATATTTACTTTGTTTAAATAAATATTTTTTTATTATTAAAATTTTTAATAAACCATATGCATATGTAAAATGATTAAAAAATTTAATAGAATATTTTTTTCAGGTCAGCAGAAACGAAAGTATAAAAATTATTGAAGAACATGAAATTGACTATGAAGAACATTTTGAAGTAGATATGGAAAACTCACAATTATTCACTGGAATAACTGTTACTAATGATGGTAAAGAAATAGAACAGAATAGTATTGAAAAGAAAAAAGAAGAAAAAAATGATATTGAAGATGAGGAAGAATATGAAGATGAAGCGGAAGATCAGGATGAAAATGTAGATGAGAATGAAAATACACTTTTTGACTATGAATTTCTACAACAACCTTTATATAATGGAAGTACTGTTTCATTAGCTGAAGCTATTATTATTATAGAAACTTTTACTGCTCGAACAGGATTAAGTAACAGAGGAGTTCAATATTTGCTTGATATTTTGCATATCCTAATTGGTCCAAATTGTTTACCTGAAACAATTTATAAAATAAAGAAAATCTTTTCCAAAGTTCTAAATATAATTTCATATTATACTCTTTGTCCAAATTGCAATGACGTTGTAAAAGTTCAAGAAGGAGTAAATCGTATAGCTCAAATTGTTTGTACAGCTTGTGGATATGAGTGGAAAAAGGATATTAATGATGGTTATTTTTTTGCAATGTTTGATTTAAAAACTCAATTAAAAAGATTTTTAGAAATTCCCGAAATTAGTAAAGCATTGAAAAATAATGAAACATATAGAATGTCTGACCGAAGTAACATTGAAGATATTTATGATGGCGAGTTGTATAAAAATTTGAAAAAAACAATATTAAAATCAGCGTCTAATTTAAGTTTTAACTTTTTTCTTGATGGTGCATCGTTTTTTAAATCTGGTACTCGTTCTTGTTGGCCTATTCTTTTATCATTAAATGAATTGCCTAAAGAATTAAGATTTAAAAAACTTTTATTGTGTGGTTTATGGTTTGGTCCTAAGCAACCATTAACCCATGCCTTATTCAAACCTTTAAAACAAAGTTTTAACGCTCTATTGGAAGGAATTAGTTGGACTAACTTTGAAGGACAAGAAGTTATCAGTAAAATTGTTCCACTTTGCTGTTGTGCGGATTCTGTAGCGAGAACAAAATTACTAAATAATGTTCAATTTAATGGAGAATTTGGATGTCCCTATTGCTACAACCCAGGGAGGTATGTAACACTGAAAAGTAAAGAAGGTGAAACAAAGAAAAAAGGAACTTGGAAATATCCATGCTCGGGAAATGCACAAGAAGGTGATATATATCAAGAACGAAAAGAATATGACGTACGAAAAGAAATGAAGGAAGGTTATAACTTACAAAATAAACCGGCAGTGAAAGGAGAAAAGAGAAAGAAATCATACAAAGGCTTTAAAGGTCCAAGTCCTATGTATAATGTCAAGTGGTTTAATATTTTATGGGGATTTCCACCTGATTGGATGCACTGCGTATTATTGGGAGTTGTATATTTAATGTTAGACATGTGGATTACCGACTATCGACTGCCTTATTATATTGGTTCACCATCAAAATTAAGGAAATTGAATTCTGCTTTCAGCAGCCTGAAACCACCATCGCAAATACATCGCTTAAGCAGATCAGTAAATGACCGTCGAATGTGGAAAGCCAGTGAATGGAAATCATTTATTCTTTATTACAGCATTCCTTGTTTAACAGATGTTCTTGAAACTAAATATTTAAAACATTTTGCCTTGCTGGTCGAAGCAGTGGGCTTATTGTTAAAGTGCAATATAACACAACAAGATTTGCAAAAAAGTGAAAAGTTATTATTAAAATTTGTTAAAAACTTTGAAAAATTGTACGGAGCTGAAAAAATGACGTTTAATGTCCATCTTCTCTTACACTTAACAAAAGCAGTAGGGATGTGTGGACCATTGTGGTGTTTTTCAACTTTTCCGTATGAATCTCACATGTGCGTGCTCAAAAAGTGCGTTCATTCTGCAAAAGGCGTATGTTTTCAAATTGCAGAAAGAATAGCAAGATATGATTCGTTACCGCATCTGTCAGAAAATATTCAAATGACAGAACCTGTAAAAAATACTTTAAAAATAATGTATTTGGGTCATCCTCCTCACGTTGGAAAAGAGACTGTTAATAATTGTACCTTACTAGGTCGGGATTTTCAGCTTGTATATTCTCCGAAAGAGAAAATATGGCAGTGCAGCCAGTTGGTTTTGAAAACGAACCTTTAGTTGAATTTAGAAACGTTATTTATAATGGAAATAAACATTCAACATCTTCGTATTGTACAAACTATAAGCGAAACAATAGTATTATACAAATATTGAGTGATAATTTTGCAAAAATTTTAAGAATACTTGAGGTACAAAACAAATGCTTTTTTATTGTAGAAATTTTGAATACAAAAGAAAAAAAAATAGGAAGTACCACATTCTCTCATATAAGAGAAGTACATAAAACAGAAGGCAGAGTTGTAAAAATTATTGAACCAAATGAAATATTAGGATCTTGTGTATACATTGCGATACAGAATAAAACATATTATGTTTGTACAATGCCAAGTACAGTTGAGGTTCAATAATTTAACTTTCAAATGTATTCATTCGGTCAAAAAGACAAAGTAAAAGCTCTTGATTTAAATATTAATATTTGTTTTACCTGAAATTTAGATATCAATATTATTTTCCTTCATTTTTTTTAATATGTATATTATTAATAAATAATTAATAATCTTAAAATATATCATTATCTATAAGATATAGGCCAATTCTGTTGTTTAAAGTATTTTGCATGCCGACTTATGTCGGCATTGATAACAATATATACTTTTTAAAAATAATAAACTCTCCAGTTTTTTCAACTGTTTTTAGCCAACATGAATGCTTATACACCGCAGTGAGAATACATGAGAGTGACAAAGACGCGACAAACCTTTCAACAAAACAGTAAGGGGAATTGACTGGTTAAAAATGCGTACACTTGACTACACTTATTATTATAGTTATTGTCATGTATTTCGGGTTATTACAGTGGTATTATATTGGTTTTTGCTTATTTCAATTACGTAATAACGCATTATTACACAGTATTAGACGATTATTACAAGATTAGTACAAGAAGAGTATACACTTGATTATTGAGTAAATTTCCCCTCGAACTTCATATTTCATCCAAATCTATAAACTATTTTAATCCTTGAAAAAAACCGTTTTTCTTATTTTTCTAAAAAACTTTTTTTCTTATAGATATTTTAATTTTAAATAAAAAAATATTAATAAAATAATAATAATCCCAAACAGCAACGGATATTTTAGGATATCCTACGAACGTCCTAGCCGTATCCAGAAATTTGAATATCTCTAGGATGTCCTCAGAATATCTATGGATATCCTTGGTACATCCTATGGATATCCTGTATTCCGGATATCACTAAGACGTCCGTTGGATATCATAAATATCCGGATGCTGTTAGGGAAGGAACGCTCTATTAGTAGTCGGGTAACAGTGAGCGACAATGGGCCGCCACTGATACCCGACTACCAATAGAGCGTTCTTCCGCGCGCTCGGCGAGTTCTTCTTCCAGGCTCCTCAATTAAAATATTAATATTTATTAATAATAATTTATTAATAAAAAGGCCAAATATGGTTATTTGGTTTTACATTTGTGTTGTTTTATTACCATAAATAGTTTCGAACTCATTATTGTTCATATTGTTCCTTATCAAGGTTTACAAATACAGGTGAAACTTATAAAGTGTATAAAAATATTTCAAAAGGTTATTATTTAAAATATGTTAAAGTATTATAAAAAATTCTTTTTATTAAAAATATTCATTATATTTATTTTTTATTAATAAAAGTATAACCTTTAATTGTCAAATTTTTAAAAATACTTTTATTAATAAAAAATAAATAAATATAATGAAGATTTAGAAAAAAATAATAATATTATTATTATTTTTTTATTATAAATTAAGAAAAGAGAAATGTTAATATTAAATATATTTAATAATATATATATATATATATATATATATATATATATATTTTCTTATATATTTACAGATCTGAAATCATAACCTTTTGTAATCTTTTTATACACTATATTCGTTTTATCTGTATTTGTGATTTTCGTTAAAACCTTGACAAGGAACTATAATGAGTTCGATACTAATTCGTAATAAAACAACACAAATGTAATAGCAAATAACCGTATTAGGCCTTTTTATTATTAAATTATTAAACAAACGGTTTTACCAAAAAGCAATTAATTATTATATAATAATATTAATAAATGATAATTAATATTCTACATTGAACATCATATATGCGATTAGCATTTCATTTTATACACCTCCTAACACATATTATTTTTTTTATTAAATATAAATATTAATATTTATAATAATTAATTATTATTTTAATTAAATAATAATTGTTAATAAATAAAATTCTTTTTAACTTAGTGTCATTTTTTTCATAGGTTTTGTACTCAGACTTTGAAACGGAATATAAAATAATTTTTATATAAAATATGAAATTATTATAGAATGTAAAATTATTTTTGAATACTATATTACAAGACTATCAAAACATTTTTAAATTAGTTTGTTTTTAAAATAGTGAAATGCAATTCGAGAAAATTTTTTTTATTTAAGATTTAAATTCATTAATTGATACATATGTTTATAAAGTAAAAAATAAGAAACTGTATCATATATAAGTATGATAGTATATTTGTCTCAGAGCCAAATAGATTTTTATTTGTTGCAAATATATTTTATTTGATTTAAATAAAAATTTTATTTGCGTCAAATAAAATTTATTTATGACAAATAAATTTTTTTATTTAAGTTAAATAAAAAGTCTAGTAGGCTCTGAGACAAATATACGTTTATTTAACTCAAATAAATTATATTAAATTCAAATAAAACATTTCTCTGAGTGTAGGTGTGTATATTCTACACTTCTCTTTTCATTACGGTAATCTGCACCGAATATTCTGTCTTGAGGAGGTCTAAGTGCCGTGCTTTTTTAAAATGTGTTTGTCTAAACAAAAAGTTTCAGATTACTCAACGTTGTTTTAATATATTTTCTTCGTCGTAAACTTTTTATGAGCTGTGGGTAAGTGAAAATTTGTTTGTTTTCTGTCGTGTCTCAGAAGGTCTTTTACCTTTTTTTGACTGGTCTTGACGGAATCTCCTTTGAGATTATTTTTTGGGAAATGTAATAGTTTTGTGTATTAAAAATTAATAAAGTTCGATAATTGTATGTGGTTTGTCAATTCCAATAAAAATTGACTGGCGTCTAACTATTCGCGTTTGGGTTTCTTTTTATAACAAATAAAAAGGGGAGGTTAATTAATAAACTTTTAATTATTCCAATATTTACGTTATAAAAAAGTTCTTTCGAGAGTCTTGACGAATTATAGCACTCTTTTATAACATATTAATTTATAAATAATATTTTTGAGGACAAATTTTAACAATTTTTCTTTTAACAATTCAATTACATTATTTTTTATAACATTTACATTTGTTATTTAATAAAAAATTATTTTTATTTACATACTTTTTTAAAGTACATGTATTTTAAGTACTATATTATTTTTATTATTATTGTATTATTAAAATTAGTTGATAGTTTAGTTATTAAGTGTTCTATTTATTAAATAAATTATTTTAATAATATTTTAATAGGATGGCTAAAAACTGAAATTAAAGAAAAAAAATTACTATATATTTTAAAGTCCTTTTTACACAAATTTAATAAATAACTTATAAATTACTCTAGAGTTTTTTTCAATTTATTCGTTAATATTTTTGTTATATGGATGACAATATATGTTACAGAAAAAATTCTGTTTATTAAGAATTTAATTAAATAAAAAATTAGCAACGTTAAATTCAATATGAAAATGAATTTAATTAATTATATAATAAATCGATTTTATCAAGAAATTGAATGTTTTAGTTTCAATAACTAACCCTTAATGAATCCATTTTTCTTTTATTTCACACAATTTGTAAGCAAATATACAGATGTATATGTTTGTATATCAAACAATCTTATTCGCAGATTATCTAAAACACGCTTTGACGGAATGTCCTAAAATTTTGTATGATTATATAATGATTATAATTGAATAAATAATAATTAATATATTCTTCATCAAAGATCATGATGTAAGCAATTATCTTTTTACTTTATACACCATTTTACACATTTTTCATAATAAATATTTATAATAATTAAATTATTATTTTTAATTAAATAATTTTTAATAAATAACATTTAACACTCAGATTTAAATAAGAAATGAAATTTATTTTTTATAATTTATTTATGCCAAATAAAATTTTTTATTCATATTAAATTAAAAGTCTAATAGGCTCTGAGACAAATAATTATAAATTAATATATTAATATATTAATAATTATCATATATAATTATGTATTATATATGTGTTTGGCTACCTGCTATGCAAGAGGCCATCTACCCAAAAAAAAACTTTTCATATATGTATACATATGAGATTCAGCAAAAAAGAATTTGCTACATTTTTTCTGTTTTAAAAATTATTTACAGAACTCCCTATTACCGACGATGCACTAAAAGTTTAAAGTAGTTGTAAGGAAAAGTGTTCCACTCTATGAGGTCGCCTAAATCTTTAAAACTTTAGTCGGTAACAACGGTAGTCGTTAATTTCAAAAATGCTAATTAAAAAAAAAAATATTAAATTATAAAACCATATATATATATATATATATATATATATATATGGGACGTTTCACGTCAACCGGCCCAAAGCTATGTCCAAAATTCTATGCAATAAAAATAAACATGTAATAGATGAAAATACTCGTAAACTCATCCCCTTTCAATTGCAAAGTGGTAGAATTAAAAATTCAAAATGGCGTCCTTACTATGTCAAGTGGAAGCGGCTAACTTCAGAAATAAGTAATTATGTTTATTAATTTCTTTTAAAAAATTATGCAAAAATTTTAGGTCACCACATATTTTAATGTTTTTGGGGTCGCTGATTACGAATCTGAAGTCAGTTTTTCAAAATTCAAAATGGCGGATCCAATATGGCGGATTATTTTTTAAAAATTAATTAAATTTGCTTGAAACTTGCTACTCGGGGATTTTCGAGGTCGCTCATTACAAATCTGAAGTCAGTTTTTCAAAATTAAAAATGGCGGATCCAATATGGCGGACGAATTTTTTAAAAAATCATTAAATTTGCTTGAAACTTGATACTTGGGGGTTTTGGAGGTCGCTGATTATGAATCTAAAGTCAGTTTTTATAATTCAGAATGGCGGATTTAATATGGCGGACGAATTTTTAAAAATTGATTGAATTTGCTTGAAACTTTTTACTTGGGAGTTTTGGAGGTCGCTGATTATGAATCTAAAGTCCTAGCGTTCTGAGATGCCTGAGGTCTTCCTCAAACACAACTTTTCCTTAATTTTTCTTTACTCCCTGCTATGATTTAGAAGGATATTAGGTACAATATTTGTAGATAAAATTATTCACCTTGTTGCGAGTCAAAGAAACTGTATAAATCGAAAGGAAGAAAACGAATAATCAAATAATGTGGCTGATTCAGTACATTTCATTATTAACTGATTAACTGAGTTTTAGTAACTTTTTAAATGCGGCTGTAATAATAATTTATTTTCATGAATGTTCATGTAAGTAGTAACAACATTTGAGCATCGTAAAAACATGGACGATATCTAAATTATAAAAGACCTTATTCAGACTTCGTAAGATATGTTTTAGCGATTGTCATTTTTTTCACGATGTTCAAATGTTTTTATTAAACCCTCAGTGTGTCAACTGTAAAGGATCATGTGATGGCATAGGAGCTATTTTAAAGAGAGAAGCCACTCGTGCTAGCTTGCAATCCTCACCAGACAAAGCCATTTTAAATGCAGAGACTCTTTACCAATGGGCTAAGCAAAATATCAAGACTTCGCAGATTTTCTTTTACAACAAGCAACAACACGAGAGAGTGAAACGAAAACTTGCTAGTAGATTTTCTAGAGCACCTAGTGTTACAAAAATTCAATCTGCTCATTCTTTTATTGCAACATCAGAAAAACAATTAAAAATATTCAAATATTCAAATGCACCTCATCCTATTGCAGTTATGCAATATTAAAATATAATTACATTGGTTTGGATGTATTTTGTAAATTTAATTCAAACGGCCTTTTTTAAGGCCACCAAAAAATTATGCTTTAAAAATTACAACAATCAGCCTTTTTCAAGGCTACCACATTCTTACAGTTCATAATTATAACAATCGTCCTTTTTAAAGGCCACAAAGTAATTATATTGGATTTGCCATTTTTAATTTTGAAAAACTGACTTCAGATTCGTAATCAGCGACCTCGGAAACCCCCGAGTAACAAGTTTCAATCAAATTCAATGAATTTAAAAAAAAAATTCGCCATATTGGATCCGACATTTTTAATTTTGAAAAACTGACTTCAGATTCGTAATCAGCGACCCCGGAAACCCCCGAGTAACAAGTTTCAATCAAATTCGATGCATTTTTAAAAAATAATCCGCCATATTGGATCCGCCATTTTTAATTTTGAAAAACTGACTTCAGATTCGTAATCAGTGACCTCGAAAATCCCCGAGTAACAAGTTTCAAACAAATTCAATTAATTTTTAAAAAATAATCCGCCATATTGGATCCGCCATTTTGAATTTTGAAAAACTGACTGCAGATTCGTAATCAGCCACCTCGAAAACCCCCGAGTAACAAGTTTCAAGCAAATTCAATTATTTTAAAAAAATAAGCCGCCATATTGGATCCGCCATTTTAAATTTTGAAAATCATACTTCAGATTCGTAATCAGCGACCTCGAAAACATTAAAATATGTGGTGACCTAAAATTTTTGCATAATTTTCTAAAAGAAATTAATAAATATATTTACTTATTTCTGAAGTTAGCCGCTTCCACTTGACATAGTAAGGACGCCATTTTGAATTTTCAATTCTGCCACTTTGCAATTGAAAGGGGATGAGTTTACGAGTATTTTCATGTATTACATGTTTATTTTTATTGCATAGAATTTTGGACATAACTTTGGGCCAGTTGACGTGAAACGTCCTATATGTAAAATAAATGCTTAATAAATTTATTTCTAATGGTGTTTTATATTAAATTAAACAATTAATTTCGCTTTTTCAATAATTACTTTTTATTTATAATGTTAATTATGGATATTAAAATGATTAATAATTAATAACAAAAAAAAATTAAAATATGTACTATTCATTATATTGTATGTTAATTATTGTAATAAATATTTTAACAAAAATAAATTTTTATATAAATTAAATTAATAGAAATAATAGGATTTAACAATTATTATATTATATTATTTATTAGTTATAAATATTAATAAAAATTATAACAAATCTGCCGTGCTAAGCAAAAAAAGTCTAAAACTTTTTTATATTGTCTTTAAAAGTTTATAAGTATAATACTCATTTGTTTTTAAGTTGATTTTTGGTTACACGAGTACGGGAATTTCAACCTAAAGATAAATGTCAGTTATTGACTTTTTGACTTCGTACAACACTCTCTAAATCTGAATACAGTGAATACAATCACTAATTGTAAGTCGAAACTCTTCCACATAAAAATTAAGTGTATATATGCACTTACGCATAAGTGTTTATTTAAATTGTTATTGTTAATTATTATTTATTAATTAATTAAAAATTATTAGAAATATTAAAAAACAATTTGAAAAAAATAAATACAATTTTAAATCATTATTAATATATTTTTAAAAATGGAAAATAAATTTAATAGATACATTTAAATTTTTATATGTACAAGAAATGTAATAAATCAGAAATGTTCACAGTTGTCAGAAATCTTCAGAAATTTCAGAAAAAGTCACAGCTTAAAAATGGTAGGAGTAAAATGGGAGGAGCTTAGAAAGTATATGGTTAGAAATGGTGAGAAACGTCAAAAGTGGTGAGAATGGTTAGAAATGTTCAGAAATCCTGAACATTCTTGGTTATTCCTGATTTTATTTTTAGTAGGGTATATACACGCATACTTATACATATATATATAGTGTCGATATACACACATATATATGTATATTTTCATTCATAAAATTTATAAGTATATACGTATATAATATTTAATATTTTGTGAAAGTTACAATTTTTAAAAAGAAGAATGCATTATTTCTTAAATTATGTACTAAAATTTATATATTTATATACTCACAAATTATGAGGCATAGCACAATAAGATCATATAGTGTAGATCTTATCTTTTCGGACCTTCGGTCGCCAGGCCCAAACAATAGCGGAATGCAGTAAACTTTATATTGCGGGTCCCTATGTTGATTTTTGTATTTTAGATAAATTGAGTATTATAAAGATATAATTTCAGAGAATTTTCAAAATCAACATTCAACCCTCAATATAATGTTTACAAAAGATTATTACTTTTGGAAACATATTATCTTGTTTTTGAGAAGAGAGGAAAAAAAAATATATATAAATGTAGCCAGATGTAACATGCGCAATTTAAACTGCCGAAGACGTTCAAAGACTTCCTTGAGTTGTTTTTCATGTTCCTCTTTACTAGAAGATGCTACGAGTATGTCATCTATATAAGCGAAAGCATAATCGAGTCTGTCTAGAGCTTTGTTAATATATCTTTGAAACGTCTGTCCGGCGTTTCTCAACCCGAATGTTGTTGATATGTATTCAAAAAGACCGAAAGGGGTTATCACTGCGGTTTTGTGAAAATCTTCCGGCGCGATCGGTATTTGATGATATGCCATATGTAAATCTATTTTAGAAAATATATGTTTACCATGAAGGATTGCTGTCATATCATGCAAATGAGGTACCGGATGTTTGTCTGGGTAAGTTTGTGCGTTAAGTCGTCGGAAGTCACCGCAAATACGCCAGCTGCCATCTTTTTTTCTTTTCATTAGAATGGGAGTGGCCCAACTACTTTTCGACGGTCGACATATACCCATACGGAATTGAGCTGAAGAACGTAACGTTAATTGTTTAACGGTTACAAAAACCAATTTATTAAAGTTTGTTCAAATTTTAATCATTACCAAAAGAAAGAGCATGAAAAAATGTGTCGGAATCCATGAGTTTTATTCCAAATTTGATGTCGGAAAGATATGAAAAATCAAAATATTGAAGAAGTTATGGATTCTCAAACGTTAACGATCGCGTTAACGGATGCTTATTAAAGTTTGTTTAAATTTTAATCATTACCAATCGAAAGAGCATAAAAAAATGTGTCGTAATCCATGAGTTTTATTCCAAATTTGATGTCGGAAAGATATGCAAAATCAAAATATTGAAGAAGTTATGGCTTCTCAAACGTTAACGATCGCCTTATCGGACGCTTATTAAAGTTTGTTTAAATTTTAACCATTACCAATCGAAACAGCATAAAAAAATGTGTCGGAATCCATTAGTTTTATTCCAAATTTTATTTCGGAAAGATATAAAAAATCAAAATTTAATAAACCTTTTCAATCGGTAATGATTCCATTTTCGCGCGTTTATTTAAGTTTATGCCATTTTTAATTGTTATTTAATAATATTATTGTAATAATTATCATTATTTTTTCATTATTTAATTATAATTTTTAAATATTAATTTAAATTTTATAATTTGAAGGTTAAACTATTCAAAGGTTTTAATGCGTTCAACGTCAGATCGGTAAATCGTTTGTTTTCGCGTTGCTAGGTTTATGTTTTATAACCATTTGTCTTATCATTGATAGAAACGTCGCTGGAGTAAAAAATGTAATTATTATATTTATTTCTACTCAATTTTTTTATTTATTAATATTCATTTATTTTATTTGTGGTAACTTTTTTATCCTTTTTATCAGAATCCTCACGGACTTCAATTTGGAGATATTCTATTTTCTTCCGATTCGGGTGGGAGATTTTATATAAAAGAAATGGATCAAGTAAGTTGTTTTATGTACCTTATTTTATTATTTCTTTATATTTTATTTATTTTGTTTTATTTTTTTATTTTAATTATTTTGTTTATTATGTTTTTTATTTTATTTTATAATTTTTTTATCGTATTAATTATGACCATTTTTTTATTTTATATATTTTGTTTTATTATTTTAATTATTTTGTTTTATTTTATTTTATAATCTTTTTAACGTATTATTTTTGACCATTTTTATTTATTTTTTATATTTTATGCAATTTGTTTTATTATGTTTATTATTTTATTTTATAATTTTTTTATCGTATTATTTTTACTATTTCTTTATTTTATTTATTTTGTTATATTATTTTTTTATTGTATTATTTTTGACAATTTTTTTTATTTAAAAAAACAAAAGTTTTTATATATATTTTTAATTTCATTAATATTTTTAATTTTTAACTTTGTAGTACATATAAAAAATCAAACTCCCTGTTATCTCCTTTCAGTTTAATCATCAGAAGAAGTCTTATAATCTGAACCGAACTGATGATTTTCCTGCTCTCAGTTCCTCCAGGGTAAAAAAAACCTTCGCAATGCAGTCTGCTCCATCTTCAATACAAAATGCTCCATCTACATCCGACAAAGATTCACCTATATCCGACAGTTCTTCAATTCCATCCACAAATCCTCCACCAACATCCGACAATGCTCAATCTCAAAATTCTTATAATGTTCCACTTCCATTCAACAATGCACCATCTACTTCTTATACTTTTTATCATAGCAACAAAACGATTAATCCCTTCAATATCTTAACTTCAACTCCTTTGGTCTCACAATTTCATCAGTACAGAGTGAAGCAGGAAGTGAGTATTTAACTACTTAGTTAAATATTCATATGAATTTAAAAAATTCTGTTTTTAAAATTTTAAAATAATTTTAATAACCAATAACTAATTAATAAAATAAATAAAATAAATAAAATAAATAAAATAAATAAAATAAATAAAATAAATAAAATAAATAAAATAAATAAAATAAATAAAATAAATAAAATAAATAAAATAAATAAAATAAATAAAATAAATAAAATAAATAAAATAAATAAAATAAATAAAATAAATAAAATAAATAAAATAAATAAAATAAATAAAATAAATAAAATAAATAAAATAAATAAAATAAATAAAATAAATAAAATAAATAAAATAAATAAAATAAATAAAATAAATAAAATAAATAAAATAAATAAAATAAATAAAATAAATAAAATAAATAAAATAAATAAAATAAATAAAATAAATAAAATAAATAAAATAAATAAAATAAATAAAATAAATAAAAGTCAACCCTCCCAATAAAGCCGCTCTCAATAAAGCCGTTTCTCCACTTGACGCTCGAACTCGTACCCCCACTCACGCGCCAGAAAGTCCGTCGCTTGAATTTGATCTACCTGTCTCCCAATAGAGCCGCTAAGCAAAACAACTTTTTGTTCTCTTTCACATGTAGATTTTTTGTTTTAGGTTTGTAATCGAATAAAAAGTGTGTCATTTTTTCTAAAATATAATTTATTTATTTATTTATTTGGAACATAACGGGACATGCCCGTTACAAAAGTAACGAGTACAAAAGTACTCCTAAATCTAAAAATTACAATACTAAATTTTACTAAATCTAGGTAGCCACTTAAGAAATGATATTTTAGTTTTCGTTTAGCAAGATATTACGTAATGATGTTGTGAATCGTGTGACATTATTATCAAAGAAATTGATGTCGTATAATGTATAAAAATTGCATTTCTAATAAAATGTGTTGTCTGAAATAAAATTTTCTAAAGTTTTTAATTTTTGAATTATATTTTTAATAAGATTTTTCGTTTCTAAAATATAGTTAATTGCAGGCTTAATAGTGATTCTAATAAATATTTTAGGGGAAATAGGGGACTGAAAATTTAATAAATAGGGGACTTTTAGGGTACTATGAAAATTATATAAATAAAGATAAATGTTTAATTTATAGGCCAGACGACAAATTTAGCACAGCTTTGAAATATTTTTGTTTTGCGAAAACATATTTTATAATTTGTAATTCATAAATTGTTGAAACTGAGATTACAGTTTTCTCAGTTTAATTAATATCATCTTTATTGTACATTGCACTGTAATCTAAATTTTAAAATCTAGAAGGTCTTATACTTTATTATAAAGATTTTATGTTCAAATTCTATTAAATCCTATCTGCTGAAAAATATAGTACTTTTTCTATTAATATTAAATACAATGCGTATAACGAAATTATTATTTAATTAATTATTAACTTAAATATTATTTTGTTTTATTTTAAAATCTTCTAAAACAGAGAAACATTTGATAACCACGACAAATAGTTAATAGAATTTCTATAAAAACTGGTGAAAATAAAATATATTCGTTAGCTAATAAATACATAAATTTGGTAATAAATTCATTAAACTTTTAATTTTGGTAAAAAATGAATATTTGTAAACAGTATTCTAAAAAAAATCAAAAATTTTACTAATTTTTGTAAAAATAGTGTATATGAGCAATTCCACGTGTACTGATCGACCATTTTGCTTTGATGTTAGCAATTTTCTTCCAATTTTTATTTCTGATAGCTATAAGGGTAAGAAATAATATAGTGTAGGCGATTTTGAAAATTTCAAATTTTTTTTGAAAATATTCAAATTTCAAAATTTATGTACTAATTTTTTTAAAATGAGATATCTCTGGTTCTTTTCAATATTTTTCAAAGTTTTTTTTTTAAATTTCTCAGTAAAATACGTACTTTTTAAATAAATTTTTTCGAAAAAAAAATTTTTATTAATTATTAAAAATTTTTCAAAAAAAAATTTTTTTTTCAATTTTTGAAAAACACCCCCCCTCCGATTTTTTTTGTTTTTTTTAGTGATAGCCAAAACTATCAAGAATTTTTTCGTACAAGATTTATAGTGGGATCACCATAACTTTTCGAGAAATCAACGAAAATGTCAACCGGGACCCGTCGAGATTGATGCACTCCTGCACGCCGGGCATGCGCTACGTCATGTATACGTGAACGTCTGCACATTGAACTAGAAGCGCATTTCTGATCATTTCTCAGCGTATTATTGAAGAACTCAAAACATAGATTACCTACTATCCTTATGTCACATGTTTCTTTAAATTTACAATTTTTTTTACTCTTTTTTTACGTTTTATCGTTGCAGGTATTTCTTTGAATAATTTTTTTGTTAAAAAGTGTAAGTTTCCTCTTATATAATAAGTGTTTCTTAGATTGTAAGTTTGTTTTGGTTGATTTTGAAGATCACCATAGAAATTTTTTTTGTTGTTTTCTTATTATCGTCTGACGTTCAATATACGTTTCTTCTTTGAAGGTTTTTTTTAATAATTTTGTTTTTAGAAGGTAAGTGTTTAGATTGTAAGTTATTTTGTTTATTCCAAAGATCAGCGACGACATTTTTTTTTCATTCTACACATATTTGTTGTGTTAAAAGAAAAGATTTATAATTATTTGTTGTCAATCGTTTTTGTTTTCGAATTATCATCAGGCGTGATATTTAAAAAAATTTCAACTAAAATGTATGATAAGGTTTGCTGTAATCCCCTAAAAAACCGAATCATCGAAAATTTAAAAATAATCTTCGAAATGTTTCGAAAACTCTTCATGAGCTGTACCCAGAACTTTCTCGAGAGAAGCATATTTGCGATGTATGTAGAAAAGCGTTAGCTAAGAAAATATTACCAACTTTTGTTAAAAATCAAGAAGTTTGAAATCAGGAAATTGAATGTCAAGAAGTAGAAAATGAAGAATTTGAAAATTATTCAAGCGACGTTGAAGTGCATGATGATGCTGATGATAAGCTGGCAATTTTTTCTGATGTGGATAGAGAAGTAGCTTTTTCACATTTAAATAAATGTTTAGAAATTTTAAATGCATCACCTGTACATTTTGAGAAAAAGACGTCAATAATACAGAAGGAAAAAACATTTGAAAACGTAAGTTCCGTGTTAAAAACAAAACTTTTTAATCTTGAAGAAAGCAAAAATAATGAAGAAAAAATTGTCGATCATCTGAAAGAGAGATTTAGATTATCAGGAAAAAACAAAAATCTGCAAATGAAAATTTTATCTATTCTCCCTGTAGACTGGTCAATAAAAAAAATTGAAGATACTTTTGACTGCTCAAATCGTATGGCTCGAAATGCCAAACATCTTCTTGAAAATGAAGGATTCTTAGCTTCAACTAAGCCGATAAAAGGAAATTCTCTTCCCAGAGAAACACTAGAGTGTGTGCAAAATTTTTATAAAAATGACAATAATAGTCGTGTGATGCCAGGAAAAAAAGATTTTGTCACAATTCTGGATGAGAATGGTGAAAAAGAGAAAGTGCAAAAGCGACTAATATTAAGCAGTATTAAAGAATTGTACGTATCCTATAAAGATTCATTTCCTGGTCAGAAAATCGGATTTTCCAAGTTTGCTGAACTAAGGCCCAAAGAGTGTGTTTTAGCTGGTGCTAGTGGTACGCATACAATATGTGTCTGTGCACTTCACCAGAATGTTAAGTTGATGTTTACTGGAGGAAAAATAGAGGCTTTATCTAAAAGTGAAAACTTGGAAATCCCTACCTATAAACATTGGATAGCCAAATCAATTTGTAATCCTGCGACGGTGGAATGTCATTTTGGAACTTGCTCAGTTTGTCCAGGAAGCGAAAAAATAAAAAATGATTTAAAAGAAGCATTTGAGAAGAACAAAGTAGATATGATTACTTTTAAACAGTGGATCCAAGTAGATCGCTCAAATTTAGATACTTTGACTAAATCTGCAGCAGAATTTACCGATTCTCTTAGTGAAAAACTAGAAAAATTAATTTCTCATTGTTTCGTGGCTAAAGAGCAGGGTAAATTCCTTGAAGAAGTCAAAAACGGTTTAAGAGATGGAGAATTTGTTGTCATATGTGACTTTGCAGAAAATTATTCTTTTGTGGTTCAAGATGCTGCGCAAAGCTATTACAAATAATTACAAATATTACAAATAACCAAGCCACTGTTCATCCATTTGTCATATATTTAAAAAATTCAAAAAATGAAATAGAACATCTTAGTTTTGTCATTATTTCCGAAGTTTTACAGCACAATACGATTGCTGTTCATTTGTTTCAGAAAAAATTAATAACTTTTTTAAAAGAAACCATGGGCAAGGTAATTAAAAAAGTAATTTATTTTTCGGATGGATGTGCAGCGCAATATAAAAACAGAAAAAATTTCTTAAATTTGACACATCACCAAAATGATTTTGGCTGCCAAGCAGAATGGCATTTTTTTGCTGCCTCCCACGGAAAAGGTCCTTGTGATGGAGTGGGTGGAAGCCTTAAAAGATCAGCTGCAAATGCAAGCTTGCAACGACCTAATGAAAATCAAATCATAACTCCATACGATTTATACGAATTCGCCAAAAATTTGGAGAAAATTCAAGTTGCGTTTTGTTCGCAAAGTGAATATAAACAGGAAGAACGATTACTGCAAGCACGTTTTCGACAAGCAATCACAATTCAGGGAACTCATCAATTACATGCGTTCATACCTATATCAAAAAAGAAGCTTATTACAAAAACATTTTCTAATTCTTATGATTGTTCTGGTGTAGTAAATTTAATGCAGTAATTAAGTAATTTCTGTTCTTGAAATTCCCGGTTTTTATTTTCGAGTATGTATTTATATCAATCAGCCTTTTTTAAGGCTCAAATGCCAAAAAAGCCACATATTTATTTCAATCAGCCTTTTTTAAGGCTCAAATGCCAAAAAAGCCACATATTTATTTCAATCAGCCTTTTTAAAGGCTCAAATGCCAAAAAAGCAACATATTTATTCCAATCAGCCTTTTTAAAGGCTCAAAATCATTGTATAAAGCTTTTAAATTTATTATTATTTTTTTGCATCTTTCTCGTATAATAATCAATTTAGGCAAAAAGAGTATAAAACATAAAAAGTATGTTTCAATGAGAACTAAAACTTTTACACTGTAAAAAAGAAGTTCTAAATTAGAACTGATTTTGGTATTAAAATTGAACCAAATTACAATTTACTACCAAAATTGGTACTAATTTTTACAGTGTATGTTTAAAATTTTTAAATATTCCTTATATTAACCAATTTATATACCAAAAACTATTTTTTAATAGTGTTTTAAATCCTTGACTATTCCAGAGTTAACTTTTTCATCCTCCCCCACCCAATTTTTCATCTTCTAGATAAATGAAAGCTTCTCCAAAAAGAATTAATAAAAAATTTGCGAAAGTATGAAAGTATACAATTATCAAAATTTTATTGCTATTCACAATTTTAATTTTTTTCCCGGCTATTTCCCTGTTATTCCAACTACTTTTCGGTTAGTAGACCGCCAATGAATAAAAATAGAAAGGATATGAACGCGGTTGATATCATCTGTATCAACGGCTGCAGGAGTGCATCAATATCGACGGGTCCCAATTGACATTTTCGTTGATTTCTCGAAAAGTTATGACGATCCCACTATAAATCTTGTACGAAAAAATTCCTGATAGTTTTGGCTATCACTAAAAAAAACAAAAAAAATCGGAGGGGGGGTGTTTTTCAAAAATTGAAAAAAAAAATTTTTTTTTAAAATTTTTAATAATTAATGAAAATTTTTTTTTCGAAAAAATTTATTTAAAAAGTACTTATTTTACTGAGAAATTTAAAAAAAAACTTTGAAAAATATTGAAAAGAACCAGAGATATCTCAATTTAAAAAAATTAGTACATAAATTTTGAAATTTGAATATTTTCAAAAAAAATTTGAAATTTTCAAAATCGCCTACACTATATTATTTCTCACCCTTATAGCTATCAGAAATAAAAATTGGAAGAAAATTGCTAACATCAAAGAAAAATCGTCGATCAGTACACGTGGAATTGCTCATATTTGGAGAAAATTTTCAAAATAGGGTACTTTTTTAGAGACCATAAGTCAAAAAGGGGACTTTTAGGGAAAGTAGGGGACGACTATGAAGCCTGTAAAAGATGTAAATAATAAATCAACTAATAAGATTTATGTGAAAGTGGGTAAGAATAAAATACCATTTTTTTTATTTCAAAAAATATGTATTATAGAATAAACAAATTTTTAAATGAACTTTATAAAAAAATTAAATTTTAGAGAAAACAAAATTAGAAAATATTTTTTAACAAAACTTCAGCCGAATCCAAACGGTGGATTAATTTAAAGCTCTTCATATAATACTTTAAATGAATCAGATACAAAATTGAACTCAGGTGTCTCTTGGTCCATCAATTCCGAATTCTCAATTTGTATCATCTGCACTGGCTCATTATAAGGAATAGTTAATTCCTCACAGTTTACTTCTGGAGAAATAGGAACATTATCTGGTTCGTCTGAAAAAAATATATAAAATTATTATAATTAAATATATAGTTTTCTTTTAATCAAAATTCTCTTTATTAAATAAAAATTATTCATTTTTTTTAAATAAATATTTTTTTACTAAAAATAAAACGTAAAAGTAATTTAAGAGAGGAAAACTTCTCTCATATAGAGATTTTATTTTTTCGGTATATTGAAATATGTTCAAAATTAATTACATACCACACTTCATGTTCAGCTATTTCAAGAGTGTAGCGTCATCGGTTTCCTCATAACCCTGTATGCTTTGAAAGACTTTCAACAGATTATTTACATCATTTTTTGTTGCTTCAGAAATATTTGGTCGACTTTCTTTATCTACCGAATTATCCAGGAGATCAAATGTGCATGAAGATTCTTCTGTTTGGATAGCCACATCACGCTTTTCTATAGGCCACAAAGGATTCCAACATCTATAAATTGTTGACGATTTTAAAGCGTTCCAAGCATCTGAGATCCAAATTACGACATTATACAAATCTATGGTTTTTAAAAATGCCAATAGATTAAAGTTTTCATTTTCTGCTGATGACTGCATAATTGTATATAGTAAAAGATTTTGGTAATTTACTTTTAGTGCTTGCAAAATTCCTTGATCACAAGGCTGAATTAAGGAGGTGACGTTCGCCGGAAAGAAAACAACTTCAATTTCATTCACTTTCAAATACTTATGTGCCTTGCAGTTATCGACTAAAAGTATTGCTTTCAATGGTAGATTTTTGTTACGCAAAAAAGTTTCCACTTTGGGAACGAATTCCTTGGAAAACCATTCCTCAAAAATCGTCTGGTTCATCCAAGCACTGGTTTGGTTACCATACCAAACTGGCAAGTCAGTATCTTTATTTAAGTGCTTAAAACAATGGGGATTTTTGGATTTTCCAATTACAATCAGCGGTAGATTGAGCGAACCATCAGCGTTACAGCAAGAAGCAACAGTCACTTTTTCAAGTTGCTTTTTCATTCCCGAAACCTGTGTCATGTCTTCCGAAACATATGTCCTCTTCGGAATAAGTTTGAACTGCAAGCCCGTTTCGTCCATGTTAAACACTTGACATCTTTGTAATTCAGTTCGAATGATAGTTTCCGCAAATTTGATTTTAAATTCATTTGCTGCTATTTCATTTGCTGATAATTTCTCACCTTTGGAAGATAAGAATAAAATTATTCAACAATTAAATGTGACATAGAATGAAATTATATATTTTCAAATTCTATACTAATTAAATAAAAAATTTTTGAAATCAATTAGCATTAAATAAACACCATTAATGAAGTAAATTTGGGAAAAATGACAAATTATCACAAATAAACATACTATATTTAATATATAGAATATGTTTGGAATTAAGATTTAAACACAAAAATTTGTTTAAAAATTTAAAGATATTTTTGTATATGTAAATCTTAATTTTAAACATATTTATTTATATATATTTTTATACCTTTAACATATTTTAGTAAATTTTAGGCAATCCTGAGATATTTTAGAATTTTTACGATTTTAATAATTTATTTTTTCACTTTTACGAAATTCACGAATATTTTTTTATGCCCATAACATTAAAAATTATGAAAACGTAATTATATACTTTATGAAAAATTACTAATTACTACATATTTAAATCACACATTGAGTGAAGCCAATTTATTATAAAATTTTTTCCCAAAATGTTATAAAAACGTTTCTGAAACTTTTTCGACTATTTAGGAGACTAAATCTCATAAAATTCAATGCAAAAGAAAAAAATATATATATATATAAATGTGTAATTTGTCAATAATTATGTTTAAAATTATAAAAGAAAACATAAAGATAGGCAGATTGTATCATTTTGACTCACCTGTAATCTTTAGATTTTTTAGTTTTCTACGTGACAAGAATTTCTGTAACCAACCACTGGATGCTCGGAAATTTGCTGGTCCTGAGATTTCTTTGTTAATTATTAAAGCTTGTTTCTGAATTATAGATCCAGATATCGGCAATCCTTTTATTGAAGAGTTTATTATCCACACATGTAAAGTATTATCGAATTCCAAAGTGTTACCACTTTTTTTTGGCATTTTTCAAAATTTTATTTTTGACATTTTCTTTAATTTTCAATCTTTCGGTTTTCCAATGTCGTAAAGTACGTTCATTAATATTATATTTTTCACATATTTCACTAACAGATTGAGCATTTGCTTCTTTTAAAATATCGAATTTTTTTTGGAAAGAAAATCTTTTTCTTTGTTTGACTAGATCCACTAGACTATAACTTTTGTTTTTCGACACATGTTTTTCATTTTCTCCCGTCTGTACTTCATTTTCACTTGATTTTTTTTTACTTGATAAAGCTGACATTTTCTTAAATTGACATTCTTAAACACACATTTCGATCGAATTATTTCAATTTGTACCTGTGAAATATAAACACACTATGCACACATGTCAAATGCACGCGGCCATCTTGGGCGCCGGCATTATTGAGATAGTGTGCGGAAAACTTTTCGCATCTAGGGAGCATGAGTAGTGGGGGAACTTGAGTTCCACGAAAAACGCTTCCCCTTTCCGCGTAGACCGGCTTTATCGGGAGGGTCGACAATAAAATAAATAAAATAAATAAAATAAATAAAATAAATAAAATAAATAAAATAAATAAAATAAATAAAATAAATAAAATAAATAAAATAAATAAAATAAATAAAAAAAATAAAATAAATAAAATAAATAAAATAAATAAAATAAATAAAATAAATAAAATAAATAAAATAAATAAAATAAATAAAATAAATAAAATAAATAAAATAAATAAAATAAATAAAATAAATAAAATAAATAAAATAAATAAAATAAATAAAATAAATAAAATAAATAAAATAAATAAAATAAATAAAATAAATAAAATAAATAAAATAAATAAAATAAATAAAATAAATAAAATAAATAAAATAAATAAAATAAATAAAATAAATAAAATAAATAAAATAAATAAAATAAATAAAATAAATAAAATAAATAAAATAAATAAAATAAATAAAATAAATAAAATAAATAAAATAAATAAAATAAATAAAATAAATAAAATAAATAAAATAAATAAAATAAATAAAATAAATAAAATAAATTATTTCAGGTGGTAAATAAAGGTCAAAACGTGGTGGTAGGTACAATAGATACCTTCAAATAAAAAAAATTAAGGAAGAATATAGGGCAAAGACGGGCATTCTCGCACAGCTGTTGGGCAATGTGGTGAACGAAATTTACGAGTCAACCAAAAAAAATTAATTATTTTGTGTATTTCTGTTCCATAATTATTTTCTTAATTTAAATATATTTTCATAATAATTTTTAATTTCCTTTATTACATTTAATGTGTTGAAAATTATTTTATTATTTAAATAAATATTTTTTTTATTTTAAATATGTTTTAAACATATGATAAAATATTTTTTTTTTATTTCATTATTTCAATGGCGGATACAATATGGAAAATAATTTTTTTTAATTATTGTTTTTTCCTAAAAAATGGGTTTCTAGGGTTTTCTTGTGATCGCTAATTACTTATCTGAATTAACATTTAAAAATTTTTTTAACTTAAAATGGCGGATCCAATTTTGAATGTTACCAGCAGTTTCGTACACCAACCGTCCGCTACGCATACAAAATAAGAATAATTTTACACATATTATCATTGTCATACTTTTTATTAACTCTACAAAATGATTATTTTTCAATTTTGTAATAATAATTGTTTTTAACAATATTAATAACCATGGTACAAAATGTTCCGTCGGTAGTTCTAGACATGCCGATTCAGATCTAAGGTTCTAATAGTGATAAAAATCTGAAAGGTATACTGATTAAACTCAACAAAAAAAAGTCAAAAAATTTTAGCCCTCCAGCTAGTCATTAACGAAAGATACACAAGAAAAACCGTGCGCTGCGGGAAAAAACATACCATCGGTAGTTCTACACTGTAAAAATTTTTTTCGAAATTTTTCGAAAAATAGTTTGCAAGTTTTTTTTCGAAAAGATTAGAAATTTTTCGAAATAGTAATGTAGGAAAATTTCTAAACTGTGTTCGATTTTTTCAGTGACGTGTTAAGATAAATTTCGACTTTTTTCTAACCAGAAATTGAGAAAATTTTCTAAACAGTGTTCGATTTTTTTCAAATGAATCTGTTCCAGAAATCTTGTACAGTCACGTTTTTACAAACTGACAAAAGTCGAAACAAATATCGAGAATCTCTATTGTCAAGTTATAAAGCATTTACACCTTTGGTAAAAAAAATTTTTCTTGATTTTCAGAAATCAATCGGAAAATGCAAAATAACTTTTTTTTAGCAAAGGTGTAAAATGTAATGTATTGCTCTATTAGTTTCCATGTGCAGCATGAATGTGAACTCAAATTAATTAATCGTGATGCAAAACAAACAGTTGAACCCTCGAAATGTGATTTTACACTGATTTTAATCGCCCGTTTCTTCTAGGATTTGTTTAAATCACCATAAGAGCCTGTCCTATCTCAGAGTCTGTCTGATATCCAAATATTGCTGGTGACAATCCTTATTTTAAAAAATTATGTTTTTGAATTTTTCATGTCTTTCAGGGAAGGTATTTATACATTTTAATATCTACTAATCTCTGAAATATTAGAAGGATTAAAAATTATAATTATAATTATAATTTTCTTTTTTCTTTGGTAGAGATGAATACTTTGTCCATTATACTCGATAGTAAATGATTGTGAATTTGTTAATGTAATTTTATTTTTTTTTCTTCATAAGTTTGTGGTTTCTTCAAGTAACCTGAAAATTGTGCAATAATTTTTTATGTAAAAACGAATATCTGAAAAAATTATTTACTAAAAAAATTAGTAGTTGTGACTAATTTTTAACTATACCTTGCGTAATTTAAAAAGCCCTCAACTCTTTAAAAAAACTCTTTTAAAAAACTTTAAAAAATTGTATTGATTACCCGTGTTGATAAGTTAATTCCCGGCTGAAAAAACTTGTACAAGAAAATGTACAAGCTCTTGTGCATTAATTAAGTTCATTAATGAACTTGTACATTTTCTTGTATATGTTCGAGTAATGTTCTTGAACAAGTAATAAACGTATAATATTAATAAAAAAGTATAAACGTGTTCATGTAAAAGTACTTGTACATGAAACCTGCACAAAAAATATGTACAAGAACATGTACATTTTCTTGTACAAGTATATTTTCTTGTCCAGGATCATGTACAAGTTCTGGTACAAGAACAAGCCTCAATTCCGAATGCTGAACTTGTTCAACAACATTACTCGAACGTGTACAAGAAAATGTACAAGTTTATTAATGAACATGTACAAGAACTTGTAAATTTTCCTGTATAAGTTTTTTGAGCCGGGATGGACATAACCATCTAGGTTAAAACTTTAAACGCGTTTTTCTCGAAACGACGTTTTTTAAAGTGGCGGACAGCATAACTCGGGTTTCATTTATCCAAAAAAATATCATTTTCTTCGAAATTAAAGCCTGCAGGCATTATGCCTAAAACCGATTATCTATTCGTTTTTGGTTTTTCACTACGACCAAAAACTGCCCAAAAAACCTCTTTTTTAAAAAATTTTTGGAATTCGTTACCATTTTGTAATTTTAAAATATTTTTTATCGGATAAGGCACAATGCTCAACTACTTGTCTCAGCTTTAAAACGCTTTTTCAGTTTTTAAATTCGATACCCCTGATAGGCTGCAGCTTGTCCGCCGATTGAACAAATTTTTTTTCATCTTGACTTAAGTGCCCTCTGGTGACCACAAAGATACAATAAATTTTTTTTTATTTTTTCTTGAAGAACTATTCGTCCTGAATATTGTACAGGAGGTTTTTTTTCTTTAAATAAAGTAATTAACGAGAAAAAATAATTTGTTTGAACCCTTTTTTTACTGCTTCTAAAGTATAATACTGCCTTACGAAACAAAAACTCAGTTAACTCAGTTTGTCGTTATGGGCGACAATCATTCAACAGTATAGGCGGAAATCTACCTTAACGACAAACTGAGCCCGTACAGCAAATAGATATCCCTAGGATATCTCTGCGATATATCGAAAAAATCTTGGATATCCCATAGATGTCCACAGGATATATTAGATCTCCCTGGGATATCCCTGGAATATCAAAAGTTCCCTCTACTAAGATGTATTCAAGATGTTTGTAATGGATATCTGTGGGATATCCCTGGGATATCTTTGGGATATTTAAAAAAATATATTGAAAATAATTTATAATTAGTTAAAAATTATTTATACATATAAATAGATAATAAAAACTTTTTATTTTAAACGATTACATAGTAGAATGAACATTACAAAGTGAGAATATATTGTATCTAAGTATAATTTAATGTGAAAATGAAACAAAAACCTTATTTTGTGTTTTTAAAAAACATTAAGTTTTAAAATTAGTGAAAGTGTTAGCGTAATTTTTAGCTTTTCATTTTCTTTGTTACAAGTCAGATAATAAAATTTCTGATTAAAAAATCAGTAAGATTTATTTGTATTATAATACTGCTTTTATGCCACTTTGTCTTCAATTGGCAAAGAAAATATTGTATCTAGGTACAATATAAACAAAAAAAATATCAAAATTTTTTTCTTTTTTTTGAACTAAACGTGTTTTTAAACTAAAGAAGCGTAAATTTTTAAATGAACTCAAGTTTTATGTTGATGTTGGCTTTTTTAAAGTACGTAATTAAAAATAAGAAAATAAAATTTTTAAACTTGAAAACCTTGTTTAAGAAAGTAAGATTACATCGTAGTACTTCTTTTATGCCAACTCGTCTGCAAGTTCGTCTTGATGATTAGAATGTACTCTTTCAGCATCGCTTAAAACATTTCTAGAAATCTCATCGCCACCATGTTCTTTCGAATCAAAATTTGAGGTTAGAGGAGCATTTGAGCTGTCATCCATCAGTAATACACCGTCAAGATTCTCAGAGTTTATCAAATTTTCGACCGTTGTAATTTGAATTTTAGAATTAGCTTGTGAAATGCATCTTTGATGTGCATGTCTCAACCAATCTTTTATGTATTGTATAACATCGCTTTCTGAAGTGAATTGAGAATGATGCTTAGATGCACCTGAAAAAAAAATTTTTTTAATAATTTTTTTATTTATTACCTCTTCTTATTAATTTATTAAATTAGCCTTAATTTTATTTATTTTGTCATTATTGAGATTTATAAAAAATTGTTCTCGAAATCATTAATATAAATAATGTAATATATTTTTAAAAAACTCACTCATAATTGCACTGCACAATTGCAACTGTCCAAAGATAAACTTTCCTTTCTTCCCCAGCCAACTGAAATTTTCCGCCACTTCATTTGAAAGTGTTCTGATCAATATTGAATTTACATTATCTTTGAGGGATTTTCCTCCGACCTGAACCAAAAAACTAACCATAGTTTTCATGTAATTTGTTTTCGTTAATTTATCTTCAACTTCTTGTAATGCATCGAGAGTTTTGACAGGTAGAATTCTTTGCAAGTCGAAATCATTGGGTGACGAATCGTCACTTTTATTTTCAACTGGATTATTAGACTCGCTTAGTTGACATGCAATTTCATCTACCTTTTCTGCAGTAGAACTAAGTTGAAACTTTAATTCAGTAAAAGAAGAGACTACGTATTTCCGAAATGATTTCTCTGAAACAATGTAAGTGAATAATAAATAAAATATTTGCCATAAAAAAGAAATAAAATATTTGTTGACAAATTTAATATAGTATACCGTCATCATAAACTTTAAGTCCACTTTCCTTATTGCGTACTCGTTCTTTCGCATAATCTTTCTTTGGAATTGAACCGTTTTCATCTCCCTTTTTTGAAAAAACTGAATATTTGAATTGATTTGGTGCATTATTCTGTCTATTATTGTCATCACGCTGATTAACAGAAAGGTTTTTCGTGATACATCTAATACTGCGAAAAATTTGTTCGTTATGTGTAGTGTTACTTCCATTAGAAAATTTGTTTTCTATTTGAGATGAAGTAGAAGGAAGAGGGCTTTTCATGATTGGTACTGGTGGATATGAAGGTATCGGAGTTGCTTTTTGCTGATTTTTAGGGATGGTCTTGAAACTGTTCTCATCATTAAAATTATCGTCAGTACTCTCTTCAGATTCAGAACTTTCAATTTCTTGCAAACGCTGTTTTTTAGATTTAGGAGAATTTTTCTCCACTTCAGTAGTTTTTCGCTTCTTTTGTCTTCGTTTTTGTTTTTCATCCCTATCAGTATTTACATCCGTATAATCTTCGGCATCCTTCAGTTTCTGTAAATCTCTGGAATATGTTGCTGTAAAATATAAAGGAAGATGTCATAAGGTCAATTAATGCATAAATTTTATTATGAGTAAAAGGGAAATATAAATTATAGTTATTTGATAAATTAAAACGCAAATACACTTTATAGTACTTACCTGCTCCACCCAACAATTTGACAATTGCTTCCTTAGTCCAATTTGGTTCAGGTACTTGCTTTCTTTCTACAAACTTGTAATAACCGTTCATAGTTGTTGCGCGAGGCCAATAAACATTCTTTTTCTTCGGAGTTAACCATAATGTAGGAACCAATTGTACTCCATCAGAAAATTCGACTATTAAATATTCTTCATTTATTGTTTGCGGCTTTATATTCTTGCTGTAAGACATCTGAAATAGAAGTATACATTTTTTTACGTAAAGTATTTAATTTTCTAAAAGAAATTTAATCAGAACAAGACACTTTGCACATAGCGTTAGTTCAATTTCATAATTATCTTTTTAAAATAAATTTTTTAATTTTATATTTTTCATTGTAAGTTTTAACATTTTTAATTTTAATAGTTTGTGCGATAAATTAAATTAATAAAAATTGATAACATTTTTGCTAAGAGGTCGTGCATGTAATAATACGTCAAACTGTTTTGTTGATTCCCTCCCGCCCCCTTGTTACACTTTGTTACATACATTTGCGTTATTTATTCTGCAGACTGTCACAAATACTTTGACCCCTTTCTTTCTGTTCTTGTGAAGTTTTATGTGCACGGTCCCTAAGAAATAATTGTTTTTAAATATTTTTACTTCTTTAAAACAAAGTTTTATCAATTTTTTTTACATTCCTAAAGTACATATTTGATCTGAAGTCGACAATTTTTCAAATTTAAAAAAAACGATTATCAAACGTTTTTCATCTGCGATGTAATACGTGGAAAAATGTTCATGCTCAATGAATGATGGGGTAAAATTTACAAGACTAACTGAATTACCGTTAATGATTAATTAGATGATAATTTATTCTTAAAGTACTCACTTGGCCTAAAATTAACTCTGACTTTGCTTTACATTTAAAAAAAACGATTAGCAAACGTTTGCTTTATACGATACAACACGTGGGGAAAAAGATTATTGTCACCGCCATGCGGTAGCATTTACAAAAGTATAATTAAATTATCGTTAATGGCTTATCAAATAATAATTACCGCAAAATCATTCTTCAAATACTAAGTATTTTAATATTTTAATTTTTTTCTTTTAGTTCAGAAAAAGTTGCAATTTTAAACGAATTTTTATAAACAGTAGCTTATTTTATTTAGTAAAACCTTCTCCACAAACGCTATATTTTTAAAATTGTTAAAAGTATGATGTTAAAAATTTATTTAATAAATAAAATTTGCGTTGCTTATTATTTTTTCATAACATATAATAATAACAACATTTTTAACAATATTAAAAATGTTAAAATACTCACTATTGAAATAATGATGACTCAACATCATTTTTCTGATGTGTATAACTAGATCTTCTAAATGTGTTTGCAATTACATTATTTTTAATATAATTTTCTCTGTTTTAAAAATGAATAAAATCAATTTTTAGTTTTGAGGTTATATTTTGTGTACAGTTCTTCTTTTATCATAACTTTTAGTACTACTGTGTATGTAACAATGCTGATACAAAAAATTCGTTGTTCTTCCTCGGAATAATTATATATTTTTTAACAATGTTTTTCACCGGCCAAGCTTTCATAAGAGACAAACCTGAAACAACATAAATGTCTACCAAGGAAGATGGGCACGGAATATTATGTAAATCGTTTTTTGTTTCAAACTGTTGCCCAATAATCACCGGTTCGTTGGAATTTAAATCATGAGCAATATTGGAAATTAGAATAATTTTTCCAGAATTTAAACCACAACACAAATCCCCCATTTTTCGGACATCAAATTTAAATTCTTTTGTTGCAATTACTGCAAATTGTGGTGAGACACAAGTGTCAAGCATTGGTCCTTTGTTGTGCTGGAAACTAAACGAAAACTTTGATTCTTGATGTATTGTCGATTCTTTCGGATATGCTTTACTTTCAGTATATCTTCTAATAGCTTGCTGCAATGGCTTTTCACTTTTGTGTACAAACTTTTTTAAGAGCTACAAGAAGCTTTCAAATAAAAAAGCACTAAAGTTATCTAACTTGCCAAACCGTGAAACATCATCAAACAAATGAAGTAAGCCATGCATGTTATGAGTGATTATGTGTTCACCATATAAAAAGGCAGCCGTTTCAACGAAGTGTTGCAATAATGAATCTGCATATTCTGGATAGCCACTTGTCATTAAAAAATGTAAACCGCAAAAAATTCGGATAGCAACGTGAAGAGTGACAAAATTATCGTATAAATTGGCAGGCAAAATGCTTTTTAAGACAAGAGGACCAATGTATAAAAGAAACATTCTTAATTCCGTCGCATTCCAGTTTTTAATTTCTTTGAGCGCTCGTGTCTTTCTAGCGAATTCCTGTGGGATGAATTTTTTTAGTCGCAACAGCAGTCGAGAAATCTTTTGTATTTGCCATTTTCTTAATTTATGCTTGGAACGGAGTATTGTCCATAAATACAACAATTTTCGCATGCATCCTAAACAAACGAGATGCATGTAGTCGAAAGGTATGGTTTTTATTAAATCGATGTTTGGTATACGTTTTAAACAACATGGTCCCGTTTGGTGTTTTTTCTACTTATAATTGCGAATGTTCGCATCTGTTCGTTTTATGTATCGTCGTCTTCTCAAATACGGGAAACAGACACGATGATTTTTCCACTTGCCTCTAATTGTGCATTTAGGACAGCTGTGATAACCTGTGTGGTGCATAGTGTTCATTATAAAGGCTTTTGCTGGAGCGTCAAAGATAAATGATTTAATCGTGCAAATAAACTGCTCATTATTAAATACAAAATTGTCACCACAAAAAGTTTCTGTTTCCGTAAGAAAATCATCGAGAAATTCCTCCGCACTACTCGGTTTTTCATATCCAAAATATAAACCGATGATAAAAACGTCTGTAAAAGGTAGAACTCTACCTAAAATGGGCCAAAACTGAGCTGTTGAAGATCTGGATAAAGGAACACCATCAATTCCAATGCTTAAGTCAATTTCTCCTCCATTTACAATTCCATATTTCAGTAATATTTCTTTTATCTCATGCATCAATCCAAAGTGATAGTACTGTCTAGGATGAACAGATCTTATACCATTTGACCTTGGTGTACGAAGCAATGTCCTAGGATCCTTCGGCAAGCTACCTCTAAAGCAATCATGTTCTCTTAAATAATGTAATAATTGTGTTAGCGGTTCTTGATAGATTTTATTTTGCGTTGCCCATCGTCCAAGAAAAGTACGTATATCTTCCTTTTCTTCGTTAATATTTAATTCAACAGGATAATTAAAACTAATATTCTCTCCTACAGCAATACCAGAATCTTCAGGGCGTTCGACATTAAGTTCCATTGGTTGAATTTCATTTTCGTTATTGATATTGCAGTTTGAATTCAAAGAAAAATTTAAATCTGATACATTTTCGTTTAACTCATTATCAGAAGCGTTCAAAGATAAATCTGTTTCTGATTCTGATTCACTTGATGATACTAATTCGAAACTTTGTAAAAATGCATAATTTAGATTGTATCGACCTATCCTTTTACGTTTCTGTTTTTTACAAAGAAGTTTGAACGGCTTCATTACTGCAGCACAACTGCAAACAAGATGGGGGTCCCTTTTTATAAAAGAAGTTTATGTTCATTTCATGAACATTTTGCTTCCTCATTGCGCAAAGCAAAAGATTTGCTTCCTCTTGGAGGAAGCAATAAATTAATAATTTATATACATATTATTTTTAAAATATGATAAATGATTTCAAAAAATATATCTTTTTCCACCTTTTCCACTCTTTCAACCGTTTTATTGATGTTATCGACTGATTCCGGTATAATCGCTTTTTCCGTTACAGCAGATTCCGGTTCAATCTTTTTAGTTTGAATTTGTTGAATTTGTTTATAAAAGAAATTTGTTATAAATTCAAACACTGAAAAATTCAATTATTTATTGTAGATAATAATAATGTAATAATAAATGTAATGTTTTATTTTATTTACCCATGTTTTATTTTCAACAAAAATCCTTTTGAAAAATCTTGACCCTAATTTTTTAATAAACAAGAAGTAATACAATTTAATTAATTTAAAATTACTATAACAACTTATAAATATAAAAAATATCTCACAAAGGTAGCATTTGATTTTATTGGAGACCTAAAATCCAGGCTTTGCATATCTCTAATAAATAAAAAAGAAGAAAAAGTTTGGATAATTCAAAAAAAAGTAGGATTGAAACTGAGAGAGGATAAAAACAATTAAAGAAAAAGAAGACATCAAATCAAGTAAAATAATATAGGGCCGTCCATATACCACGTGGACACTTTCGCGGAGGAGGGGGGGTTTAAAAATGTATAAAATTGTCCACGATCCAATGCATTTTGGTGTCCACAAGGGGGGAGGGGGGGGTCAAAAATCTGTAAAAAATTGTCCACGTGGTATATGGACGGTCCCTATAACAAAACTAATTATAATATTAATTAAGTTAATTACTGTAAACAATTATTAAGTTTAATTAATATAATATAAATGAAAAACTTTTTCTACATCCTCTACGAGGTGAAATTTTTTAAAAGATCAGAAGAATAATGGAATTCTTCCTTAAAGATTTATTCTTTAAATTTAAATGAAATCTAAACTTTATATATATACCAATCAGTTTCTTTTGACGTAAGGAATAAGATTATTATATGTATTGCCTTTATTTTAGCTTTGAAACAATTTTTTTATTAAAATCGATTTTTTGAAAAAAAGTAAAAAAAAATTTTTTTTTAGGGGGTACTTTCTAAAATTGTTGTGTCCATTTTGAGATATTGATGTGACAAATATACGTACCAAATTTTAGCCAAATCCGTTAAAACGTATTAAAGTTATCGTGTTCACAAAAAAATGGATCCACACACACACACATACACACACACATACACACACACATACATACATCCGGACAATTGATGAGGGACTTATATATGACATTTATAAATAGAAAAAAATTTGTTTGGTGCATTTCTAATAATTTCATAATTTGAAGGACTACATAGCTTCCTCCAAAGGAAGCAAAAGATATAAGTTAAAGTAAAATGGAAATAAAAAAACGTAGAAAAACTATAGAAACCTAGTGCACTGAAAAAGCAAGTGTTTTAATGCAAGATGCGAGATACATATTTATTTTAAAAATATTTTTTCTAAATCATTTGGGTATTCTAAAAATGTGTAAATTGAAAGGTTATATTTATGTAAAGTCAATATTATTTCTTACATTAATAAGAAAATTGATTAAATGCACTATTTTACTTTACAAAAATATTCACAAGTCAATTGTTTTTTAGTAGCCTAGAAAACACATAACGATTATCCTTTTACAACAATATAAAATTTATCTTAAA
Organism: Leptopilina boulardi; assembly: GCF_019393585.1. Classification (NCBI taxonomy): domain Eukaryota; kingdom Metazoa; phylum Arthropoda; class Insecta; order Hymenoptera; family Figitidae; genus Leptopilina; species Leptopilina boulardi. The sequence continues at coordinate 416,022 of NW_026137714.1, forward strand.
GTTAAAGAATTTATATTAAACCCGTTTTAAGTTGTTCAAATTTAAAAGTGTATTTAATAATTTTAATAACACAGTTTACTTACCTTTATCTACATATGCGATGCATCAAATTAATATGCCACTTATGAATATTTACAACTTTTTATCAAAAACTAAAATACATTAACATTTGTGGTTTTGACAAACTCTGGAGGTTAGTTATATTTAACCTCTAATATCCTAAGATATCTTAGGAACGTTAATGGGATATTAAACGCCAACTCATAAGATATCTAGATGTCTATAGATATCTGAGGAATATCTATAGATATCCCGTGGACATTCTCAGGATATCAAAAGTTCCCTCGATTGAGATATTTCGTTTAAAATCCATAGGATATCCCTGGGATATCCCAGATATGTCGGGATCTAAATGGGACGTCATTTGGATATCCACACAATATCTTGTGTTGTACGGGAGACAACTAAGTTTATGTTTCGTACGACAGAATACTACATTAACTCAAACTGTTTAAATTTTGTCTTAAAACAAAGTCCTGCCAGTTTTAGGGCGCTTCCACAATACATGCAATTTGCCTTGCTGAGCATTTTTTTGCGCTTGCTTTCTGCGCGCGCAACTGTTTTCGTCCACCCGGTACACTCATTCCTGACTTTTAATAGTTTTCTAATTAATTACAATTGTTTATAGTGTAGAGGAAATGTCTTTGTCACAAAGTTTTAGTGAAGAGAAAAATAGTGCATTAATTAATTACTTAATTAATTGCTGAAAATAGAGAACATTATCTTTTTGTGTATTATCAAGGTAAGATGTTATTAATATTTATTGTATCATTTTAAGGTTATATATCACAACACGTGGTATGTATATATATTTATATATATATATAATATGTGTACTTACCCACATAACACGACTTCTTGCTGTGAGTTTACTGTAAGGATATCTGTAGGGTTTGTAAGGTTACCGTGTAAGCCTGCAATAAACTTGAGGTAATCTTAAAACTTCCGCCTTACAGTAAGCTTAGACAGTAAAGCAAAGGTAAGCTTACACAGTAAAGTCGTGGTAAGTTTACGTGGTTAGGTTGTGGTAAGCTTACACGGTAAGGTTGTTGTAAGCTTCCCGTAAGGTTATTGTAAGGTTGCTGTAAGGTTACTGTAAACATAAAGTAATATGAAAATATATTAAAAATAATTATATTATAATATATATTATATTACAAATTTTTTTTATAAAAAATTATATATTTGGTGAAGTACTTCATGAACCCCAATAGGGTGTGTCAAATAAAAGTTACTGCGCAGCCGTATGTGCCATAGAAAACTACTGCGCATCAATATTAATAAAATTTATTTATTAATAACATTCTATGTTTACAGTAACCTTACAGCAACCTTACATCAACCTTACAGAAACCTTAAAGGAAGCTTACAACAACCTTACAGTGTAAGCTTACTACAACCTTACCATGTAAACTTACCACGACCTTACAGTGTAAGCTTACCTTAGCTTTACTGTGTATGTTTACTGTAAGGCGGAAGTTTTAAGATTACCTCAAGTTTACTGCAGACTTACACGGTAACCTTACAAAACCTACAGATATCCTTACAGTAACCCCACAGCAAGAAGCCGTGCTATGTGGGTATGTGTACCAAATTGTGAAAAAGAATTTCTTTCTGTGAAATTGTTAAACATTATAATTGTAAATGTTTTGTATTAAAAGTCGATTAATTTTAATATCTTCACTTTAAAAATTACAAACATAACCTACAATTTTTTAGACAGTCGGCGCTTTTATTTAGCGTCATTATTTTTTTTATTGTTTTATATTAAAACTAAATAAACGCCAGTATTTTATAAAAAACAGAATTTTTACAGATTATTGATTCATTCAATTTTGAATGAAAAATGTTGATCCATTATTATATTGCTTTTTTATACATGCAATGGCTGAAATTGGTACTTTATTGTCTGGAACTTCATCAACTGCAAAATCGATCTAATAATCGACGGTGGCATGTGAGGCCCCATATTAGTAATTTCATGCGAGATACTTTTGGGGCATACGATGGATTATTTCTGTATTTTGAAACTGCGACGAAGAAAAGTTTAAACAGATGTGTAAACTGACAGTGGAAGCATTCAAAAAACTGCATAATATTGTTGGACCTAGGCTTATAAAAAGAAGTCGCAGGCGTCCGTTACCATCAGAATTAAGATTGGCAATAACATTAAAGTAAGTAAAATTTACTTAGTAAATTATACAATTGTAATACCTATATATTCGTTGCACATGAAACAAAATAAATTATTAAGTTTTATTCAATGTTCAAATCAAAGTCTTTATTTGTATACATTTAACTTTTTTTTACAGTTTTTTGGCTCATGGTGACAGCAAGTGCACTTTGGCTAATTTCTTTCTTGTAGGTCTCAGTACTACGTATGCAATTATATCAGAAGTGTGTCCTTTGATTTGAGAACTTCTCTGGCCTGCCTATTTACGCTGGAAAACACCTGCAGAATGGAGAGTTGTCGCATAGGGATTTCGTGTGAAATGGAATTTTCCAAATTGTTTAGGAGCTATTAATGGGATGGAAATACGAATTAGAAAGCCGCCAAGATCAGGAACTCGTTTTTATTGCTACAAAAAATACTACAGTATCAAGTTACTCGCCATTTGTGATTCATATTACAGATTTCTGTGGGTTGATGTAGGACAGTATGGTAAGCCATTTTAAAGTAAATTATTACTATTATTATTATTATTATTATTAAATTGAAAAATAAACAGAATAAATTTTATTGTACTTGGTTTTATATAAAACTCATTTTTGAAAGAAATGAAAATTTTTAAAAGAGGGCCACTCTTGATGAAATTGTTTTATTGCATATAGTGTACTGAATATTTCTAAACAATTTTTTAGGTTCCTTCAGTGACTTATTAGCGTTTAGGAACTCAACTTTATTCCAAGCTTTGGAAATACAACAAACAGGGATTCCGGAAGAAAATGTTTTGCCTCGGACAAACTTTCAGTTACCATATTTTTTTGTGGGCGATGAAATTTTTCTGTCAGACCGTATATACTGAAACCTTTTCCAAGACAGAATATTCTCACTCATAGGCAGAGAAATTTCAATTATAGGTTAATTTTCAAATTTGTTTGGCGGAAAAACGTGGCAACACTATCACTTTTCTTTATTTATTATTAATTATTTGTGAACATCCAAAAAATAATTACATTTTGCTTCATGAAATTGCAGGTTGTCACGAGCTCGCAACACAATAGAATGTTCTTTTGGAAAGATCGACTCAACTTTTGAGGTTTTAAAACATTGCCTAGATTGCGAGATAGATACCGCGGAAAACATTGTCAAAGCATTGTTGTGTCTCCACAATTTTATTATCGACGAAAAGGTAAACAGTCCGAAGGAGGCACCTCGTAGAATAGTAAGACCCAGGCGCAATTTACCTTCTTTCCGCGAAATATTACCTGCAGAAGAAACTGACTTGCGCGAAATAATGACTACGTACTTTCTCTCCGAAGAGGGACAAATTATTTAATAATAATCCAAGCAGACTAATTTAACTCAAGAAACAAACTTCGAATTTGGATCTCGTACAGAAAAATATAAATGAAATTTGCGAAAAGTCAATGATTGCTCCGTCAATAAAACGAGAACACAAGAAAAATTTTATTTTATATGTGACGTAACGACAGTTCGTTAAAAAAATGTTTTCAAGAAATAATAAATTTGGAAATGTGATGTCTTTTATCTCGCAATAACGTCATTTGAGAAGATTTGTAATATTTCACTGAAACCCATGAAATAAAGTATGATTTGTGATAACTAATGTTAAAAAAATTATTTCTTATTTATTTTATCAATATTTGCTACATTGATTAATAATAAAGTAGCTTAATAGAAGCTTTAATAATTATAAATGAACGAATAATTTATATGAATTTTATTTTATTTATAATTTTTAATTTTTATGAAATATAAGAATTATAACATTTTTTATTTTCTCATTTTGCATACGAACTCTAATATTCACTATTATAAATTTAAAATAACTAAATTCCTTAATACTTACAGTTTTCACATACAAAAAGTATATTCTTATTGACATTTATTCAAGTATTATTTTGTAAAAGAAATAAAATTTTGTAACACTGTATTTAAAACTTTTGTTATAAAAAAAATAATTTTATTAAATATAATGATAATATAGCAGTAATATTGATATTCATAGTAAAGTAACTCATCAATAAAGTAACAATAATAATGGTTTATAAAAAGACAAAATTCAGCAAGACCTGTCTGAATATAGTTTCGTTTCTATAATCCCTCTAATCTCAAAATCGTTGCATTTTTAAATAGAAAAACATTTTGAATTTCAATTTTTTGGGAGAATTTCTATAATAAATTTCTTTAGTATGATACACTACCGTCCGAAATTGTGCAAACTCTGCTTTTTCAACAACTATAAAACTGTTCAAATCTTCAAAAATATTAAATCTAAAATTTTTTCCTCTTTATTTTATTAAAGCTAATAAAATTCTGAAAGAAATGACACCTTGACAAAGAGAATATGTTAATTTTTCAATTAGTTATCTAAGAAAAACCCAATTTTCAATGTTTTTACTATTTTTTTTATTTCTCTGGCAAAAATTAATATTTTTAAACGTTCTTAGGCTCATTGAAATCGTATTTTGTTATGCAATTCAAATTATATAAAACAATTCATGTACACATTCTTCGCTAGCGTATGCAAACCGTTAAAGTTGGCTCATAAAATGTCAAAAAATTGTGATTATATTTATATGACAAAAAATGATCAGTAAAATCTATAAATCTTAAATTTACTTACATAAACCAGAGAAGTTCAGAATGATATATTTACTTGATTTTTAAACATTATATTTTATTGTAGAATTAAATTTAAATTTTTTGACATTTTATGAGCCAACTTTCACGGTTTGCATACTCTAGGGAAGAATGTGTACATGAATTATTTTATATAATTTGAATTGCATAACAAAATACGACTTCAATGAGCCTAAGAACGTTTAAAAATATTAATTTTTGCCAGGGAAATAAAAAAAATAGTAAAAACATTGAAAATTGGGTTTTTCTTAGATATCTAACACGGTGCTCTTGAACGAAATCAAATAAAAAGTTGCAACACTTGGAATTTTCTTCCAGATTCTGAAAATATATTGCTCCTAGATCATATTAAACAAAAAATTAAAATCTTCTATCCAGAGCTTTTTGAGAAAAGTGATTTTTACATTTTTAATTTTTTTTCTTTAATTTTTATTTACAAAAATTTTATGTTTTAATACATTTGTTTTCTACAAGTAAGTTTTGTAATTTCTATCACGAAATTGATCTAATATCGTAAAATAGGGTTGACTTAGTGTTTATATAAATGTACATATAAATGTAAAAATATAAATTATGATGTATTATTGCATGATACAGTATACGTATGTATGAAATTTCGACGCTTGTTTTTATTATAAGTGTAAACTATTGTAGTGGCTGACAGATCGAAGAAGTCGTTTAGCATAATCTGGATGATTAGGTGATACCTTATTCATTTCCCAAGAAGACTTCAAGAAATCAAAATGTACTGATTCCATAGCCTGCTCGCTATAAAAACCAAGTCCTTTGTCAGCATATTCACAAAACTGTTCGACATGAAATATTACTGCATGAACCTTAGGCGTTATGCTAACATCCAAACTTGTGTAGCTTTTCTTAAAATCAGCTATATATGCTTTATAATTCGGTTCAAGGTGTGACCCAAAACATGCAGAGACAATATTTTTAAAGTCATGGAAAACTTGCACATATTTTGGTATGGCTATATTTTTCGATCTACGCAAAAGATCAATGTTTTCCAACAATTTTTTACACGAATTTCCTTTAAAGGCAGGACTTCCGTACATAATTTCGCGTTGAGCATAGCAAGCTTCTGCCCAGGACAAAGCTTCAGATTCGCATTCTTTCATCATATGCGTAAAAAGTGTATTAACTACACCAAGCATTAGGTGAAGCTCTGGTGGCGGAATTATGTGTAAGAGTGCTTCATTCATATCATCAGTTTTGATAAGTGGTGGATGAATACAGTTGAAAAAATTTTTTGCCTTATTCTTCACAGCTCCTGCGGCAAGCCAATTGTCATAGTTCTGCATTATATTTCCAGCTGATCTTAATTGTCCACAGAGGTGAAGAAAATCTTTATGAGCATAGCACCAAGTACAGTAAAATCCACGGATGCCTTGTGCTTGAAGTTGCTGCAGAAAATTGAAAGTTTGTGGTCGAACTTGTAATTCGGCACTCTATGCGCATGCAGCTGTCATATGAATAAGTGTCATCGTGGGTCATCGTTTCGAAGGGATTGTTTTGATAATACGAATATTTCTATTCGCAGATTTTGTGTAGTGAATAGTTAAATAAAATCAGATTTGAATGTCAAAGTTATTAAACACGTTTGCTAAGAAGAAAATTTTATATAATGCAAATAAGGATTATATATAATCAATTACAGGTAAGTGGCAAAATAATTTGTAAACAAACAATTAAGGTTAAAAAATTCAGTAATTTATATTTAATTCTTTTAGGCTGTATCTATTGTTAAATCAATTAAATTAAATAATTAAATTAATATTAAATTATGTTTGTTTAAACTTAATAAAAATAATTAAATAATATTTGCATTTTTCATGTTAATTTATTTGAATTTGATAATTCACGGTTATGTTGTTGTTTTTAATTTTTCATTATTTATTGACGTAAAATTGAAATATCTATTTCTTTCCAACACACATAATTGAAGTGTTAAACATAAATTTTTACACTTATCATTATAAAAGAAAACAAATTTTTTAACATTAAAATAGGTTATTTAGCTACCGTTGTTTAATTTTGCAGGAATTAAAAGGCAAACTGCACATGCACAACTATTGGTTTGGAACTTTTTTGAGAAATCTGGAGCAGAGTTGCCACGCTACCTGGAAGCGACCTGGAAAACCTAGAATTGTCAGCGAATTTTTTTTAACCTTGAAAAAACCTGGAAAATTCGGGAATTAATTTTTGAAACCTGGAGAATGAAAAATTTTTGACGCATTTAAATCAGTAAATGACTTTTTTCTATATGTTTTTGGTATTTGAAAAATTCCCTTTTTAAATTTTTTAATTTTTTACAATGCTTTTTGTGGATAGTTTCCAATTTTTTTAAATTTTCATTCTATTCAATTGCACTCATGGAAAATAAAATATAAGTAAAAAAAATTCATTATGTAATGTATTTCTTACATTTTTTCATTAGAATTTTAATAAATAGCTAACACACAGACATTCAGTATTAGTTTTATAAATTTTTCAATTGATTAAACAATTTTTTATTGTTAATTATAAATTTTTTCAACATTACCCAAAGAATTCTAGTTCTTTTTACATTTTTCAATACTTTATGCCTGAAATGATTAATTATAAAAATAATGGCTATTTTTTAAATGTTTGATAATTGTATAAACAAATTATTCTCCTTTTTTAATGTTTTTTTAAAAAAATAAAATTTTGCAGATTTGTTTCTGAATTTTGTCACTTTTTTAATTACTAAAGTATAAACTTAAAAGTAAGGCTTGCAATATAGTAATACTATTTATAATTATTTAAATAAATTATTTATTTCATATTAATAAATTATAAGAATGAAGTATTTGTGATAAGGACTTTCTTGTTTTTTAATTGAAAATAGTTTAAACAAATTATTATTATATTTCAAAATTTTGTCGAATCATCCAGTTTTCAGTATAATTATATTTTCTTCCAGTGTCGAACCGTCTGATTTATTAAAATTTAATAAAAATAAGTAATTTTAATCCTGAAAATTTTGAGTTTTTTGAAAATATAATATTAAAAATTTTGGAGTAAAGTCTAAAAATAATAATTTACATTCTCTTTCGAGTTTTATCTTAAAATTAACTAAAGAATGCTATAAAAATTAAAAAAATTTGAATTATTATTTTTAGACTATTCAAAAATTTTTTAAATAATAATACTTTGTTCAAACAATTCTGAAATTAAAAATAAGAAAGTTCTTTTCACAAATACATATTCTTACATTTTAGTAATATGGAATATAATAAAATATATAATCCATTAAAAGTTAAAATTATTAATAATTCGTTTAAATAATCATAAAATGTAATATACTTGAAAGCCTCATTTTTAAGTTTAGTTTATTTAAATATAAAAAATTACAAAAATCAGAAAAAATTTGCAAAATTTTATTATTTAAAAATAAAATTTAGAAGCAATGAGAATAATTTGTTTAAACAATTATTAAACATTTAAAAAGTAGCCTTTATTTAATTAATTATTTTAGAATTATTAATTCCAGTGAAAAAATATAAGAAATGAATTACTTATAATATATATTATTCCTAAAGGAATCAATAGAAAATTTATCAACAAAGATTTTTAACAACAATTTGTTTAATTTGAGTGAAAATCATGACCTGTAGTGACACTAAAAGTACTTTCGGCTCTTCTGTGAGATCGGGCTCTAAATTTTGAATTTGAAGCACTTTTTTATTTATTTAGCATTAAAATTCAAGGTTTAAGAAAAAAATCAAGGCCAATTCCAGGTTTTTTCAAGGTTTGACAAAATTCACGTCCAATTCCACGTTTTCAAGGTTTCAAGGAGCGGTGGTCACCCTGGTTTAAATTTGAAAAAAAAATTATTTAAAAATTATTTTTCAAAAAAAAAAATTTTCCAAAAAAAAATTTTTTTCACAATTTTTATTTTAAAAAAAATCCGCGAAATAATTACTGGATTTCCAGTAATTATAACTATTGGATTGATCATTGGAATAATTACTAGAATTCCAGTAATTATAAATACTGGATTTCCAGTAATTCCAATAATTATAATTACTCGAATTCCAGTAATTGTAGTAGTAATTAATCCAGTAGTTATACACTGCAAAAAGAAGTATCTTAATTTAAGATGTTTTGGTAGTCACTTTTTAGTTGCTTAAAGTATCTTATTTTAAGATGTTACTATAGAAATAAAGTATCTTAATATGTATTGAAATTAACATCTTATTTTAAGATGTTTATGATTCTAAGTTACTATTTCCATCTAACATCTTATTTTAAGTTACCAAGAAAGTTATCTATTTTTACAGTGTAATTACTAGATATCCAGTAATTCTTTTTCGTAAGGGTTATGCCCATGGTTCAGGAGATTTCGTCAATTTTCAAAAAAAGGTTTTGTAAAACAAGTCTTATTTTTAGAAAAATATCGATTTATTTATCCCCATTGTTCGGAAGATACCGGTACTCAGTTGTTTCGACAAAATCTCTTTTCTCCAAAGCGTGTTTTGTCCACTGTTTTTAAACTTCAGAGTGCTCGGTTTGTAGCAATGAAAACAAAACATGCAGAAAGCCATGCGCGCTTGGAAAAGTGGAAATGTCGGTAAATAAAACATGAAATAGTGAATCTGATCAACAGATGGAGCAATAAGTGTGATTATTGAAATGTCAAAACAAATAATGTTTTGAAAAATCAAAACAAACGGAGCGACGGACGGCAAAGTGAAACTATATGAATAATTTTACCAATTAAAATTCATAACGGTAATTATCATTATTTCAAATAACCTACAATAAGTAAGTAAATTAAAAAACATTTATAATTTATTTTTTACAATAATTATTTGTTAAGAAAATATTTATTTTCAGTGACTAATAGGCAAATTATTTATGATTTTTTTGTGTGGTTAGGATACACTTATTTTAAATTGCATTTAAAGTTTCATTTTTCGCTTTCACTAAAACACTTAAAATAAGATTTTATATTGAAAAATTTAATTCTATAATTTATTTATTTAAGGAAAGTAGTTTACCGGAGAAGAAGAATGTGTAAATTATTGTAAAAGGTATTTTTGAATTACACTATTTTTCATTTAAATTAAAACGCTTGGCATTGGAAGAAAATAAATTATTTTTATTTTTTATATTACAATATAATTTTCTATTATAATCTAATAATTTAAAAATAATTAGGAAAAGTTGCAGGCGCCAAGCGCCTACATCTAGGGTTTCGTTTCGGACGGACAAATGAACGATGGAGATTTGGGATCTGTGGTGCCCCAAATTCAAGTTTTGGGATCTGTGGTGCCCCAAATTCAAACTTTGGGATCTGTGGTGTCCCAAATTCAAATTTTGGGAACTATAGTGCCCCAAATTGGAATTTTGGGATCTGTGGGGCCCCAAATTCAAATTTTGGGATCTGTGGTGCCTCAAAATAAAATTTGGGATCTGTGGTGCCCCAAATTCAAATTTTGGGATCTGTGGTGCCCCAAAATAAAATTTGGGATCTTTGTTGCCCCAAATTCAAATTTTGGGATCTGTGGTGCCCAAATTCAAATTTAGGATCTGTGGTGCTCCAAATTCAAATTTTGGGATCTATAGTGCCCCAAATTGGAATTTTGGATGTCTGAACGCACCCAAATACGACGGACGGACATCAAAGTGAAACTATAAGGCTTTCGGCCTGGGACCACGAAACCCTAAAAATACGGCCTGCAATGAAACAAGTTATAATTAATAAAAAATTTTTCAGTGATAAAATGTATTATTCTTGAGGTTATTAACGTTTTTTGAAACGTATTTAAAGGTTTACTTTTAGCAGTTAAAAAATTATAGAAATAAAATTTCGTCTTGCAAAATGTTATTATATTTTTCTAATTATTTGAGAAATAGTCTTTCAGACAAGATAAACGTTAAATTACTTCATTTGAACGTTTAAAACTTTAGGGACATTAATTCTTTTGATAAAAATGTTTTTAATTTACATACTTTTATTACTTCAGTTGCTACGCCAGATATTCGATTCCCTATAGATTCCATATGGGAGGAGGACACTCCATTTTGGCCCCACTGGGGATTTCACCATTTTTCACATGCATACAAGAGTTTATTTTACTTTATTATTATTAATAATAATAACTTATAATTTATAATTTAAATTTTAATATAATTTAAACTTATAATTCTTGTTTATTTTGTTTAAGAATAATATTTATTTAGATATAACTTTATTTTTTAAAATTAATAATAAGAATATGATTTTGCACCTTGGAGGAAATGTGCCATATATAAAGTGAAAATAAAATGTTGAAATAAAAAAAAATTAAAACACTAATTGAAGTATATTAATAGAAAAACTTGAAAGTGGTGATCTGTTAATAAAAAATACAGACATAAAAATACGTTATAATTTTTTCCTGAAGCAGTATGAATATTAACTTTTGGTAATAAAATATTAATTGTTTACTTTAGGTCAAACAAAATGATACGTAATTTTCTGTTTAGTCTTGAGCTCTCACAGAAAATGTTGTTATTAAATTAATTAAATTAAATTAAATTTTTCATAACCTGTGAAAATCCAACTTTTTATTTATAGTTTTATATTTTCAAAACTAATAATCTTACAATTTTTTATTTTATTATTTATTTAATAAATTTAATTTAATAAAAAAAATTAATTAAAATTAATTAAATTAAAATTCTTCCTCGCAATCAAAAAATTTGATATCTTCCACATCTTCTTCTTTTTCAAAATTAAAAAACTTTTCTGCTTCATCGATTTCGGAAGCAGAAGTACAAGAAGCGTATAAGTCTTCTTCATTCTCTGCTTCTGCAATGATGTGTTCTGTATTATCCAAATCTGTGAAAATGATTGCATGTTTAATATATTTTATACATTTATTGAATGTGTACTTCCGCATGAAAAGGTACCACTTTGTCAGTTTTATTTTACGAGATAATCGCTATTTTCTAAAAATTATTCAAATTTTATATTTTTTTTATGGATGTAAAATAATGTAAATAATATTTTGCGTTGATTCATGCGTTTGTGATAATTTTTTCTTAATTATAAATAAAAAGAATATTTTAAAATTTTTATTAGCATGGGAGCTAATGGTAGACTCGAACTTTAAACTCATTTTTCTCAAAACTACTATTTTGACACTTCAATCTTTCAATCCTTGTAACTTTGCGAATTTTTCATCTTAAAGGCTCTAAGTGCCAAAGTGGTACCTTTTTATGTGGACGTACACATATGACAGTTAATTTAAATAAATTGCACTACCTATTTTTAATTTTTAACAAGCAAGTAAAAGAATTTGTTAGATTTTCTTGAAATATATGATCTTTTACAAAAGTCAAATATTGTTTTTTTGTTGAAAAAATTTAAAATATTAAAAAAAATAAAGGGTGTTGGAATTACCTGTTATTGGTGTCGGAATTACTTCATGTTTTTCAGAACCTGTAAAAATACAACTTTTTAATTATCATTTTATATTTCCAGAAATAATAATCTTAAAATTAAATTTTAAAATAAAAAAAAAATTTATTAAAATTAATTAAATTAAAATTTTTGCTCACAATCAAAAAATCCCATATCATCCACTTCTTCTTCTTCATCTTCTTCATCTTCTTTCAAGTTAAAAAAAGTTTCTCCTTCATCAATTTCAAAAGTAGAAGTGCAAGATGCATAAAACTCTTGTCCTGAACTGTCTGCTTCTGCTTCTGCTTTTACTTCTGCAGAATACATATGTATAAATTGTATATCAAATATAAGATTTGATACATTAATTTTTTACAATTTGCTTCCTCATAGTGAAAGCTTTGTTTTCGTGAAATTTTTGGTTCTCAATTTTCTGGTGTATCTTAATGTGTTTTCGACCTTAGGAATCTAAAAATTACATTTTTAAAAAATGTAATTTTGTATGTTTTTTAATTTAATTAAATTTAATTATTTTTTTAAAGTTATAGGTCTCACCGGCGGATATAATTAATAAAATATAAGATAATATAATATACTTTTTATTAGGCAAGTGTAGTTACTGGTTTTTTTTTCGGTATTTTTGAAAACCGGTTTCCGGTTTCAGCATACTCCTTTTTTTATAAAAAAAACTGTTATTTTTTTTTAAAAAATATTTTTTTTTAAAAATATTGATTTCTTTAAAAATATTGGTTTTATTTAAAATACTATTTAAAAAAAATGACCATTTTATTTAAAATACCGGTTTTAAAAAAAAGCTATTATTTTTAAAGAAATTTAATTTTTGTAAAAATGTTATTTTTTTTAAAAATAGTATTTTTTTAAAAATGTTATTTTTATAAAAGAACAGTATTTAAAAAAACGTTATTTTTTAAAAAAAATAGTATATCCCGCTTTACATTTTTTTTAAAAAACCGTTATTTTTTAAAAAAAATGGTTTTTTAAAAACGATATTTTAAAAACAACAGTTATTTTTTAAAAAACCAGTATTTTTTAAAAAAATTTTATTTCAAAATAAAACGTATTTTTAAAAAAAAACGGTATTTTTTAAAAAACCAGTATTTTCAAAAATACTGATTTCGATTTTAAAATTGAAAAACGGTTTCGTATTCTCAATACCGCATAAGTGTAGAATTTAAATAATAAAAAGAGTATTTATTTTGAGGTTTAATTTCATGTTGTCTGACATGTATGGCATGGTCACAGGTGGGCTTTTTATGATAATTATAACTTATAAATACGTGAAGCGTTGCGATCCTCTTCTTGTGGAAAGGCTGGTGAATCGCTCATGACTCCTAATGGAAATTTATTTAAAAATTTTAAAGTTTAATTTTATTTTATTTTTCAAATGTGAATTGAAATGTATTTCACAATTTGTTTTCCAAATTTTTGTAAATTTAATTTAAAATAATAAATATAAAAAATTTTTTAACACTTCAAAAAAAAATGGATATATGACTTTTTAAAAAAAATTTACTTGAATAAAAAAAATATTTTATTATGAATTCTATTTTAAAAACAAGTATTTCTTCAGAGAGTAAATTTTATATTCTATTTTTTAAATAAGATTATTAAATTTAAAATTTATAAAAAATATAGGTTAAAAATTAGTTCAAGTTTTTATTTCAATTAAATAATATTTTCTCAATATTTGAATCTGAATAAATTAGCAAAATAAATATAAATTTTAAAATTGAAACAACCAAGCCACTTTTAATTAATTTTTTAATCACTTACCAAAATAAAAAATGTCTTAATAATGTGCGATTAATATTCAAAATTTGTAGGTTACTTTATAAGTGACAGTTGATAAACAATTGACAATTAAATCAATTTTATATTAATATAAATATTTAACACAATAATTATTTAAAAAAAATACGCTTATATAAAAATTTTTTGTTATTTTTGAATTGTTGAATTTGAAATAAAATTTCCTTTTAGTTTTTGCAAAAAAAAATGTTTAATAATTTTTAACGTTTTTATGATTCATTTAAAATATATTTTTTATAATTTCTAATTATGTAACTTAGTGTATATTTACGTGCTCAATTTTGAAATGTTTTCTGGAAATCAATTCCAGAATTTTTTTAGGGAAACCTTTCCACATGTGAATGAAGATTATTTCTAAGTTAACGTATATTTTTTTCTTTGAAAAATACCAGCCATTTTTTATTTGATTAATTAATTAATTAATTAATAAACCTTATTGTGAAAAATATAAAATTTGATTTGATTTATTTTTTTGTGAAAAATCAAAAAATTAAATGTTTTAGAGATGACCTAATTTTAATTTAAAATTCAAAACTTTTATTTTTAAAAAAATCAGTCCTAGTATTGGAGTTTCAATATAAAATAGTGGAAATGAGTAAGAAAAAAAGGAAAAAATGGATACATTTGTAAAAAAGGGTAATTTTTTAAAATAGAGAAAAAATAAGAGAATGTGTGAAACACTGCGAAGCCTATAATAAATAAAAAAAAATATCTAATAAAATTAAGAAAAAATGAAGCAAGTAAAAATCTAGAATATAATTTAAAAATTACAGATTTTTTTTAAAAATCACAATAAAAGAAAATGTTATATTTAATACTCTGATCTTTCATAACTGGAAATATAATTTAATATCTAAATTGAAACACGTATAAAATATTGAATTACTCAAATTTGATTTAAACTTAAATTATACCGTTTTTTTATCAATTTGTAAAAAAAACTCTAATATCTAATTATTAAACTGGGATCAAGTAGAAAATACCAGATAAAAGTTTCAAGTTACTTCGTAGTATCCGCGAAAATTTTAAAAACTAATAAAATTAATTGAAAAAAAATGTTAATTTTATTTTATACTTTCAATTAAATTGTCTTTGAATTGAAGCAATTACGGTCAATGTATTTTGTTTATTTGAAAAAATAAAATAAAAAATAAAATAAAGTCTTTTCTTATAGTATCTTCTCTCACTATTCATTCAGGTCCGAAAATCCATCACTTTGTTTTCGTTTCTTGTATTTGGTTCGGTCCCAGCGTCATCAAGTCGAATTCAGTTCAGTTTTTGTTTTCTTCGAAGATCTACAAAAATAATTTTTAAAATTTACTTTTAAAAAGAATTATTGAAAAATGTTACTTTAAGTTTTAAAATGATTTCAATAATTGAATAGTTGAAATTATTAATTATAATTTCAAAATCCCAAACATTTTGAAGATCATTAATTCAGTATTTTTTATAAATTTTAACATATTTTTACAACTATAATAATATTATCAATATAAATAATTCCGATTCTTGAAATTCAGTAAAACTCAATTAATGAAAATCAAACCCATGAACTCGATTGACAGATACAGATATGTGTTTCTTCAGAGTTAGATGCTGCTGAACGAGCTCGGGAAGTTTCCCTTATTGAGCCAACATGGAAAGAAATGTGCAAATGAATTCATCATAATTGTGAGTTCTTCTCCAACCAACAATCTAAAGAACAAAGAAAACCAGTTCAAATTATTAAAAGAAAAAGAATTAATAACAATAAAATTTTTAGAAAAAGTAATACTCTATATTTATTGTGTTTATCGTTATCATCGCGTAAAATAGTTTCGCAAATAGAAATTTCATGGTGAAGATTCTTGAGCATTGCGAGATCTTTTGGCGCAAATGTGTGGGGCTCGAAAAGTTTTGGATAATTGGAGCACAGTTTGGGTTCAATTTTTTCCATTTTCTTTTCCTCGACAACTGTGTCTCCATTACTAGTTTTCACCCTAGCATACGGTATTTGAACTTCTTCTGATAAATATACTTTCTTGTGCAAGTGTCCGTTGTCCGAAACTAATCTTTTCCCATTGATGTTTATGTTGCTCAACGAGCGACCTGAAAGATAATTAATTATTTTCACTATTCAATTACTGAAATTAATTTAAAACTTAAAATATTGTCTATCATTTTTTTAAAAAAATTGAAATAAACATTTAATTTTATATTATATTAATTTTCTAATAATTTTAAAATTCGATAAATAATTCTAATAATTTTAAAATTCAATTAACTAATAGTTAATTAATAGATTAATTAATAAGTTTAAAAACTTACTCAAACCAACTTCGTTTTTACCATCACCGGAAACGCGAATGACGATGAATTTCTTAATTGATGAAATTAGACTGCTCTATATGGAGTTCCAGCCCAAAACTAAAAAAATAAGAAACATATAGGAGCCACAGTACTTTTTTTAAAATAGGGAAAAGGTGAATAATTCCCCCAAAAAAAGTAACTAAAAGGTAACAATAAATGTACTTCTTGCTTATCACTTTTACTTATTGGAGTGTGAAATAATTGAATTTATAAATCATTAAAATTTAGAAGAATTTAATTTTTAACTGATTGAAATCTGATATACTTACCATCAATATAAAATTCCAAATTATTGAATAATTGAATAAATAACTGATTAAAATTTGAAATAATTTAATTGAAATTGAATAAAATTTAGATTAATTGCATTTTTATTTGAATGGAATCAATAATAGTTTAATTTTTATATTTTTAAAATTTAGATTAATTGAATTTTTAACTAATTTGAGTGTAGAATAATTGAATTTATAATTGATTAAAATTTAGAATAATTGAATTTTTAATTGACTGCAATATTAATCATTAAGTTTTCAATTACTTGGAATTTTATTTATTTGAATTTGAAATTGATTAAAATTTAAAATAATAAAATTTTGTAATTAATATTTGGAGTAATTGAATCTGTAATAATTAATTACATTTTTAATAGATTGAAGCTCAGAATTGAATAATATAAAAAAGATAAAAATTCTCAAAATAGATGAAATAGGGGACAATTTAATAAAATAGGTAAAATAGGTGACAAATTTGAAAATTAGTGAAAAAGGGTGAGAGGTGACAGTCTGTAATCTCTGGACTTCATAAATTGGAAATTTGCAATTTTTATTTTTATAAAAATATAATTATGCGGGATTATGCGATTATTAACTATAATTTTACGAGAAAATAATAAAAATAATAAATACTAAATTAATATTTTTTTAGCCAACTAATTGACCACTGATACTCGTTTTCATTTTACTTTTCAAATTCATTAAAAAAAGGCTTTTGTAAATTTTTATTTTTTACATTTTAAAGCAAAATTATATTTTGCATCAAGAACGGTGGAAATGTACATACGTTTCTCTATCATCCCTCGAAATTTCAGTCTGAAATATTCCATCATTTTAAAATAAGATTGAAACTAAGAAACCCTATTTATTGATATAAATTCACATTGGACATTGCAAGTTTGTAGCAAAAATGAATGCTATTTGAGATACTATTTAAAAGATATTTTTAAATTAAAAAAAATGTATCAAAAATAATAAAACTAAAATTTTTAGTTTTTAAATGTTTTTAGAATAAAAAAAAATATTTTCGAGAAAATTAGGAATAATTTTGAAAATATTTCATTTTTAATATTTTTTTTTAATTTTTTAATTAATTTTTTATGGTTATTGAATTCCTCGTAAAAAATTATATAAAAATAATTTTTAAAAAAAATTAAATTAATTCTTTATATTTATATATATATATATAAAATGAAATTGTCTCAATAAAATTATGACAATTGAAAAACGGAACTTCAAGAGGTTAACTCTATAACAGTAATTTGTTTTCACATGAGTTCTCCATCTATTTGACAATAGTATTAATTTCTTAAATTTATAATACAATTTATTTCTCCTATTTCTGAGAAATGGCGTTTTTAGATAAGTCAACATTTATGCAAACGTATGAAAGAGCTTTCGAATTATGGGAAGATGCCTCAGGTAAGTGTATAATAATATTACAATTTTATCATAAAAGCTCGAAATCAATTAAAACTATAATTTTCTATATCAAAAAAATAGTTTTACCAAACCACTTTAATTAAAATAATTTTAAAATGTATATTTTTATTAAAACTATATAATTACCTAGTTATTTGAACAGATTTTGGTTTATTTGTCGTTATCCGTTTGGAAAAGTTAACTGGGCGCCAATCTGACCCAAACTTGGGTTCCCAATATCCAAAATTTTAATTATTACTTCTTTATTTCTTTATTTCTAAAGTCAAAAAACCTAAAGATATAAAAAAATTAAATTCTAAAAATTTTAATAAAATAATATTTCCTCTATAAACAAGTAATTATTCATTAGTTATTATAATTAATTATTAATTATAATTCTAAAAAAGTGCATGAACTTACCCGTTTACCGTTACCTTACTTTGCAAGCTTAAACTGTAATTTTACACTGTAATTTTTTATATTCCTATTTTTATTCTCCAGGGGCTTGCGTTAATTCTTTGACGTCAGGCATGACGTACAATGAAATGGACTATGTGTTAGATGCAACATGTCCCTGCAAGAATTTGGAACGTGAGTATTATTATTTTTAAATTAATATAAATATCAATTTATATAGGACAATACTATAAAGTTGCAAGATTGATAATGAAAAATCAGTAGTGATTGGAAAACCAAATATGGTATGTTTAATATATATATTATATATTTATTCAACATCTAAGAGGTTGAAAATATATCTACTTCTATATTTTATGTCTATAATTTTCAGATATAATTTAAGATAAATTTTAAATTACATCAAAAATATATTTATTGTTTTTAACTAATAGAAAAGTAAAATTATTTATATAATTATTTCTGACAGTTAAAAAATTTAATATTTTTTTCAATTACACTCACATTCCCATTACTCAGAGTCATGTTAAAAAATATGAATACATCAATAACTGTTGACTCATTTCCCATTTCAATTTTTAAAAAACATCTGAAACAGAAAAACCATATTATAGAGATATTTATGACGACCAACATTAAACTCTGATTCATAGAGAAAAAAATTCAATGTGTTTCCTCTCAACTGAAGTGGATCCATAACTGCTAAGAATCTATATAAAAAACAGTATTAGAAACTGCAGACTTGGTTTGAAATAGTGCGCTAAAGTCAATTGTTGATCTTTTTTCTTGACGACTTCTGTGCTTTTCAATATTTTTTGCGGCGCAGACGTGGCAAATGTTGCGCAGTCCTCTGAAGAAAATATTGAAAACAATCTACTGACTCATTTGTAGATTCTCTTGAAGATTTTTTGAATTTAAAAAGAACATTTTATACTACCATCCTTAAAATTTTTCAGTGCTTCTTATAACTCATGCTCTCCTGTAAAAAATAGAATCTTTCTTTATCTATGTTATATATTTTATAAATATAAATAAAATATTATTTTTCAAAAATTATTTTTTTTTTAAATTAAAAAACATTTGTCTTTGAAAAACTTTTTTTTATTCTTCTGAAAGGTATTTTTTTAAAAATTCACATTTTTACCCTTTTAAAAATCAAAAATATTATTCATTTTTTTAAAAATCAGCATGTGATTTTTAGATTTTTTGTTATAGTGTGATTTTGAAAGTACTATAATTTGAAGTTGAAGAATATCCGCTTTCAAAAAAAACAAAAAGAAGTATTTTGTACTAAATAATTTTTTATGAAACAGAAACAATTATTATTTATGAAAAGTAAATCAAATAAAAAATTTTGACATTAAGTTTATTTGACTTGGAATTTAATCAATTTATTTATCTATTTATTTTTAGAAAAAAAATGACATTTTCATGTATAGTGTACTAAAGTAGCTATAATATTTTTAAAACTTTGCTAAGAAAAAATATTTTAAAAAATAACGTTTTTGATAAACATTATCATTTTTTAAACAATACAAAAAATAATTTATAAATAGAAAATTCCTAGATTTAAAAACAAATTCCCATGGGTTTTCTTTTTTTTTCAAAATTGAACTGAATTCCTGGGTTTTTAACGATTTCTTGGGTCGCTAAACACCCTGAGGTTAATGCTTTACTCATTTTCGTTCATTTTTAATATTTATTTCGAAATATATTTAAAAAACGTATAATTATAAATGTACAATTGAGATTTATATATTTATATTTTTTTAATTATTTATTAAATTATTTATTTACATGATGGTAATTTCTAAAACTTAAGAAAAGATAATTTGTTTTGCATTTTATATTATATGAAAAATATTTTCCAATAGTCGATGAAGATGAGAGAGATGGCTACACGGATGTATGGTTGGAGGTGAAAAGGTATTATTGCTTCATTACAATCCTATGCGCAGCAGAGAGGACATTCGCAGAAATTGAAAAGTTTATTGAAAAAAATCAACGCACTCCAAAGAAAGAGGAGATTTTTGACTTGATGGCAAACCATCAAGGAATATCGAGATCGATGCAGAAAGTTTTGAACATTTGGAAACAAATGTGGGAGCACGGAAGGGGACCAGAAATTGATGCGACCCCTGTGATGGCTGTCTTCAAGAAGTTCAATGAACTGTCTCTGGGTCTTGTAGGTAAGAAATTCAATTTAACTAATAAAGGTGTTAAGATGTCTACTAGTCTTGAAAGTTTTGAAAATATCCTGAAATCTTAAAATATGTCCTGAAATGTCTTAGAAAGTCCTAGAATTTTAATTTTTGTCTTTGAAATTTTTAAGTTTTCAATTATTTGGTTGAAATTCTAAATTATATGTTTCATTTTATAGTTACTTCAAAAAATATTATTTTATTAAATGACTTGATGGTTTTTAGTTAACTTTATTATTTCTTAATAGCATAAAAATTTTACTTCTTTTTATTTAAATTCTGTTTTAAAGTTTACATGTTAAGTGAAATAAAAAAGTAAAATGATTTAATGAAATGTTGTAGAAAAATAGGAAATTTCTCCTGCAAAGTCCTGGAATTTAAAATCAGATTTTCAGTAGACACCCTACGTGCAAAAAGACCAAAAAATCGGGGCCATATTAATTAATTTTTTATTATTTTTATAGATAAGGATCAAGTGTGTAGACACGGTTCTCTGGCGGAACATTATCAAAATGAAGCTGCAGGAGCAAATGTGCCACAATTAAATTAATATTTTCGATTTCTTTTTATTTTATGAATTAAAAACGAAATTCGACCATATTATTAAAACGTTACTTTGACCTCTATAATTTCTATCAAACTAAAATTTATTCAATAAAACTTTATATTTTTAAATTAAAATTCGCATTTTATTTTTCTGATGTACAAATTTTTAGATATTATGTCAGCCAGTTTCAAGTAGGGGTAACTTTAGGCGAACATGCCAGCCAAATATTTAATGAAAAAAATTAAAACGACATTTTTTTATGAATCTGAAATTTCTTCTTTTATGTATAAATCTTTAAAAATAAATAAAATAAATTATAAAAAAAAAATTTTTAAAAACGAGCTCAGAGGCCATTAAATCTTTGAATAATTTTAACAATTGTGACAAAACTTCACAATTAAAAATTCCAAAAATGAAAAGGAAATATTTAATATTCCCAAGTGCGAAAACCAACACGGCCCAATACTGGCCCAGTATTGGCACAGACGGCACCGAGTCTTGGCAGACAATACTGGTCCGACTCTTGGATGTTAACTGCGGTTGGACGTCGGCGGCCGACAATCGGCAGCCATTATTGGCCCAATATTGGCTGCCATTACTGGCCCAATATTGCCAAAATAAAAAAAAAATAAATAATTATTTTAATTATTTAATTAACTAATTAATTCCTAATACTTTTGTAGAATATATCCGGATATTAGACGGAATCTTATAAACAAACGAAAATTTCTAACGCTAGCTGGGATCGAACTCGCACTTAACGCACCGAAGTCTAACAAACTAACCACTAGACTAAATTCACATGGAAATCTAAATGCAAAATTACCTTGATAAGCTACAACTGAAAATAACGAAAAATAAATTCTAAAATAAAGTAAATAAACGATATTATATTAGTAATTAATAGCAAATAAAAATAAAAATTAATAAAAAACTATTAATTACATAATTAAATTATATGTATTAATTTAAAAGAAATAAATATTCACTTAAATTAATAATTTCAGTCAGTTATAAATGGAAAATATATTTTTTAATTGTTTAAACTATTATTGTTTAAACAAATAAAATTTTCCCTAATTAAAATTTAAGCACAGTAATTTTTACTTGCTTCAATAATAGAGTCCTATTTCTCTGGGGCCGTTAGTGCACCAGTATTGACACAAGATTCGGCCTAATTTCGTCAACTCAGAAAACTTAAGGATCGGGGCCAATATTGTGCCATTATCCTGCCGAAAATCAGCTCAATTTCAGAAAACAGAGAAAAACTGAGAATCGGTGCTAATGTTGGCGCATTAATGGGCCAATATTGGGCCGCAATTCGGCCCAATGTCGGCAAATTAGTAAAATCAAGGATCGGTGACAATCTTGTACCATTATTGGGCCGAGATTCAGTCCAATATCGGCAAATTAGAAAAACTGATGATCGGTGCCAATGTCGCGCCATTGTTGGGCCAAGATTCGGCCCAATGTTGGCAAATTAGAAAAACTGAGGATCAGTGCCAATACTGGCACAGTAATGGGACGATTTGAATGCCAGTGTTGGCCCAGTAATGTCTGCCGAATTTTGGCAGACATTACTGGGCCAATCTTGGGCCGTATTGACAGTCCTGGTATTTTGCACTTGGGTTTATTTATTTATTTATTATATATTTACTCATCTGAAAATTCTCTAGATTGTCTTTATTTTTCAGTAATTTGTAAAAAATTTACTGTTGTACATTTCCGAATTTGTAAGAAAAATTCTGGAATCAGAAAAAGAAAAAAATTTTACTTATAGTAAAATTTATTATTCATTTTGTAAAATGTAATTATTTTTACAAAGAATTTTATTTAAAAAATACCTTTAACGATAATTGTTCTTCCATTTCGAGTGCCTTTAAAATATAATTCATAGATTTCTCATAATCTTGATTGTGATAGAAATAACTAAAAGCAATATGGATCAATATTTTTTTTGTCTCGCAATTTCACAATGCGCATACTTTTCTCAAACTGTAAATAAATTTATCGTAAAGTCAAACGGTTCGTTTATTAACTTTTTGCATCGAAAATAGCACATTTCCACATGAAAATTATTATCATCTGTAGCTTTTAATGAATATTCAGGGTGTCTAGTAATTTGTCATTTCAAAATTCCCGGTCTTTTCCCGGTTTTTTCCCGGGTTTTTAAATAATTTTCCCGGACAATTTTGAACTAAAATACCTACTAGAGTTTAATAGAGTAATTTTTTAACTGCATAAAAATGCATTTAAAAAACATTGATTTTCAAAATGATTTTTCATATTCTTCCGAATGGTGTAAACATTTTTTCAAAAAATCTAAAATTTTGACTCTTTTGAGAATCAAAAATTATTGACTTTTTTTTAAAATGAGTATTATTTTGAAAACTTAATTTTTTTAATGAAGCTTAAATTACCTAGACCTGTACTTCTGTCACCAAAATATAAAATTTTTTTTTTATATATATAAATTAATTAATTAATTATAGTTAATTAACAATGAACTATTTTACAAACAAATGAAGTTAGAGGGTGATTTTGATACTACCGCAATTTAAAGTTTACGAATATCTGTTATCAACGAATCCAATATGGAGTATTTTTTATTAAAAAACAATTATTTATTAAATGGCAATAAAAATCAAAATTTTTTATATTGAGCTTGTCAGATAAGGAAGTCAATTAGCTTTAAACTAGTAATTTTAGAATTACCGTAAGCTTATACATTTGTAAAATATTTCGTTTTTTATTAAACTTCATTTATTTATTATTAAAAACAAAAAAATGCCATTTTCATATATAATGTTCTGAATGTTTTTCTAAGAAAAACAAATTTTAAAAAATACCGTTTTAGAAAAAAGTTAAAAATATTTTTCATTTTCAAACAAAGGGTCGAAAAAAGTTAAAAAAAATTATAATTTTCTAAACAATACACAAAATACCCTATAAATAGAAAATTCCCGGATTTGAAAAAAAATTCCCGGTTTTTTCCTGGTTAAACTGAATTCCCGGCTTTTTCCCGGTTTTCCCGGTATAATTATTTAATTATATTTTTAAAAAATATTAAAACAAAAATATTTAAATCGAATTAATATAAAATTAAAAATTTTACAATTTACTTAGAAAAAAATATAATATTTAAATAATTCACCTTGTATTCCTTTGTTTTCATAAAATACAATCTCTGCGACAGTGCAAAGATATGAATGATTTTTCAGGCGAAACAGATTCCCTATAATTTGTGCATCAAATAATGTAAATTTCCAATTTTTTTCAACTTCATAAGCTTTTTAGAATATTCAATCAGCTCATCTGGTTTTGGTATTGAAAAATTGAAACAACTCTTCTAATTATTCGAAAATTCCTCGCAAAAAGATATGTGGTTGCAGCTTTCGGATCGTATTTTATTAAAATTTTCGCAAAATTTATTGCAATGTTTATTGTCTCTGTACAATAATTCACTAATGTCCAAGAAATAATTAAAAACACTGATATAAATTTTATCGTCAATCCTTTTGACGGCTTAGGTTTTTCACATTATAGTTTCATTATAAAAACATACACAGATGTTAGGAATTTTGTATATGGAATAAATTCCTTAATTTCGTTTAAATTCCAGGTGATTTTATCCACATGACACTGGGACAGATCATGAATAAATGGACAATGGAGACAATCAATGTCTTCTTTGTGATAATCTGAAGGATAACAAGTAGTAATTACTAATTTTATAAAATATTAAATTTCAAAATTATTATAAAATTGTATCTGAATTAATTTCATTAAATTTTTAATATGAATATCGTAATTTAATTTATTTAGGTATTTTTAGAATTTTCCAATTTTTTAAATATTTTTTTAAGCTCTGATTTTATTAACCCTTTTTGATTACATTTCACAATTTCAAAAATATACATAACTGTTAATTATTAAAAAAAAATATATATATGAAATGATATGGAAAAAGTTATTATTATAATAATAAGTATTCAAACGATCTGATCCAAATTTTTTAATATAAAAATTTTTGAAAATAAATATTTACTTTAAAGCTTATTTTTTAAATTGATAAACAATTTATTTATAATCAAAGCCCCCAAATAAATTTGATTCACAATAATAATTTTAACAAAAATTAATATTTCTATAATTATTAATTAATTTTCTATTATTATTGCTAAAGTTGGGCTTATTGAAAATTAAAGCAAAATATTAGTGTAAAAAATACTCATCTCAAAATAAGCAGGATCAACACTTTTAGTTATGAAACAATTTCAACAACATGATCAACAAAATAAAGAAAAGATGCTTTTTCTATCTGAAAATTGGAAAATTATTTATTTATAATCAAACAGTATTTATACCAATTATTTTTTAATAAAGTAATACAAAAATTAGAATAAAAACACTAACACATAACCTCAAGAATTCTAAAACTATATTTCATGTTCACATTATAAGTGTTTATAATATAATATTCTTAAACCAAAAACAATATTAAAAAAAATATTTAATTATTTTAATAAAATAAATTAATTACACTTACTTTTTTAATAAAATGTTTAATTGCTATTTTCACTTCTCTTTGTTTACTTTTCAACATTTTACGTAAACTTACGTAAAATATACTTTCCTCTAGTATAGGGGAAATCCCGAGCTGTCCGTCCTGGATCGTCTGCTAGTTCTATGTTTATTGTTGCTTATTGTTAACTACATAATATTACCCTCATTATTTTCATTTTTTAACGTAAATTTCATTCATTGATCGTGAGTGTAATTATATTTCTAAAAATAATTGAACATAAAATGCCTTGTAAATATTAACACAGTTTTTAAAAGGCGGATTCATAAAAATTTTGTGAATATTTTGCATAAGTGCGATAACAATGTGTATAGTGTTATATTCCTTTTTCAATTTTCAAGAAAATCTCATGAAACTAAATCAGACACAATTGTTCCCATTCTCCTTGCATTACAACGTATACGAAGTGAAAAAATATTTATTGGTACGATTATAAAATCTTAAAATTTTTTAATTCCTATTATTCAAAGTTTTTAGGTTATATTGACCACTATTGATTACATAGGGTCATTTGCGATAAATGTAAACAGTGGATTTTCCCATCAATATTTTATTGTATATTATAAAATTTTTCTAGTGAGAAAAGTAACTACTTTCTGTAAAAGAAAACTATTAGTTTTACCTATTAATGAAAAAAATATAGTTTAAGGTTAAAAACAAATTTTTTGTTTACATTTACACCAATTGACTCTATATATTAATATTCAAAATTTTTATGTACTTCATATAAATTTATGGGTAAAATTATTTAAACTAAAAAAATTTTGACAAAACTAAAAGTTTAGATTTTATTGGTGGCATAAATTGATATTATTTATATTATTATCTATTATTAAGCATATCTTGAAGCAAAGAAAAAAATATTTCATATTGATAAATAACGAAAAATATTGAGTGTAGGGTAACAGTTGCTTGAATCTGTCATGACTGTCCTAGTGAAAAAATATTTCAAATTCAATTTTAAAAATTGATATTTCTTCAAAAAGTTATTTTTTCTTGAAATGATAATTTTTAATTTTCATCTTTCAAAAAGGATTATTCAATTTCAAATTCATTGGAAAATAATAGGTTAAAAATTTACTTACAAGTGCTTCTTTTCACGTAAATATTAATATTACAGTAATATTACTGTAATGTTACAGTAATATTACTGTTAACCTTGATTTATTCATAAAGCATTGTAAACAGAAATATATTATAGGCTGATTGGCTTATTGGTTAGAACTTCTGACTCATATGCAATGGGTTCGGGGTTCAATACCCAGCTGGGGTACTTTTTTTCTTGAACTTAATGTTCTAATAACGGGTGTTTTCGAGGTTCGTGCTGACAGCGTGCTGTGAGGACGAAGGGGTTCTCATGTACTTTTTTTCTGAGTTTCACAGTTTTACATTTTGAAACTTATAAATTGTCACCTTGTGGTATAACGACTTTGGCCAAAATGAATTTCACGACTAATAAAATTATATTAATTAATAATTGATCAACAATACTTTTAATTAGTTTGATAAAATAATTAAATAATAATTAAAATTAATAAAATGAGTTAATTAGATGATTAAAAACAATTTTGATTATCGAAAATAATTGTTTTTCTGATTTATGTTGTGATGACTTCCGCTATCAATACGCTAGGAGCAAAACCATCAAGCATGCTATGAGCACAAGAATCCAGTGTTGACACAACATTTCTCACAAAATCACTAGAATGTATTTCTAAACAATATTAGAAGTTAAAGCCTATTTCACAAACTGATGATTTTCAAGGTACAATTAACCAACTAATTAAAAGTATTGTTGATCAATCATTAATTAATATAATTTTATTTAGTCATGGAATTTATTTTGGCCAAAGTCATTATATCACAAGGTGAAAATTTTGAAGTTTTAAAATGTTAAACTTTGGAACTCAATAAAAAGTAGGTGAGAACCCCTTCGTCCTCACAGCACGCTGTCAGCACGAACCTCGAAAACACCCAACATTACTGTAATATTATAGTAACATTACACGGTAATATTACAGTAACATTACTGGAATATTAATATTGAGGTAATATTACAGTGATATTGCTGTAATATTACAGTAATATTGTTGTAATATTACAGTAATATTGCATTAATATTACAGTAATATTACCCCGTAACATTACCATGAGGCAGACATTTTAATATTACAGTAAAATTACAGTAATATTACCGGGTAATATTACTGTAATATTACAGTAATATTATGCGCTAAATGGGAAGTATATATTGACTTGAAACAATAAAGTTTTCTAAAGTGCAAAGTATTTTTTTAAGTTTATAATAATATTTTCAATTAAATTAGGTTGAAAAACTATTTTTTTGTTTGTTTTAAAATAAAGAAAAACATCAATAGAATTTCTCAATGGAACTTTGCAGGGAATTTTTTAACTTGAGTTGGCTGATTGATTGTGACGTCATGAAGATACAGTTGTTCCGTCGTCTGCTAGTATGATGTGTTTATTGTTATGAACCACATTATTACAATATATTAATTTCCTTTTTAAATGTCAATTTAATCAATTGATTGTTTATATAATAATACTTGTAAGAATAATGGAAAGTGAAATTTTTAAAAGGCAGATTACTATAATTTTTGTGAATATTTTATATAAGTGTGTAGTCAACAAAATGTGTAGTCAGCGGTGTAGTGTTATATTAATTATATATTGTTCTATTATATTGTGCAAAATGCGACACAATTGTTAACATTTTCCTTGCATTATAACGGATAAAAAATGAAATAATATTTATTGGTATGGTTATAAAATATTTAAATTTTTCAATTTTTATTATACTCAATTTCTAGGTTAAGTTCACCACTCTTAAATGTACATACATTACATAGTTACATAATAACATTTAAAATTATTATGTACTTAACAAAATGAAATTTAAAATTCTCACAGTAAAATTATTTACATTAGAAAAAATTTAACAAAAAAAATATTTAAATTTCATTGATGACATGTCCTTCTTTTTTGCAATGATAATCAAAAATTTCAATTCCATTTGGTATTGAGACTCGAATGCGAATTTGGATCTTTCCAAAGCTTTTTCTTTATTTTAAAATTATATTAATTTAAGGGACCATCCATAAATAACGTTACACTTAAAGGCGGGGGGGGGGGTCAATAATGATGTAACATGCAACAGAAAAAATGGCGCTAATGTATGCAAAAAGTGTAACATGATGGAGGGGGGGGAGTCTAAAATGGTGAAAAATAGTGCAATGTAATTTATGAATGGTTCCTTAAAATATGTTATCATTAAATTTCCTTATTATTTGTTGCAAAAAGAAATGATAAAAAAATATTTTATATTAATATACAGAAATATTGAATTAATTATATTAAATTGTTTTACAATATAAAAATTTTTTATTAATAATAATTATATTGGTTAAAATTTATTTTTAAATGAAAGAAGAGATAACTTCATGCCATTTCACGTCACAGAGTTGAGCCAGCCCTTTTCTAAATCCATCATCTAATTTTTGTCGGCGTTTGTTTTGAAAATAATTTATAAGGAGATATAAAATTTTCGCTTTTTTTGTGTTTAATGTGATTAAAATTTTACCGAAATGGAAGACTTTGACAATATTTTGTTGTCTCTGAGAAAACAATTTAAAGGTACTATTTCTTTCGTAAATGAGAACGCAAAAAATGGTATATGTTATTAACCTCTAAAATACTATCAAAATATATAGTGGTAGCGATGATAATTATCGTCAAGGCAAGCGCTTAAACTTGTTTATAATAAATCGCCTTTATGGTCTTTTTTGGTAATAAATTTGACCCGCATTTAATTTTGATATCATAATTTAATTTAAATAAACAAAGCATATAATTTTTATTTATACGAAAAATATTTTCAAATTTTATTATTATTTGTTTTTAATATCTTCAGTACGGAAAATTGAGCTTGGCTAGACCTTCTAAAATTAAAAATTAGTTACGATCTGAGTAAGTTGAGTGGCACCAGCAATGAGCCAACCTATACTTTGTAAATTAGCGTTGTTAGCAGCGTTCTAGCCAGAGCCAGGATTGACTCTAGTCATTTTCAGAAGATTTTTCTACGCGGATAATGAATATTTAATTTAACAGGCAAGTTTATGAAGCTAACTTGTGGCAAAAGGGGATATTTCTATTTTAGAGTCATACTTTCACGATTTTACGAATTTTTTTATCTTTTCTTAAAAATAATTAGGTAATTGTATTTAACACCCTCTACAATATAACTATCAATCATTATTTATACCAAGTGACAAGTTTAAACAATTAAATATAATCATTTTACACATAAAATAATAGCGTTGGGTATAATAGCTCCTGGGTGGGTAAAATAGCCCCAGTTGATGGTAGTGAATTAGTGGGGCTGACTTTCTATGGGGCGTCTCAACCCATGAGAATGCTGGACTTTAAATGTCTCTGCTTAAAAATCAGCATTTGCTACGATAGTTAACTTTCACAGTGGAGTATCAAGTTTAATTAATTTCTTTAAAATATTTTCCTCGTATCGCATAACCTTGCTCAATTAACATTATTGAAATATAGAAAAATAATTCTAAAATATTTTGTTATTTAAAATTTTTTTTTTATAGTTACAAAATATAATAATTTATAATCAAAATATTTTTTAGATGTTCTGGATACTGTAAATAAAGGAAACACGTCAAATGAAAGTAAATCTTTAAATAAAAATACAGAAACATCATTTGGTATGTAAACTCAAAAACTAATTTTAAAAATTATTTAATTTCGTTGTTTAATAGTTGTATTATTGTAGTGTTTCCAATAGGGTCATTTGGGGTAATTGTAAGCAAGGGGTAAATGTAAACAGTAGATATTGCAGCTAAATTTACAAATTTAAAAATAAGTACGACGTCAATATTTCAAGCTCAAGTCATCTACAAGAGGTTTTGAGCATCGACAATTTTTTATTTTGACAATTGACAATGCCATACTCCAATTTCTCGCCTAATGCATAAAAGATTGAAAATCAAAGTTTTACTGTTTCAGTATTTTGTCTCGCATTTGCATAAAAATATACTAAAAATTCAAACCAAAGTTTCTAATTCTTCCTTACTTATGCCTTAACAAAAACTGACTTTGATTTTTAAAATTTGTCAATTTAGTTAATAAATAATAAACTGTTTACATTTACCCCGAGAATTTGACAACTCGGGGTAAATGTAAACAGCACTTTTAAAGCATGTATTTCATAATAAATCGAGGCAAAAGTTGTTTCTTTTTAATCGAGGAGACTTTTTAAAAATTTTCCATGTCGGACCAAATAAATAAAATGACGTATCTTGTGAGTTTTTACTAAACTTACTCAAAACGCTTAATTTGTGTTTTAATTAATTAAATTGTGATTATTCAATTATTATTTATCCACGACGAATTTTTTTCAAGTTTTTCTATTCCCCAATACAGGAGTAAACTTAAAATAATTTTGTTATTAAACATTTCGGAGAAATAAAGGTGTTTACATTTACCCCGAGATTTTGCATTTTTTGCAAAATTTCGGGGTAAATGTAAACAGCAGTTGTTAGCGATTCAAAGTTACCTGAATTTTTTAGTACTCCATAAAATTGTTCTATGGAACTAAAGTAATAAGTTTATGCAAAAGAAAACCGGAACTATTGCTTTTTTAAATAAAAAAACTTACTTTATTGTCGAAACTAAGCAAATCTGTTTACATTTACCCCAATTGACCCTATATATTTTTTATAATATTTTTAGAATATGAAATATAATTACCGTAAAATGGGGTACAGTTTTCATGACAGGAATTTTCGTCAATTTTTATAATTTTAAAAATCTCTTTTCTAATTTTTATAATTAAAAAAATCCTGTTATTCTTTTAGATGTGCACCAAACATTAGGGGGCTTCCATAAACCACATAGTCGGTTTAGGGGGTGGGGGAGGGTACAGTGAAATTATACGGTAACCTATGTAGGGGAGGGGAGGTTGAGGTTGAAACCATGACTAGAGGAGTTTAACTAATTTATTTAAAATTTTATAGTAGAAAAAATTTATTTTTTGATATTTACTCTCTAAATAGATTTGATAATAAATTATCTGATAGTATAATATTTTTTGAATAAAAGTAATAAATATATCTAAAGTATTCAATTAAAAGATTGAAGTTTTACTATTATTTTATTTTGTAAAATTTTATTACTCTCTAAATCTGAAACAATAAGAATGTTTACTAATTTGAATTAGTGATATAATTTTGGCCCCTATCCTTAAGTTTTCTGAGTTGATAAAATTAGACCGAATCTTGTCTATTAATCTTAATACTTCAAAAAAAAAAGAAAATTGAAAAATATGACTTGAAAATATTTTTATAAAAATTTTTTTATATAATTTTTCCACAGAAATTAAAAATTAATTACTTTTAATTTTTTCTATAATAATGGAAAAGTCCAATTCTTGGAAGGAAAAGAAGTTCAATCCTTGGAAGAAGGAAACGGTCCATGTAAGAGAATACCTCAAAAAAAAGATTCTTTTGTTATAGGATAATATTATCTTTCATATGATAAAAGAAATATAAAACAATTTATTGTATAAAAGTTACAATTAATTATAATAAAAATTAACTTCATTTCTAATTTATATATTACTAGGGGGGCTTCGCCCACCTGCGCGCTTCGTACACCAATCCCTCCATTTTTTAATTAAACGTTTCATAAAAATATTAATAATAATAATAATTATTATTATTATTATTATTGCTATTATTATCAAACTTTATTTTTGTTAACTTTAATAATAATATTGGTTTTAGTTTATTTCATAAAAATGATTAATAAATAATTATTTATTTCTATATTTCAATGTTATGTTTTGACATAATGCTGCAATTCCTGATCTTTAGGTCAAAAATCAGGCCAATTTGACTTAAATTTAGATGTAATTTTTGAATTAATTCTGTAATTTATTATTATTATTATTAAATTTATTATTATTTATTTACTTTATTATTTATTATTATTTTATTATTTTTAAATTACACTAACGATTTTAAGTAATATTTATGAAAGTATTATTAAATTTAATCCTTATAATTATTACACTTATGAAACTTCATTATTCATGACACTTTCTGAAAATATGATGTCATTTTTGTAAAAAATAATTTTTAACAAAGATTAAATTAGCTATCAATGTCAAACTCTTGATTTTGCATCGTATTCATAATGAACAAAAAAAATCTTTATACTGTCTTTTTTGTAAAAAATTATCACTTTTTAAAAACTTGATAGTTTTATTGACAGCTGCCAACTGTCAAACTGTCAAATTGACATCATATTCTAAATGAGACCCCAAAAACACTTATATTATTATTTTTGTAAAAAATACAACTGTTTGGAAAAGTTGACAGTTGCATTAACATCTGTCAACTGTCTATTTCATATATTCGTAATCAGCAACCACAAAAAACCCATAAACTATTAATTTTATTACAAAATTTCACTTTTTAGAAAAGTTGACAGTTATATTGACAGCTGTCATTTACCTAACTGTCAATTTGACATCAGATTCGTAATCAGCGACCCCAGAAACCATTATATATTAAATTTCATAAAAATTCATTAACCAAAATTTATTGAACATTTATTTATTATTTAAAAATAGAAAATAGAAAATATAAAAAATTAATTTTCGTACAGACGTGCACTTTTAGATATTTCCATGGTCTGAACTTCATCCAGTTCATGAACAATGACCTGTTTTTCTTTTATTGGTTTTTTTCTTTTCGCAGTTCTTACTCCCGCCTTAGATTTTTGGCGTTTAAATTTATTGATTGTTTCAATCTGTGACATTTGAATCTAAAAATGTTTATAAAGTTAATAAGAAATTTAATATAATATATAGGGTGATGGTTCCAGAAAATAGAGAAGAATTCAGGATTTTTGTGAAGAGTACTAGAGAAATATACAAATTTTATAACCTAGCTGCGAATTTCAGTCGATCACTAGAGTTGGTTCGTCGGCCTATGGTCGGCTCAACTATGCTGCCACAATGGTCGACATGACTTTGGTAGCCACAATTGGGCCAACTATGGCCGCCATACTTGGATCGACTTTGGTTGCCGTAGTTGGGCCGACTTTATTTTTCAAGCTGTAGTTGTTGAGACTTTTTTTTTGTTCTTACCCAAGTGCGAATTTAGATTGTCTGCCAGAGTTGAATGGTTGGCCCAAGGTTGATCTAACTTTGTCATGCAAAGTTTGCCCAAGTTAGCCCAACTTGGGCAATTACATGTGCCCATGGTTGGGCTAACTTTACATTCCAACTCTGGGCTGCAAATTTTTGCCAACCATCGGGCCAACCTTAACCAGAGTTGGTCCAACCGTTGGCAAAACTCCTTCAAACATAGTTTAAAAGACCTAACAGCTTTGATTGGCCAAACTCTCGGCCATGGTTGGCCCGAAGTTTGGCAAAACTTCAGCATACCTAGTTTAAAAGACTTCAGAGATTTGGTTGGCCAACGTTTGGGCCATGTTTGGCCTGAAGGTTGACGAAACTTCACGAAACGTAGTTTAAAAAACCCTCAAACTTTGGTTGGCCCAACTGTGGATCATGGTTGGCCCTACAGTTGACAAAACTTTGAGAAACATGATCAGGGTTGCTAGAAGTCAGTAAAATATAAGAAAAAAAATGTTTTATTAGGGAGATTTTTTAAATTGAATGAAATTAGAGATAAAAAATTGACTAAAATTTTTAAAACATTAAACAAAATTTATTTTAAAATGCTTTTAATTGCTTCTTAAAGCACTTAAAATAAACATTGGGGAACTTTTTTGAAAATCGAAACTTTAAGGTGTGGAAAGCCACGAGGGGCCCAGGCTGGGCTCCTGCTCTTTGCCCTCGTGGTTCCCTCCCCAAAAATTTTTTAAAGTCCAATTCAAAATTTTTTTTTTAGTTAAAAATGTTTATTTCAAAGTTCTTTAAATTGCTTTTTAAAGCACTTAAAATAAATATTGAGTGACTTTTTGTGAAAATGGAAACTTTAAGTTGTGAAAATTCACGAGGGCCCCCGACAGGATCCATACTCTTTGCCCTCGCGGTAACCTGCCCAAAAATTTTTCAAAGTCCAACTTGAGAAAAAAAATTTTTTTAAAAAGTTTATTAAAAAATGACTTATACTGTATTTTGAAGTATTTAGAATAAACGTAAAGTGACTTTTTTTTTCATCAAAAGTTGAAGTTACCCAACTCAAAAATTTTTTTAAGTCTAAATAAAAAAAAATTTTGTTTAAAAAAGTTTAGTTTAAAATGCTTTACATTACATTTTAAAGTATTTGAAATAAACATTGAGTGTATTTTTTTAAAAATGAAATTAATTAGAAAAAATTCATTTAAAAATTGTAGGTTCTTAAATAAATTGTAAAAAATTGTATTTTTAATTTAAGAATCTATTGTTTATATATTTATCAATATATTTTATAAAAATTAAAATTTTAGTAGTTGCAGTTTATATGGACATGTCAAATACAGAGGTTCACAAGTCGTATTATTAGCCGCGCGCGTTAGTTGTTAGGTCGTTAGGAATAGGTTAGAGTAGGTCGAGGATTCGATCCCTGTAGGGTTCAAATTTTAATTTAATTTCCAGAAATTAATTTAAAATGTCCAAGCGCATAAAATATTAATTATCATACTCAAATAATAATTTTTATTTATTGTTTAAATTTTTTTTTTTAATAGAATGAAACATTTTAAGAAATCCAGACAATTAAACAAGAAATTTTAGTTAAATAGACTTGGAAATTTTTTAACTGAAAAATTTAATAATAATATTTATAATAGTTTATTCTGGTTAGAAAAACAATAATTCTAGCTATTATAAACATTCGGGTTCTTTTATTTATTAATTTTTGGAAAGGGGAAATCCACGTGGAATATATGAGGATTTTCCACGTGGAGTCCACAAGGGAAAGCATGTCACGCCCTCGAGGGTCCCCGCCTGAATCGCCCTCATGGATTCCACTAGGAAAGAGGACAATCTACGCGGGCCCCAGTGGGGCCCCTCGCCATTTTTCCATATGGGCTGTCATAATATCTATTAATTTTTATTGTCCATGTCCTTGTAAGAATTTTTTATGATACTCAATAATGAATGGTATATATTTTGAAAATTTTCAATTTTTTTAAAAAATAAAAATTTATCCTATTGATATCCTGGATATTTCTGAATATAAATGGGACGTCATCTGGATATCCAAACAATATCTTTTGCTGTACACGATGAGATAAGAGGGTAATCCCCTCACTATATCATTTATAAGTAAAATATTTTGAGAGTAAAAAAGTTAATTGATATTAAATTAAATATTTTACATTTAACTCGTATATTAAACATGATCTTCAATTTGACCTTACTTGTTTCTGGTTGGTAGATTCATTTTCAGTTTCCATTTCAATATCGTGTTCATTTTTTAAATGATTTTCTAATTCATAGTTATTTAATTGGAGTTGGCCACAGACTGTACAGTGGACACGATTTCTCCCCTGTTTATTTTTGATTTTCTCCTCCGTCTCCAGATCCAATTGATTATAAATCTCCTCTACATAAAATAAGAAAACATTGGAATATGTTTCTAATTTTATACTCTATTATTATATACTATTATAAAACTGCCAATGTCGCGTTATTGTTGGGCCGAGATTCGGCCCAATGTCGGCAAATTAGAAAAACTGAGGATCGGTGCCAATAGTGGCACAGTAATGGGACGATTTGAATGACAATGTCGGCCCAGTAATGTATTCGGCAGACATTACTGGGCCAATCTTGGACCGTATTGGCAGTCCTGGTATTTCGCACTTGGGAATGGGTAAAATAGCCCCACGAATCCTTAATTTTCAATTTTTCACACTTTTCTCGAAAAATACACAATAGAAAGTTAGCGAACTACGTATACACCATCACAATTAAATTGACAACACTTATCTCGAATATTTTGCAGAACATTTTTGAAATACCCGATATACAGTATAAAATTTACAAACTTTCGAAATTTTGAGTCTGACTTTCATGACTTTACGAATTTTTTTATCTTTTCTGACAAATTATTAAGCAATTGCATTTAACGCCCTCTACATTATAACTATCAATCATTATTCACACCAAGCGGCAAGTTTAAACAATTAAATATAAAAATTTTGCACATAAAAAATTAGCGATGGGTATAATAGCCCCTAGGTGGGTAGCCCCGGTTGACGGTACCAAAAATTTTACAAAAACATTACTTCCTCCATGAGAATGCAAAATCTATTTTTTTTGTCGATGCAGACGAAAAATTAAAAAAATCTATGCATTTCTTTTTTTTTTAAATTATTTTCATAAATTTTATATAAAATGTTTACAAATCTTGGCCGAATCAGTATCTTTTCCTGCAGAAACATCAAAAGAATGAAACATAAATTTATTTTTTTAAAAATTTTAATTTGAAATATGTTTATATATTCTTGAAATAACCCCATAAAAAAGTTAAATTTTTTAAGCTACCCAGCCCTGCAATTTAAATTTTGACCCTTTACTTAAAATGCGCTGAAAAACTTGTTTCTGAACTTTCCAAGCCTATAGTTTATTTTCTTTTTATCTAAATTAGTATCAATTTAAATATTTTCTTTCATCTGAACACTTACAGTAATTTTTATTAACAGGATTGAAAGAAATTAAATAGACTAAAGAAATAGAAATATATATAATTTATAGAAGAATTTCTTACGAATTTCTGGTGGTATTTCTTCTATTTCATCAAGTAGCTCAACTTCTGAGACAGAGGCTGCAGCTTTATCGAGATTCGAGGAAGAAACATTCACGACTACATCTGCTGAATTGCACGTGTTGATACCAAGATTCTCAAAATGATGCTGCTTATTTGGGGTTTTCTCAAATTGTGCGGCAGAGGTTGCAATTTCAATCAAATTCACGTGAGATTGATTCGTTAGTTCACTTGTAGAAGTACATGTACCAGTAGAAAGGGACTGTGGGTGTTGTTGCTTATTTGGAGTATCAACTGATTTACAGTAGAATGGATTAGAGCAGTTAGGATCGACTATAGGAATACTTAGATGGGATAAAGAGGAAATATTTACTTACAAATTTCTGATTTTTCTTCTGCTTCAAAAGGAATTTCGAATTGTATGGCAGAGGTTGTACCTTTATGCAAGTTAAATTGAGAAGCTTTTATGAGTGAAAGTTTACTTTCTGCTGCAGTAAACTTATCGACAGAAGAAAAATCGAAGCTTATTTGCTTGTTTCTAGTTTCAGCTGATTTATATTGGAATAAATTATACAAGTTGGAATGGATTGTGGGAACAATGTTAGGTAGCAATACAAGAAAACATTACTTACAAATAGCTGACGATGTTTTTTCTTCTTTTTCAGTGGATATCTCTGCTCCTCCAGCAGAGGTTGCAACTTCCTTCATATTGAAGTATGAATGATCCATTATTACGTTTGTGGAAGAACACACAACGACGCCAAGGGACTTACAATGTTGTTGTTTATTTGTCGTATCAACTGGGTTTTTTTAGGAATGGATTACAGGAATTCGGATGGATTATAGGAACACTTTGTTAGGATAGGATTAAGAGGAAAATTTACTTACGAATTGTTGATGGTGTTTCTTCTCTTTCATTTAGTATCTCTACTTCAACGACTGAAGTTTCAAATGGTTCCAATTGAGAAGATTCCATGACTATAACTGCTGAAGTAAACGTATCGACAGAAGAAGACTCAAAGTCTATTTGCTTGTTTGCAGTTTCAGCTAATTTATATTACAATGAATTATAAGAGTTGGAAAGGATTATAGGAATACTGTTAGGTAGGATGAAGGGGGAAAATCACTTACGAATTGTTGATGGTGTTTCTTCTCTTTCAGTGGGTTTCTCGACTTCAACGACTGAAGTTCCAACTGGTTCCAACTGAGAAGCCTTCATGAGTGTTTCTACTGAAGTAAACGTATCGACAGAAGAAGACTCAAAGTCTAATTGCTTGTTTGTAGTTTCAGCTGATTTATATGGTAATGAATTATAAGAGTTAGAAAGGATTATAGGAATACTGTTAGGTAGGATGAAGGGGGAAAATTACTTACGAATTGTTGATGGTGTTTCTTCTGTTTCAGTGGGTATCCCGACTTCAACGATTGAAGTTCCAACTGGTTCCAATTGAGAAGCTTTAATGAGTGTTTCTGCTGAAGTAAACGTATAAACAGGAGACTCGAAGTCTAATTGCTTGTTTGTAGTTTCAGCTGATTTATATGGGAATGAATTATAGGAGTTGGAATGGATTATAGGAACACTGTTAAGTAGGATTAAGAGGAAAAATTACTTACGAATTGTTGGTAGTGTTTCTTTTCTTTGAGTGGGTATCTCGACTTCAACGACTGAAGCTCCAACTGGTTTCGATTACAATGGATTTAGAACTGAATGAGATGGAATGAATAATAAATATTAGTTATCACTTACGAATTGCTGAAAGTGGTTTGTCTTTTCTGATTGATGTCTCGATTTTTCGAATAATAATTTTTTCTTTTCTGCAGATCAAGTCTGAAGGTTCGTGGATTTCAGTGGAAGTAGACGCATTATCCATCAGAAGCGTTTCCAACTCGGTGGTTTCAAGAGTGTTGTATGTAGCGGCTGGTTTGGATTACAATATAATAAGAACAGAATTGACTAGGATTAGGAATAATCATTAGGCACTACTTACAATTTTCTGAGGATGATTCTTGTCTTTCGGTCTCGACGATTGCAGTAGGAATTTCTTGTTCGTTTAATTGAACTAAAGAAATTGCACTTTCCATGGAGAGTAGTTCGGAGTTAGTGCTTGATGGACCAGTTGCTTTTAAAAATAAAATACAAATAAAATTTTATTATTTAAAAAGAATATTAAACAAGACCCTTACTTTTAATATTCAAAAGTATTAAGAATTAAAATGAATATAATTTCTATCATTGAAAAGTACTTTAAAAGCTTATCTTAAAAACTTGACTTTATGTTTGCATTTAACTCTACATTCTGCAGAGGAAGTTTAATTATTAGACCTTTTATTTTTAAATTTGACCAAAATGTTGTGTTTATATTTATTCTTGTACTTTTAAACATCAAATAAGAAATTATCTTAAGGGGAGATTCCACTGGTTTTTATTTTTTTTTTTGAGATTTTTTTGTATATTAAAAAAAATATATGTTACTTAAAATTTTTTTATATTAAAATACATGTCTTAAAGTAATAAAAAATAATATAATTTTTTTTTAAAATGGCGTCTTAAAAATTTGCTGCCAAAAGTGGTCCTCTTTTAAAGTTTGTCACACTTTTTTCTCTGCAACTGTTAATCTAAAATGAAAAAGGTAAAAACTTTCTTAATCTGCACCATTTTGGCTATCGTGTTGACTAGAATCAGAAATATTTATTGAAAAATAACCGAATGACAGACTTTTGAATGTTTTTACTATAATTTTACAACTTTTATTGTTTATAACTTTTTTAAATATTAATGAATCTTCAAAATCCTAGTCCACATGAAAACTACACATTCAAGGAACATGCTGTCCAAAATTCAAGTTAATTGGTTAAAAATTGTTAAAATGGGAGTGTGACAATGTTGAAAATATATATTTTCGAGAAAAATGCGTTTAAAGTTTTTATGTAAAAATTTCTGATAATATTTTTCAAATAGCCAAAAACTAAATGGATTCGCCTGAATTTTGTTACTCGGGGGTTTTCGGGGTCGCTGATTACAAATTTGATGTTACTTTTTAAAAATTCAAAATAGCGGATTCAATATGGCGGACGAGTTTTACAAGAATTCATCACATTTACTGGAAACACTTTACTCGAGAGTTTACGAAATTAAATAAGGAAGGATCGAATATGATGAAAGAATTCTTAAAAACTGGCTTCAGATTCGTAATCAG
This sequence comes from Leptopilina boulardi, assembly GCF_019393585.1. NCBI lineage: Eukaryota > Metazoa > Arthropoda > Insecta > Hymenoptera > Figitidae > Leptopilina > Leptopilina boulardi. The sequence goes on from NW_026137714.1 coordinate 456,918, forward strand.
CGACCCCAAATATCCCTAGATACCATGATTCAGATAAATTCAACAATTTTTAAAAACATTTGTCCGTCTTATTGGATTCGCTATTTTCATTTTTTTAAATCTGACTTCAGATTCATAATCAGCAACCCCAAAAATCCCCTAGTAACAAATTTCAAGCCATTTGGCCCATTTTTAAAATTATTTCAATTTCTCCGCCAGATTAGATCCGCCATTTTGAATTTTGAAAATCTGATGTGAAATTCTTATTTAACGACCCTAAAAATAACCGAATAAAAATTTTCCATCGTAATTGGGGACTTTTAACTTTTTTTAAAAATGTTTTTACGCCATATTGGATTCGCCATTTTGTAATTTCGTAGTCGCTGCTGCTTATTATAAAAAGAAACTCTTCAAGATAGTTTTGCAAAAAGATGCATTGAAATCGGTTAACATTTGCCTCTTGAACAGAATTTCAAAACAAACATTGCACTTTTATACCACTGTACCTCGCTTCGCATGAAAGGGGTGGCGTTTTCGCTGTCATAAGTACTCGTAAGGGTGAGTTTTGTGCATCAGTCTATTTTTACCGTATTCTTAGGTAACAATACTAACCAAAAATAAAAAATAAAAATTTTCGATTTTTTGAAAAAAAAACGAGTGGAATCTTCCCTTAGATTTAAATTAATTTTAACCTGTAGGTCACAAGTGACCTTAAAATTAAAAACAAATAAAATAAATATTACACTAGCGCTTTTACCTCAATTTTTTAAGGTGGTTATAATTTAATTTTTAGTAAACATATGTCCTCAAATTTCACACACATTTTGAGAGTGGAGGATGTTACGGGCAAAATTACCTTGTCCACGATGTATCCTTGAGAAGTGCATGTTTAAATGATGCTGTTTCTTAAAATCCCTTACACACAATGGACATTTGAATGAGGTTTTTTGAATATTTACTAACTCCACCCTTCCGTTATTTTCTCGCATCACTGCTTCAACTTTATCATTTTCCTCTAATTAATTATTATTATTATTATTAATTAATTAATTATTATTAATATTATTATCATTATTATTATGTCCCAAAATTCCCGTGCAGTCAATTTTTTGTTCGATGAAATTGATCAATTGTTTTAGATTTGGTATTTTTTAACCAAGGGGTTGGCTTTTGCAATAAATTTTTCTTTATTTCGGTAGCCCAAAAATAACCCAAAATTAATTTTCAGTTAAATTTTTATTAGGATCAATTTTTTTAGAAATGATGTTTCTTTGACCAAGTGGTTGGTTTTTGAAAAAAGTTGTTTTGTCCATTTTGAGAGCTTAAAAATAGCCATAAATTTCTGTTTAATCATTTTTTTATTTGAAGCAATTTTATTGAAATGGTCTTTCTTTACCAAAGGGTTTGTTTTTTGGAAAAAGTTTTTTCTTCATTTTGAGAGCTCGAAAATAGCCCGAAAATCATATTTAGTCAATTTTTTTCGTATCAATTTCTTTAAAATTGGTGTTTTTTTACAAAGGGAGTGGTTTTTGAGAAATGTTTTTTGTTGCTTTCTACAGCCCGAAAAAAACCATATAGTTCCTGTTTAGTCAATTTTTTTCGGATCAATTTTTTTAGAAATTTTTTTTTTTGCACCAAGGGGGGTGGTTTCTAAAAAAAAAATTTTCTTCATTTTTCACACAAGTACATAATTATTCACTTTTTAATAGTCAAATAAAATATTAATTTAATGAAATACACTTTTTTAAATGTAATTCAGAAAAAAAATGTTGCCCTTGGATATGAAAAATATGGTAATATCTATAGAGGTCAATTTTGTAATATTTCACGAATTTATGTTCACCTTCATTTCGCGAACGTTCAATTCTCTCCATAAGCTTTCGAGTCGCCCCCACAAGAATATCCATTCCATTTAAAATTTCTTTCCTTCTTCTTGCAGGTTCCATTCGGCGATCGATGTTTTTTTGAATTTCACTCGATAATTTTTCTATCCGTTCTTCCATTACTTTCGCCTCATGCGTTTGAGGAATTTTCTTGTGCCCAAGTTTCGACACAGTTAAATATTCAAAATGACAATTTTGGATCAATTTTATCAGTCCCACTATAAAATTTATATGGACTTATAAAGTCTCATTTTAATAATCGTAAATATTTATTAGGAAAAATATAGTCAGCACGATTGAAGATCATCGTGGTGAGTTATGAGGAAATAGTTTTTCTTTTTTATAATTTTTTGAAAAAATTCCAGAAAATTACCCTTTCATTTTAAACATAAACAGAGATGGTTTCCTAACTTTTAAAATTTTATACATAGTGAACTTTAATTTAATACACATTTGTATTTTATCGCGTACAATTCAAGAAAACTATAGCGAAAACGATTCAATATTGTGTTTATGAATGAAGAAGTAAATAATTGGATTTTATAATGAAAATTATGAAAAAATTACTATGCCCTTTAAGTTTTAAAATTTTTGACCTATTAAACTGAAAATTGAAACATTTAATACTTGTGTAAAAAGCCGAAAACTCAAAACCCGACCCGAAAATTTAGGGCTTTTCTATTTTCGGGTTTGGTCTATAACGAACAGAAATTAACAATTAAAAAAAAATTAACAGTATAAAATATAAAAAGTTGGAATTTTTTCAAAAACATTACGAAAAATTATCCTGTCCTATCTAACTTTAATATTTTATTTTGACGTAAATTTTTCATTTTTTACATGACATAAAATTTATTATTACCAAGAAAGACTGATGTGGCTGGACGAATACCGAAAAACATTGGCAAATCTCGATGGTACCTTTCGAGATCATTGTCTGTTCGCGTGGGCTCTTGAAATACGGACAATCTATCCGCTGTAATCACTCGCAGATAATAATTTTCAAAGTAATCGAAATATTTTTGGAAAATATTGTCGATCGTTGCGGTGATGGAGACCTTTTCTCCATTTTCTTCTACCTCGTTAATGACGATTGGTTCGGTGTGTGACAGTAGTTTTTCTTTCATCAAATAATACACCGGCTCAATGTCATCTGCTGGTAGAAGAAGAATGTTCTTCAACCGAAAAGAAAAATCTCGCGCATCTTTACATTTGTTGATTATGTCAACCAAGTGGCAATCCTTCTCGAAAGTTGCGATGTTCTATACAATAAAAATGTGAAATGATAATAATTTTTTTCAGCTAAATTTTAAGTTTAAATTTTATACAAGAATAGAATAAAAAATATTACATCCACAAAGTGGTACAAGCATCCTTGAACGAGGGTTTTGAATACGCTTTCAATTGCGTTCATCAGTCCAACTTCAAAATCACACTTCACTAAATCTGGTTTGAGATTTGGAAAAAGTGTCTTGATTTTGCGAAAAATGGCCTCATAACTACACTGGGATTTTCTCCCAGTTAAAACCCAAATGAATGCTATTCCCTAAAAATTAATTGAAATTAAATAACAAAAGGAAAAGGAGTTGTCTACAAAAAATTAAGATCAAGTTTTGGAGACCAAGATGGAATAAAAAATTTTCCAGGTATTTATGAATTTTTATTGAAAAGTATAAAACGTTCAAAATATTTGTGTCAAGCTGATCCCATGTGTTCTTCTAGAGGATTAAAATCATGTTTAATTGAAGAAAAAAAAATCCAATATTACTATCTACAATTAATTCATTGTTTTAGAAATAAAAGAAAATTATACGAAATATATTTAGTTGTGAAACCCTTCAATACATTGAATATTTAAGATTGGTTTTGCATAAATATCCATGAAAAAATTTACACTTTGATTCCTCATTTTCACTCAGATCCTAGTCGGATTTATCCATTTGGCACCGATCTAATAGCCTCAACCAGAGTCAGGCCAGGCTTACCCCAAGAAGGCACTCTATCGTAGCTCCTTTGATAATTAAAATTACCAAAATGTAATTTGCTTTCAATTTTAATAATGAAACTATAAATAAAAAATTGTAATTGACTTTCCATTTATAAATTTTAGATAAATAAATAACTGTCCTCATACAATGACACACTAGATGCCATAACTCCACATAAGGCCCCTCAATTACTTGTAATTTTCAGTATTGAGAAAATGAGGAAAACTCCTATGTCACCGGTCGCGTTACGGCAGGGCAGCTAGATTATGGTTAAATTTTCTGCACTGGGAGGAGAGGGGGGGCGGATAAATTGAATAAAAATAGACATAGATGTTGAAAATCTTAACGTCACTGTATAGATTTTTAAAATTTAATAATTTTTTACAGAATAAATACAACCTAGTTTAACCAAAGGAAACCTTTCTGTTAAATACGAATCTGGAGTCCACAATGCTACATGATACATTAATACATCGTTACTAGAAGATGATAAATGGACCTCTACATGTACAGTGTATTATTGAAAAATTAAAAAAGGAAGTAATTACTTACCTTCTTGTTAATGGCTGCCATCAACGTAATCAATTGGAAAACTCCACGTAAATTTGGAATCGTCCTGAATGTTCCGTCCACATTCAAGGCTGTTGTCGAACAACAAGAATCACCCAAATTTTTATTGAAAAAAATTACAGACATGAATCCATCATCGTCTACAACTGAGTCAATTTCAATTGACTCATTTACAATATTTGTGGAGTTTACAATTTCTCCCTCAACGCTAATCTCGTATCCTAAGGTCTTTTTCCAAGCTTCATTTTTTAAAACTGAGGGAAGATTAACCAAGTGAGTTGGAACACCAGGAATCAAGGAGTTTTTCCACACTCGAACTTTATCGGTCATAGCTTTATTCGTTTCCACCGTACTCAATTCAACATTGCTAAATATTTCAATGTTAACATTAATGCCACACTAATACATGAAAAATTTATATATGAACGTTCCATTTAAAGTGGATCATTGCTCTGTACGTAATTATAAAAATTTGAACGTATAAGATTTCAAAATATTCATTCTTAATATATCTAACGATTAAAATTAGTCCTTTTAAAAAATTTAATGTGCCGGCCATACTATGACAAATAAACTGACAAAAAATTGAAAATTATTAACAATAAAGTCTTTTAAAATTATAAAACGGCTTTAATTTATATTATAGTGGTCATGAATAATACCAGAGTATAAAGTGATAATATTGGTAAGCTTGCCGCAAGCTTAATGCAAGCTTCCGTGCTATGTGGGATAAAAAAATGGTTCTCTTTGGATTACGACTTTAACCATAGAACGTCCAAGAGGCTTCCAGCAGACCAAGCGTGGCCTGCTGGTAGGCCCTATTTCAGAGCCTTATAAAATTAATATAGATTAAGATAAATATAAAGTGTAGCATATCGTTGGAAAGCCAAAGAAACAAGCTTTTCAGTGCATTTAAGACGAAAGCTCTAAATTGAAATGTCAGGGCTGGGTAGCTTAATGAAGTTGGGACTTTAATTATCATCGAAATAATACCTTTTTATAGGCAAAAACGTAAAATTTTTATACTTTCTTTGTATTTTTTAATTTATTTTTATTATATATTATTATTTGTTATTTTATATTTTATTTTTCATAAATATATTAAAAAATAAATTATAAAACTTATTTAAATAGCTTACTTTTGAAAATTACTACCATGGCCTTCCAGCAGGCCATGTCATGGCCTTCCGGTAGGCCAAAGATAGTGTGCGGAGCTTTGGCCTTCCAGCAGGCCATGATAATCTGTCCAAGTGGCCTACTGGAAGAGGCTTCCAGCAGGACAAGCGCTTGGACGTTCTATGGTTAAGGAAACTTAAATAAAACGTATGCACAGAACAATCGGTTTATCACAAAATGAGTTTCGGTGTTATGCATCGGACAATAATGGACAATATATGTGACGCTCCACGAGAGAAAGGACCTATCCCCACTATAACGTTGGGTTCAGTTTCTCGTGCGCAGAGCATGAGAACTGAGCCTAATGTCATTTCGGGGATAGGTCCTTTCTCTCATGGAGCGTCACATATATTGATATACTTCCATGCCAAACCTTCTGTTTGATATAATAACTTGAAAAATGTTAAAATCCACCGGGCCATACTCATTCCCAGTGGGTCATCCATCTAGATGATAACCATAATTAGGGATACTTAACTTGGTTGATCACAACCCATGGCGCTTCATACTCGAAGGTATACCATCAGTTATACAATTATGTACAGAAAAATGACATAATTGACGTGAAACATCTCATATATTCTTTTCATTTTGTAATTAATTTGATTATTTTTCTTATTTAAAAATTTTGGGTACACAGAAAAAAATGATATGGTTGGAGCAACCATATATATTGAAAAATATGGGATATCAATATTAATATGGATACTACATCCATTTATTAGTTGCAACATCCAGTTTTACAGTTGACATATCCATTTCTATGGTTGGCACATCCATATCTGCGATTTGCATGGAAATTCAAGAATATGGATGTGCCAACTATAGAAATGAATATGTCAACTATAAAAATGGATGTAGCATCCATATAATATTGATATCCGATATTTTTCAATATATATGGTTGCTCCAACCATAGCTTTCTTTCCGTGTATTATTCATACCTAGTCTTTACAGACCGCACTATTGCAAGAGGTGGAGCGACTGACGACGTGGACGCATTAAAACATTTTGTGTTTAGTTCACATTGTTTTATATCGGGTTGACATGTGTGGTTGTTGTTTGTCACTTCAATCTTGTCTGGTTGGGATGGATATATTTTCCCTTTTCCCGGACAATAATGGGGATGTTTATAATAAGCGCAATACATATTCCTAAAATAAATAAATGTTCATGTACCAGTTGTGAGTCAGATACTAATTATGAATCAACAATGGTAAAAAGGTTAAAATATGCAAATTTTGTAATTAAATTTGCCAATATTGGGCCGTGTTTGCTTTCACACCTGAGAGAGTCTTTCAGTGCACAATTTGGATATGTTAATTGCATACATTTGAGATATGGAATATATTTTTGATATTTTATGTCATTTTAAATTGCCTTGATAAGAAAAAATTTTTCCCAGCTCATTCCAATTGTTCAGTTGTTTATGCGTCAAACTGAAATTTCTAAATTATTATAATTCAACGCCCTGACCTACAATCTGCCTGAAACTTATCAGAGTTGCCATGTGTCAGAAAAGTCAAGAAAACGCGAGGAAAATATTATTTATCAGGGAAGTCAAACAAATATGAGGGAAAAATCAAAGAATTTTATCAACAATACCCGAAAATATAAAACTTTTATTAAAGGCAATTATGCAGATAAGCGGCTTCTCATAATTTTTGTTATTTTTGTTCCGACCAAATTTTCTTGGACTTATTTTAGCATAAAAATAAAGAATCAGGTGGTGGAAGACGAAAAAGTTGATTACCGGAAGTCAGGAATGGAAAACATTCATGAAAAATGCAATTTTTTTTATTTATCTTCCTCCAATAATTGCTATGCAGTATTCGGTCGTTGGGGAAACTTATAGTTTATCGCAGTCGATTTTTGGTCATAAAATACTTTTGGGGCACAAGGACCCCCCTCCAAGGTTTTTTGAAAGCTTGTGTTTCTGAGTTTACACAGCTAATAAGGCAACGCGGCCGAAGGCCGCATAACATACATTGGGGAACTTAAAAAGCTTAGAAGGAGTGTCCTTGTGCCCCAAAAGTATTTTATGACCAAACGTCGACTGCGATTAATTATAAGTTCCCCCCCAAGGTTTATTACGCGGCCTTCGCCGCGTTGCCTTATTAGCTCGGCACACTCAGAAACAAAAGCTTCCAAAAAACCTTTGAGGGGGGTCCTTGTGCCCCAAAAGTATTTTATGACCAAAGTCGACTGCGACGAACTATGTGTCCCCTTAATTGTTATTACACGACCGAAGACCGCGTAACAAATATTGGGAAGACTTATAGCCCCATGCAAGATACATTGTGTTAACTGTATTACAGTTACAACGTGCAACAACTATTTTGTATTTATATCGTAAACTATTCAATTCTGGTAGAATGAGTATAGAACAAAAAAGACGTATTTTTACAAGAGCTACAACTTTTGTCTAAAGCATTTTTCGATATTTTTTATATTTGTAGAGATAACTCCAAAAAACTGCATTCTTTATGAATGTTTTCCATCCCTGACTTCCGGTAATCAACTTTTCCGTCTTCCCCACCTGATTATTTATTTTTATGCTAAAATAAGTCAATAAAAATTTCGTCCGAAAAAAAACAACGAAAATTAAGAGAAGGCGCTTATCTCCATAATTACCTAAATACTACAAACATTAAATAATTTAAAAATTTTAATTTTATTTTAACTTTTATAAATACTTGTTTAATTGTTTATATTATTGAAAATCCCTTCAAACTTTTCCATTTGGGTCAGAGAAAAAATAAATAAAATTTTAGTAACAACTATGATTATTCAAAACTTTAATGAGTTAAACATTCAAATATTCCAAGTTTTAATCATTTTAAAATTCAATTATTATAACTTATAAGCAATTAATAATTTAATTAATACAGATTTTAATCAATTTAATATTTTCTTTATCAAAATATTAATTTATATAAAAAATTTAAATTTAATTTATTAATATTTTTAGCAATACAAATTCAAGTATTTTACATTTTTATGAAATTAGATACCAATATAAAAAACAAATAGCTTAAATTTTATTTAACAATTAAATTTCATTGGATTTGAACTTAAAATTTTAGTCAATTTCAATTTCTAAAGCTGTGTTGACAAATTTTAGACAATAAGGGATATTCATTAATTACGTAAAACTTTTAGGAGAAAGGAGGCTACAGTATTTCTAACATACAAGAGAAAAAATGGCACTAAAGTATGTAAAAAATCTGACATGAGTAAGGGGGGTCTAATTTAAAAAAAAAACTCTTACTTAATTTATGAACAGCCCCCAATTAAATTTTACAGAATTTTGTAATTCACAATTTTTTTGGCATTATATTTTAGAAGAGCCACAGTTTTCATTGTATTAAATAAATTAAATACAAAATATTTAAACGGAACATTTTTATTAATTAAAACTGATAAAAATTATTAAAAAATTTTCACTATAATTGAATTTTATAGAATTTTTAATTGCGAAATGTTTTAAATAATTCAATTATGGAAGATTTGCAGTTTAAATTGTTAAAAATAAATGGATTTTAAGAGATGAATTGTTTACATTATTAAAAATTATTTGAATTTAAGAAGATTTAAAATTGAAAAGTAAATGAATTTTGTCAAAAGTACTAATAAAAATATAAAATGTTGAAACATACACCGAAAATAACATTTTTAAATAAAAAAGTTCAAAAATTTTGAAAATACATTTTTTAAGAAAAAATTTATTTTTTAGATCAAAGAAAATTAAATTTTAGTAGTTTCTTTAAAAAATCTAAATAAAATCAAGTTTTGCGTATATTTTACAAGACGGTTTTTAGTCTAACAAAATACAAAATATCTTGCATTTTTCAAGAGGAAATAAAGACACGTTAGTTTATAAAAGTTATTTCAACTCTTATGTAGAAAGATTTCAGTAAAATTTCCAGAAATTACTTTTGGAAATCTTTCCACTTGAGTTCTGTAGAAAATTAATTCTAAAATAAATTCAAAAAATAAATATACTTTATTTAAAATATGTGAAATTCAGATTATTATAAAAAATTAAAAAATACATATAAAAACATTCAATTGCAATATTGGCAAAATTTCTTCTTTCAAGTCTCAATCTTCACTTCATCATATTTCAAAAAATTTAGAGGAAAAATGTTTATTTTTAAATTTTTTTAGTTTAAATAATTTTTTATTCTACAGAAAAGTGTGATCTCATAATAATCTGATACTGTAATATAAAACCACTTGAAAGCACTTCCATTACAGAAAATATACATTTTTATTTACCTCTTTCTTTAAATCAAAAGTGCATGGAGGGATAATCATGCAAAAGTTGACCCCGCACCTATAAAGCTCATATTAGTACCACATATTGCTACCTATATGAGTATAAATTTCTGCAATTTTCAATCCCCAAAAAGACATGCTTTAGGAGTAGGGGGGGGGGGGAGAGAAAACTAAAAAAACTCATTTTTATCGAAAACTAATTAACTGATTAAAATGAAAATTAAATATGTTATAAACATAAGACGATTAAAAAAAATTTAATTAAAAAAAATATATTCCCAAAAAAAGTTTTTAATTAAAAAAAAAAAATTTACCTTTCTTTAAGCGATAACTCCAATTCTTTTTGTAGAAAATACCTTACGATGTCTTCTATAATCTATTTTTAATATTTTTTAAAAAAAGTAATTTTTTTAAAAAAGAACTTTTTTGAGGAAAAAAATACAACTCATTTTTCTCGAAAAAAAATTGACGAATTACAGTGAAAATTAAGGGGTTTCCTAAATTTTTTTGCCCTAAAATAGAAGGTTTTTAAAAGATTGTGTACTCATAAGTTTTAAAATATAATTGATCAAAAGTTTTTACATGTTACTATATACGTCAAGAACTATTTAAAAAAAAATTGCGATCTTAAAAAATATTATTATGCTCCTTCTACAGAGGTCGCTATGTACACTGGTCAAAATCAAAGTCCTTTACGGTAACCACTGTAGCTCATCGCAGAATCATCTAAAATAAAAAAATCAAACGTGATTTTAAAGTTTAAGACCTAATACAGGTCCTAAACCTCGAGATATTAAAAAAAATCAAAAATTAAAAAAATGGCAAGCTTTGGAACCCAAAAAACTGAAAAAACACAATTTTTTTGACAATCAATCACTCACAAAAACCTGCTTATTGAATATTTTCAATATATTAGAGGTTTAGGACCTGCAAAAACTTCCACTGAATCGAATGCAACTTGAATTTTTTAAATCGGTCAAACGGTTTTTGAGTTCTACTGGTTACCATTTTTAAATATAGTGTTTTGAGAAAAAAGCGTTTAAAGTTTTGATATCAAAAGGTTATAATTAGTCAAGCAGAAGTAACTAAATCAGCTTGAAAATTCTTACTCAGGGGTTTTTGGGGTCGCTGATTACGAATATGATGTCAGATTTTAAAAATTCAAAATGGCGGATCCAATATGGCGGACATGAAAGTTAAAAATCAATTGCATTTACTCGAAACTTGGTACTCGGGGGTTTTTGGGGTCGCTGATTACGAATATGATGTCAGAATTTAAAAATTCAAAATGGCGGATCCAATATGGCGGACGAAAAATTTTAAAACTAATCGGATTTGCTCGAAAATGATGAAATGATATGAATATGATTTATTGTCCGTACTGGGTCCATGACCATGTCGGGTTTATTATCAGCAAACCAAAAAACCTTTTTTATATTTGAATTTTCGAATTCTGTCATCATATTCGTAATCAGCGACCCCATAAACCCTTTAAGTAAGAATTTTGAGCCAATCCAAGCATTTTTTAAATTTGTCCGCCATCTTGGATCCGCCATTTTGAATTTTTAAAATATGACATCAGATTTGTAATCATCGACCTCAAAAACCCCCAAGTAGTAAATTTCAAGCAAATCCAAGCATTTTTTAAAAACTCGTCCGCCATATTGGATCCGCCATTTTGAAATTTGAAAAATGGACACCGGATTCGTAATCAGCGACCCCATAAACCCCCGAGTAGGACATTTCGAGCCAATCTAAACACTTTTTAAAAAACTTGTCAGCCATATTGGATCCGCCATTTTGAATTTTTAAAATCTGACATTAAATTCGTAATCAGAGACCCCAATAACCCCCCGAGTAACGAATTTCAAGCAAATCCATTCGCTCGGTTTATCGTGGACACGAAAGGGTTAATTATACGATCTGTAGACGCATATATATATATATATATATATATATATATATATGTATTTTGTTAAATAACTTAAGATTATGAGCGAATTACGATCTAATGATTTAACCACACATTCTTAACATACTTTCCTATCAAAAAATAAAGAAAAAAAAATTCGATTTTTTTGACCAAAAAAATTTAGGAAACCCCTTAAACATGTTACAAACATAAATAATCGTTCAATATATATATAGGGTCAGTCGGGGTAAATCCGAACGGGGGGTAAATCCGAACGCTAATTATTTCAGCTTAATTAAAATTTTTAAAAATAAGTTCGATATGAGAATTTTTACCTCAGATCCTCTTGAAGAGATTCTAAGTATTATCCCATTTTTTGTTTGTTAATTAGCAACAGCATAAACAAAGATAACAAGTATTGCAAAAAAGATTGAAAATCAAAGATGACACTCTTTCAGTATTTTGTCTCGTATTTCAAGAAAAAGAAGCTAAAAATTCATTTTATTATTTATAATTGTTTGTTATGAATACTAGAACAGAAACTATATTTGATTTTTGCCTTCTGTAAAATTTTATTAATAATATCAGACCGTTCGTATTTACCCAAGAAAATTGGAAAACTGGGGTAAATCCGAACGGTATTTTTAATAATTTTTTTTTACATCAAAGCCACACAAAATTGTTTTTATTTGATTACACTATTATTTTAACATTATAAAAGTACATAGAAAAAAGTTTTTCTTTCTATACGTATCCTCGTTAGTAATTAATAAGCAGAAACTTAATCTCTGTTCTCTCGAAGGAGTGTTTCAATTTTTTTGCCAAATGGTTTGTTGAAAAAAGTTTTTCAGGATCTTAATAAAATTTGGTATTCTACGGTTTTTGGGGTCGCTGATTACCAATTTGAAGTCAGTTTTTCAAAATTCAAAATGGCGGACGAGAATTAATAAATTCATTGGATTCGCTCGAAAATTGATACTCGGGGGGTTTCAGGGTTAGCAAATTTGATCATTTTTAAAAATAAGTTTTAGGAAAGTACGCCATTTTGAATTTAAAAAATTTGACTTTTATTTTTGTATTTACATTCAATCACTCCAAAATACTTTCTGTACCAAGTTTTGCAAAAATCCGTTATGATTTGATAAAGTTATTGAAGGTTTTAATTGTGTAATGCATTTTAATTTTTAACCTGTTTGATTTTTGTATTTATATATGATGCATTATTACATAATAGGTTTATTATCGTATTTTTTTTGAGTTTTTATATAAGTTTAACAATTGCAATACTTTAAATTTATTTTCCCTAAGATTTTTCTGAAATACAGTGGCGTTCGTATTTACCCCCATATTTTAGGAAAGTTGCAAAGTATCGAGGTAAATACGAACGCTAAGTTTCCTGCGATTGTAATTTATCAAAAATTTTTTCTACCCCATAAAATTGTTCTATGGAAGTAAAGTAACAACTTCATGCACCAGAATACCGGAAGTATTTTTTTTTTAAAGAAAAAACTTATGTTATTGTTGAAACTTACTAAAAGCGTTCGGATTTACCCCGATTGACCCTAAAGGAGGACATCGTAAGGTATTTAAAAAAAAAAATTAATTTTCAAATTTTTTTTTAGATTATTTTTTGATAATAATTTTGAAATTTTTTTCTTTATTTTCTTACTTATGTTTATTGCGTATATAATTTTCATTGTCATCGGTCAAGTGGTTTATAAAAAAATTAATTTCTTTGAGTCTTATTCTAAAAAAAAGACATTTTTTAAAAAATGTGTAAAAAATATATATGAAAAACAACATTGTAAGGTGTTTATAAAAAAAATGGAAATTGTCAATTTAAAAAGTCAAAAAAAAATTTTTTTTTGAAAATTTAATATTTTTTTGTTTTGGAGTATATTTAAAAAAAAATATTTAAAAAAATATAAAAAAGTCATTTTTTTTTAAATTTATTTTTCAAAAATATGGAAAAAATATATATTAAACAGAAAATCGTTATTTCATTAATTTCAGTAATACATATACATGTGAAACCTCTGTTTTCTCTTTATCCGCATAAACTGTCGAGTGTTTAACATAACGTCTGTCAGGATCACCATAGCAGCGATTGGATCCTTTATAATGATCCAATGGACCTTCTCGCGGAGTGAAATTAAAAATTTTCGGTTTGCTTGGAACTCTTTGTTGTCTATTTTTTGGTATATCCATTTTTTTTAATTGAAGAACAACTTTAAACACTTCGTTGCTCCATGTTTCTCAAATAAATAAACAACCAACTCGTCATAGAAACCAAAAAAAATGAAAATCAATATATTGTCAATTTAAATTCAAAAACTAGTGACATTTCAAAAAAAAAAGAAAAATACATGATTGGAAACTTAAACCAACTTTTTTACAAAATGCACCAACAAATAAACAATTTTTTCCAAATTTTGCAATTTATTAAAGTTTATATAAATACTGCTAAAAATGACAACTCAATCATCATTTAAACAACCCGTGCAGAAAAAGCCCAGGTTAGCCCTGATGCAAGTCGGGCGCTAGCCGGGTCCCAGCTCTAAGCTGGGCTCCTAACAGGGCTATGGCTAGCGCCCAGATTCAATTTCTACACGGGAATTTCTAAACAAATTGCTGTTGTTAGGAACAAACTTTTTGCACAATGCACTTAGAAAGTTTCATTCTTATCCAAATTTTACAATTTTCTAAACTTTATAAAAATACCAATAAAGAATAAAAACTTTATTATTATGTAAACAATTTTTAAACAAATTTTCATAGTTATAAACCAACTTTTTACAGAATGCACCTACAATGTTTCATTTTTTTCCTAATTTTGCAATTTATTGTACTTTATATAAATACCGTTAAAGAATAAGAATTTTATTATTAATACACTAGGTTAATGGAAAAAAATAGACACCTCAGATTTCGCTTTAAAGAGGAGGACACCTCGCGTTTGAATTGAAAAACATGACTCGTTGAAAATAATATTTTTGAAATAAATGTTTTGATTGCTAGCACTTAGATTACAGATATTTATTTATTTTTCATTAAATATAATTTTAAATTTATATATAATTTATTCTAGTTCACAGAGAAAAAAAATAAATATGGATGCTAGCAACCAAAACATTTTTCCAAAAAATATAATCTTCAACGTGTCACGTTTTTCAACCAAAAAGCGAGGTGTCCTCTTTTTTATGCGACATCAGAGGTGTCCTTTTTTCCACTAGCCCAGCAAATACAAAGTGGCCGCTTAAATTGGCTAATAAAATTTACGTCCAATTCAATGTTTTTTCTAGGTTTTTAAGAAATTTTCAAGGTTCTAAAATTACCATTTTACGTGCAGAAATTAAATTCGACAAACAAAAAAATTATTGTCTGAATTATGTAAAGGAATTTTCAGCAATTAAAATTGACAATAATTAAATTGTGATAAAAAAAAATTTTTTGAAAATAAATTAAAGTGTTTTTTTATGTTAAATAATTGAATCTTAAATTCATAAAAAATTAAAAAACTTGAATTTTTATGACTTCAAATTTTGATTAATTAAATGTACATAATTTGTATCAAGGAATGTTTTCATAAAAAAAGGAAAAATTTAAATTGATTAAAATTTGGAGTAATAAAATTATTAATTGATTGAAATTTGAAAAACCTAATTAAATATGTAAATGATTAAATCTTTGAATAATTAAATTTTAAATTCAATAAAATTTAGAATAATCAGAGTTGTCAAAAAAATTTTATTTTCTTTTTCCTTGATCCAAATGCAAAAATTTTAAGAGATTTTCAATTCTAAAAAAATTTGACAAGTATTTTTAAAATGTAAAATGTGAATTAAGTAAATGAATAAATTTAAACATAAATATTTATTAATTATAATAATAATTATAATTTTGATACTTATAATTAATAATAATTAATATTTAATTAATTAATTAATTAATAATAATTATAATTTATTTGTTGTCATAATTAACGGGAATTAATTAATTTTATAATAATTATTCAATAATTAATTAATTACTAATTGAACATTTCATCCCCCCTCCCAAAAAAAAAATAATTAATTAATAATATTTTATTAATTAATATTTAATTATCATTAATAATTAATAATTATAGTAATTGTTCAATAATTTATTTATTTAATTAACAATCATAATAATTTGGCTCTTACCTGTTCCTATGTTTATTTAAAAAAAATTTTTTGTGATAAAATGTAGACTTATTTTTAAAATGTAAAAAATAATTTTTCCTCAACACCAATGGTACAAAAGATTTTTCAAATAAGTTGCACTAACCTCTGAATTAGTCACTGAAAATAAATATTTTCTTATTGTAAAAAATAAATTATAAATGTTTTTTAATTTACTTACTTATTGTAGGTTATTTGAAATAATGATAATTACCGTTATGAATTTTAATTGGTAAAATTATTCATATAGTTTCACTTTGCCGTCCGTCGCTCCGTTTGTTTTGATTTTTCAAAACATTATTTGTTTTGACATTTCAATAATCACACTTATTGCTCCATCTGTTGATCAGATTCACTATTTCATGTTTTATTTACCGACATTTCCACTTTTCCAAGCGCGCATGGCTTTCTGCATGTTTTGTTTTCATTGCTACAAACCGAGCACTCTGAAGTTTAAAAACAGTGGACAAAACAAGCTTTGGAGAAAAGAGATTTTGTCGAAACAACTGAGTACCGAAGATACCTTTCTAAAAAAAACATTTCGAGAAACTCTCGAATGGTCGAAGACGAAACTCGAATGAGAGTGACATGCGCATAAGTATCGCGCGGTTATTTAAAATTTTATAAAATTTAGAAAGAAAAAAATGTAAATTAAATAACATAATAAAAAATATTTATAGTCAAACTTAAGAATGTAAAATTGTATAAATAAATTTTTAGTTTTAGAAGAAATGAATGGCCTGAAGGAAAGCAAAAGGTAACGGCAGCTTGCGGCCGTCGAATGCGCCTCGCTTCGCCTACAGTTTGTTCCAAAAAAAGTGCTAGTTCAAAAATCGGCAACTTTTAACACAAGTTACGAACGATACTTTTTGTAACAAGGTGCAAATAAGAGCCCTCTTTTGAATTATGGAGCTCTTATTTGCACCGAGTTATAAAAAATAATTTTTTATGCCCATGGTTCGGAAGATTTCAGGAATTTTCAAAATAAGGTTAATAAAAACAATCATTATTTTACGGGGAAAAGAAAATAATGATACTTTTCTGCCCATGGTTCGGGAGATTTCAGTAATTTTAAAAAGAAGGTTATTTAAAACAATTTTTATTTCGCAGAGAATGAAAAATAATGATTTTTTATGCCCATGGTTCGGAAGATTTCGGAAATTTTTAAAATAAGGTTATGTAAAGCAATGTTTTTTTCGAGAAATGAAAAATATTTAATTTTATTGGCCCATGGTTCGGAAGATTTCGGAAATTGGAAAAATAAGATTAAGTAAAGTAAGTTTTGTCTCTTGGGAAATGGAAAATAATGATTTTTTTATGCCCATGATTCGGAAGATTTCAGAAATTTCCAATAGTAGGTTAATAAAAACAATTATTATTTTACGGGGAACAGAAAATAATGATATTTTTATGCCCATGGTTCGGGAGATTTCAGTAATTTTAAAAACAAGGTTGTGTAAAGAATTTTTTTTTTGGTAATTGGAAAAAACCGATTTATATGGGCCCATGGTTCGGAAGATTTTGTTCATTTTTGAAAGAAAGTTTTGTAAAACAATTTTTATTTTAAGAGAATGTTAAATAATGATTTTTATGCCCATGGTTCGGAAGATTTCGGAAATTTTTAAAATAAGGTTATGTAAAGCAATGTTTTTTTCGGGAAATGAAAAATATTTATTTTTATTGGCCCATGGTTCGGAAGATTTCGGAAATTGGAAGAAGAAGCTTAAGTAAACTAAGTTTTGTCTCTTGGGAAATGGAAAATAATGATTTTCTTATGTCCATGGTTCGGAAGATGTCAGGAATTTTCAAAGAAGGTTAATAAAAACAATTATTATTTTACGGGGAACAGAAAATAATGATATTTTTATGCCCATGGTTCGGAAGATTTCAGAAATTTTCAAAAGAAGGTTGTGTAAAGAAATTTTTTTTTTGGGAATTGGAAAAAACCGATTTTTATGGGCCCATGGTTCGGAAGCTTTCGGAAATTGGAAAAAGAACATTAAGTAACGTAAGTTTTGTCTCTTGGGAAATGGAAAATAATGATTTTCTTATGCACATGGTTCGGAAGATTTCAAGAATTTTCAAAAGAAGGTTAATATAAACAATTATTATTTTACGGGGAACAGAAAATAATGATATTATTATGCCCATGGTTCGGAAGATTTCGGAAATTTTTAAAATAAGGTTATGTAAAGCAATGTTTTTTTCGGGAAATGAAAAATATTTATTTTTATTGGCCCATGGTTCGGAAGATTTCGGAAATTGGAAAAATAAGATTAAGTAAAGTAAGTTTTGTCTCTTGGGAAATGGAAAATAATGATTTTCTTATGCCCATGGTTCGGAAGATTTCAGGAATTTTCAAAAGAAGGTTAATATAAACAATTATTATTTTACGGGGAACAGAAAATAATGATATTTTTATGCCCATGGTTCGGGAGATTTCGGAAATTTTAAAAAGAAAGTTTTGTGAAACAATTTTTATTTTTTAGAAAATGGAAAATAATGATTTTTACGCCCATGGATCGGAAGATTTCAGAAATTTTCAATAGAAGGTTGTGTAAAGAAATTTTTTTTTTGGGAATTGGAAAAAACTGATTTTTATGGGCCCATGGTTCGGAAGATTTTGTTCATTTTTGAAAGAAAGTTTTGTAAAACAATTTTTATTTCGCAGAAAATGGAAAATAATGATTTTTTATGCCCATGGTTCGGAAGATTTCGGAAATTGGAAAAATAAGGTTATGTAAAGCAATGTTTTTTTCGGGAAATGAAAAATATTTATTTTTATTGGCCCATGGTTCGGAAGATTTCGGAAATTGGAAGAAGAAGCTTAAGTAAACTAAGTTTTGTCTCTTGGGAAATGGAAAATAATGATTTTCTTATGTCCATGGTTCGGAAGATGTCAGGAATTTTCAAAGAAGGTTAATAAAAACAATTATTATTTTACGGGGAACAGAAAATAATGATATTTTTATGCCCATGGTTCGGAAGATTTCAGAAATTTTCAAAAGAAGGTTGTGTAAAGAAATTTTTTTTTTGGGAATTGGAAAAAACCGATTTTTATGGGCCCATGGTTCGGAAGCTTTCGGAAATTGGAAAAAGAACATTAAGTAACGTAAGTTTTGTCTCTTGGGAAATGGAAAATAATGATATTTTTATGCCCATGGTTCGGAAGAATTCAGAAATTTTCCAAAGAAGTTTGTGTAAAGAATTTTTTTTTTCGAATTGGAAAAAACCGATTTTTATGGGCCCATGGTACGGAAGATTATGTTCATTTTTGAAAGAAAGTTTTGTAAAACAATTTTTATTTCGCAGAGAATGGAAAATAATGATTTTTTATGCCCATGGTTCGGAAGATTTCAGAAGTTTTCAAAAGAAGGTTGTGTAAAGAATTTTTTTTTTGGGAATTGAAAAAATCGATTTTTATGGGCCCATCGTTCGGAAGATTTTGTTCATTTTTGAAAGAAAGTTTTGTAAAACAATTTTTATTTTAAGAGAATGTTAAATAATGGTTTTTATACCCATGGTTCGGAAGATTTCGGAAATTTTTAAAATAAGGTTATGTAAAGCAATGTTTTTTTCGGGAAATGAAAAATATTTATTTTTATTTGCCCATGGTTCGGAAGATTTCGGAAATTGGAAAAATAAGATTAAGTAAAGCAAGTTTCGTCTCTTGGGAAATGGAAAATAATGATTTTCTTATGTCCATGGTTCGGAAGATTTCAGAAATTTTCCAAAGAAGTTTGTGTAAAGAATTTTTTTTTTTCGAATTGGAAAAAACCGATTTTTATGGGCCCATGGTACGGAAGATTATGTTCATTTTTGAAAGAAAGTTTTGTAAAACAATTTTTATTTCGCAGAGAATGGAAAATAATGATTTTTTATGCCCATGGTTCGGAAGATTTCAGAAGTTTTCAAAAGAAGGTTGTGTAAAGAATTTTTTTTTTTGTGAATTGAAAAAATCGATTTTTATGGGCCCATCGTTCGGAAGATTTTGTTCATTTTTGAAAGAAAGTTTTGTAAAACAATTTTTATTTTAAGAGAATGTTAAATAATGGTTTTTATACCCATGGTTCGGAAGATTTCGGAAATTTTTAAAATAAGGTTATGTAAAGCAATGTTTTTTTCGGGAATTGGAAAAAACCGATTTTTATGGGCCCATGGTTTGGAAGATTTTGTTCATTTTTGAAAGAAAGATTTGTAAAACAATTTTATTTTAAGAGAATGTTAAATAATAATTTTTATGCCCATGGTTCGGAAGATTTCGGAAATTTTTAAAATAAGGTTATGTAAAGCAATGTTTTTTTCGGGAAATAAAAAATATTTATTTTTATTGGCCCATGGTTCGGAAGATTTCGGAAATTGGAAAAAGAAGATTAAGTAAAGTAAGTTTTGTCTCTTGGGAAATGGAAAATAATGATTTTCTTATGCCCATGGTTCGGAAGATTTCAGAAATTTTCAAAAGAAGGTTGTGTAAAGAAATTTTTTTTTGGGAATTGGAAAAAACCGATTTTTATGGGCCCATGGTTCGGAAGATTTTGTTCATTTTTGAAAGAAAGATTTGTAAAACAATTTTTATTTTAAGAGAATGTTAAATAATAATTTTTATGCCCATGCACAGTGGCCGATTTCTCGAAAAACCTGGCCAAAAATCGAAAAATGATACGATTTCAACCAAAATTGGTATACCCATGTTTTTTGGGCTTCTGAATTCAAATTTTACATTGGTTGTGTCAAATTCAAAATGGCGGATCCAAAATGGCCGTTTAGATTTTAAAAAACTTTGCTGAAAATCGAAAAATAATACGATTTCAATCAAAATTGGTATATCCATGTTTTTTGGGTTTCTGAATTCAAATTTTACATTGGTTGTGTCAAATTCAAAATGGCGGATCCAAAATGGCCGTTTAGATTTTAAAAAACTTTGCTGAAAATCGAAAAATGATACGATTTCAATCAAAATTGGTATATCCATGTTTTTTGGGCTTCTGAATTCAAATTTTACATTGGTTGTGTCAAATTCAAAATGGCGGATACAAAATGGCCGTTTAGATTTTAAAAAACTTTGCTGAAAATCGAAAAATGATACGATTTCAATCAAAATTGGTATATCCATGTTTTTTGGGTTTCTGAATTCAAATTTTACATTGGTTGTGTCAAATTCAAAATGGCGGATCCAAAATGGCCGTTTAGATTTTAAAAAACTTTGCTGAAAATCGAAAAATGATACGATTTCAACCAAATTGGTATACCCATGTTTTTGGGCTTCTGAATTCAAATTTTACATTGGTTGTGTCAAATTCAAAATGGCGGATCCAAAATGGCCGTTTAGATTTTAAAAAACTTTGCTGAAAATCGAAAAATGATCCGATTTCAACCAAATTGGTATACCCATGTTTTTTGGGCTTCTGAATTCAAATTTTACATTGGTTGTGTCAAATTCAAAATGGCGGATCCAAAATGGCCGTTTAGATTTTAAAAAACTTTGCTGAAAATCGAAAAATGATACGATTTCAATCAAAATTGGTATACTTACGTTTACTGGGTTTCTGAAATCAAATTTTACTTTTGTTTTATCAAATTCAATATGGCGGATCCAAAATATTTGCTGGTATTATAAAATTTGCGTAAATGTGTTAGAGCTTATTTTTTTTAAATTACAGACAGTGCTTAAATTTTAGTTTAAAGCGAATGCGAATGAAGAAAAAGTCAGTCTTTCACGTTCAGTTGCACCGCCGGCCGGTGCAACGCGCTGTCGGTAAACCGCGCTTAGTGAAATAAAAAGTGATACCAAAACTGCAGGGGCAGCTTGGGGCAACTGATTTCAATTAAAATGAATTAAAAATATATTCTAGTTTATGATAATACCAGGTAGATCGCGGATATCGGTGGATTTCACAACTATTTTCATGATTTACGTTGATAAAACAATACAAAAATCGTCGCCATGAATAGCGATGTTTAATGTCATTTTTTAAAAACTGTACGTTTTAAATGTGATTATAAATACATTCAACATATTTCATACACCTTTGTTAATAATTCCCAAAAAAAGATATTCAAAAATCTGCTGTATATTAGTATATTTTCACTATTTTAACTGTGACGAAAATTTATAGTTATGAAACGTTCTGAGTAAATCTCTGGCAAAGATCACTTTTACTTGTTCACATAATAAATTGGTGATAAAAAAAGTGTAATTTTTTTTCGCAAAATTATGCAGTGAACCCTCCTTTATAATATTCAACAATAAAAAGTATAAATTTCTAAAAAAAATTTTTTGACTTTTGGCCAGGTTTTTCGGGAAATCGGCCACTGTGCCATGGTTCGGAAGATTTCGGAAATTTTTAGAATAAGGTTATGTAAAGCAATGTTTTTTTCGGGAAATGAAAAATATTTATTTTTATTGGCCCATGGTTCGGAAGATTTCGGAAATTGGAAAAAGAAGATTAAGTAAGGTAAGTTTTGTCTCTTGGGAAATGGAAAATAATGATTTTCTTATGCCCATGGTTCGGAAGATTTCAGGAATTTTCAAAAGAAGGTTAATATAAACAATTATTATTTTACGGGGAACAGAAAATAATGATATTTTTATGACCATGGTTCGGGAGATTTCGGAAATTTTAAAAAGAAGGTTTTGTGAAACAATTTTTATTTTTTAGAAAATGGAAAATAATGATTTTTACGCCCATGGTTCGGAAGATTTCAGAAATTTTCAAAAGAAGGTTGTGTAAAGAAATTTTTTTTTGGGAATTGGAAAAAACCGATTTTTATGGGCCCATGGTTCGGAAGATTTCAGGAATTTTCAAAGAAGGTTAATAAAAACAATTATTATTTTACAAGGAACAGAAAATAATGATATTTTTATGCCCATGGTTCGGGAGATTATGTTCATTTTTGAAAGAAGTTTTGTAAAACAATTTTTATTTCGCAGAGAATGGAAAATAATGATTTTTTTTGCCCATGGTTCCGAAGATTTCGGAAATTTTTAAAATAAGGTTATGTAAAGCAATGTTTTTTTCGGGAAATGAAAAATATTTATTTTTATTGGCCCATGGTTCGGAAGATTTCGGAAATTGGAAAAAGAAGATTAAGTAAAGTAAGTTTTGTCTCTTGGGAAATGGAAATTAATAACTTTTTTATGCTCATGGTTCGGAAGATTTCAGAAATTTTCAAAAGAAGGTTGTGTAAAGAAATTTTTTTTTTGGGAATTGGAAAAAACCGATTTTTATGGGCCCATGGTTCGGAAGATTTAATTCATTTTTGAAAGAAAGATTTGTAAAACAATTTTTATTTTAAGAGAATGTTAAATAATAATTTTTATGCCCATGCACAGTGGCCGATTTCTCGAAAAACCTGGCCAAAAATCGAAAAATGATACGATTTCAACCAAAATTGGTATACCCATGTTTTTTGGGCTTCTGAATTCAAATTTTACATTGGTTGTGTCAAATTCAAAATGGCGGATCCAAAATGGCCGTTTAGATTTTAAAAAACTTTGCTGAAAATCGAAAAATAATACGATTTCAATCAAAATTGGTATATCCATGTTTTTTGGGTTTCTGAATTCAAATTTTACAATGGTTGTGTCAAATTCAAAATGGCGGATCCAAAATGGCCGTTTAGATTTTAAAAAACTTTGCTGAAAATCGAAAAATGATACGATTTCAATCAAAATTGGTATATCCATGTTTTTTGGGCTTCTGAATTCAAATTTTACATTGGTTGTGTCAAATTCAAAATGGCGGATACAAAATGGCCGTTTAGATTTTAAAAAACTTTGCTGAAAATCGAAAAATGATACGATTTCAATCAAAATTGGTATATCCATGTTTTTTGGGTTTCTGAATTCAAATTTTACATTGGTTGTGTCAAATTCAAAATGGCGGATCCAAAATGGCCGTTTAGATTTTAAAAAACTTTGCTGAAAATCGAAAAATGATACGATTTCAACCAAATTGGTATACCCATGTTTTTTGGGCTTCTGAATTCAAATTTTACATTGGTTGTGTCAAATTCAAAATGGCGGATCCAAAATGGCCGTTTAGATTTTAAAAAACTTTGCTGAAAATCGAAAAATGATCCGATTTCAACCAAATTGGTATACCCATGTTTTTTGGGCTTCTGAATTCAAATTTTACATTGGTTGTGTCAAATTCAAAATGGCGGATCCAAAATGGCCGTTTAGATTTTAAAAAACTTTGCTGAAAATCGAAAAATGGTACGATTTCAATCAAAATTGGTATACTTACGTTTACTGGGTTTCTGAAATCAAATTTTACTTTTGTTTTATCAAATTCAATATGGCGGATCCAAAATATTTGCTGGTATTATAAAATTTGCGTAAATGTGTTAGAGCTTATTTTTTTTAAATTACAGACAGTGCTTAAATTTTAGTTTAAAGCGAATGCGAATGAAGAAAAAGTCAGTCTTTCACGTTCAGTTGCACCGCCGGCCGGTGCAACGCGCTGTCGGTAAACCGCGCTTAGTGAAATAAAAAGTGATACCAAAACTGCATGGGCAGCTTGGGGCAACTGATTTCAATTAAAATGAATTAAAAATATATTCTAGTTTATGATAATACCAGGTAGATCGCGGATATCGGTGGATTTCACAACTATTTTCATGATTTACGTTGATAAAACAATACAAAAATCGTCGCCATGAATAGCGATGTTTAATGTCATTTTTTAAAAACTGTACGTTTTAAATGTGATTATAAATACATTCAACATATTTCATACACCTTTGTTAATAATTCCCAAAAAAAGATATTCAAAAATCTGCTGTATATTAGTATATTTTCACTATTTTAACTGTGACGAAAATTTATAGTTATGAAACGTTCTGAGTAAATCTCTGGCAAAGATCACTTTTACTTGTTCACATAATAAATTGGTGATAAAAAAAGTGTAATTTTTTTTCGCAAAATTATGCAGTGAACCCTCCTTTATAATATTCAACAATAAAAAGTATAAATTTCTAAAAAAAATTTTTTGACTTTTGGCCAGGTTTTTCGGGAAATCGGCCACTGTGCCATGGTTCGGAAGATTTCGGAAATTTTTAGAATAAGGTTATGTAAAGCAATGTTTTTTTCGGGAAATGAAAAATATTTATTTTTATTGGCCCATGGTTCGGAAGATTTCGGAAATTGGAAAAAGAAGATTAAGTAAGGTAAGTTTTGTCTCTTGGGAAATGGAAAATAATGATTTTCTTATGCCCATGGTTCGGAAGATTTCAGGAATTTTCAAAAGAAGGTTAATATAAACAATTATTATTTTACGGGGAACAGAAAATAATGATATTTTTATGACCATGGTTCGGGAGATTTCGGAAATTTTAAAAAGAAGGTTTTGTGAAACAATTTTTATTTTTTAGAAAATGGAAAATAATGATTTTTACGCCCATGGTTCGGAAGATTTCAGAAATTTTCAAAAGAAGGTTGTGTAAAGAAATTTTTTTTTGGGAATTGGAAAAAACCGATTTTTATGGGCCCATGGTTCGGAAGATTTCAGGAATTTTCAAAGAAGGTTAATAAAAACAATTATTATTTTACGGGGAACAGAAAATAATGATATTTTTATGCCCATGGTTCGGGAGATTTCAGTAATTTTAAAAAGAAGGTTATTTAAAACAATTTTTATTTCGCAGAGAATGGAAACTAATGATTTTTTATGCCCATGGTTCGGAAGATTTCAGAAATTTTCAAAATAAGGTTATGTAAAGCAATGTTTTTTTCTGGAAATGAAAAATATTTATTTTTATTGGCCCATGGTTCGGAAGATTTCGGAAATTGGAAAAATAAGATTAAGTAAAGTAATTTTTGTCTCTTGGGAAATGGAAAGTAATGATTTTCTTATGCCCATGGTTCGGAAGATTTCAAGAATTTTCAAAAGAAGGTTAATATAAACAATTATTATTTTACGGGGAACAGAAAATAATGATATTATTATGCCCATGGTTCGGAAGATTTCGGAAATTTTTAAAATAAGGTTATGTAAAGCAATGTTTTTTTCGGGAAATGAAAAATATTTATTTTTATTGGCCCATGGTTCGGAAGATTTCGGAAATTGGAAAAATTAGATTAAGTAAAGCAAGTTTCGTCTCTTGGGAAATGGAAATTAATAACTTTTTATGCTCATGGTTCGGAAGATTTCAGAAATTTTCAAAAGAAGGTTGTGTAAAGAAATTTTTTTTTGGGAATTGGAAAAACCCGATTTTTATGGGCCCATGGTTCGGAAGATTTTGTTCATTTTTGAAAGAAAGTTTTGTAAAACAATTTTTATTTCGCAGAGAATGGAAAATAATGATTTTTTATGCCCATGGTTCGGAAGATTACAGAAATTTTCAAAATAAGGTTAATATAAACAATTATTATTTTACGGGGAACAGAAAATAATGATATTATTATGCCCATGGTTCGGAAGATTTCGGAAATTTTTAAAATAAGGTTATGTTGTAACGAAGCATTCGTTAGGTGGTATTTCGTCTTGCTTTTCTTGTGGCAGTCAAATTAAGTTGCTTTCGCGAAATCTATCGTAGGACTGATTTACGCAGGCGTGACGTGTGAACGTTCACGGGGGGCGGCGATTAGGGCCGAATGGTTACTTCGTAGGTTTGGGGCTGTCCATAGGAGCGAGAGAGATAGAGGCATAGTGGTGATCCTAGGACCGGAAGGGGGATCTACCACCAGTTCAATTACCCGATCGATTGAGAACGGACGTGATATCTATATCAATTGTTTCTTTTTTATATACTTTCTTTTGTAATATTGTTGTTGGTTAATTGGCGATTACTTAATAAATAGTTAGTGTTGAATTCAGAGTGTTTTTTAATTGAGTGTTTTCTCCTTGGCGAATTCTTTCCACTTCTCGAGAAGCGGCGTCGGTCAAGAGTCAGCTGAGCGTCATCGAGGTAAGTGTGTTAGTGTTGGCCTGCCTCAACGTCCGGCATCAGACGTTTATATGTTTTGGAGGATCCCCTTTTTGAGATTTGTTGTATAATGTGTATTTTGAATTGGCGGGTTCGGATGCCTAGTTTATGTTAATTATAAATTATAAAAACCCCGTTACAATTTTGGCGCCCAACGTGGGGCGACGCCAAGACATTGAGGCAGAGGAAAATTTTTTATATGTGTAATTAAAACTATTTATTTGGAGGTATATATTGATTTGTGATTTTTTATTTTTTATTGATTGAATTTTTGTGTATTTGTGTGGCCGTGTATATTGGAAATATACATCGGGAAATTGAACTCAGTGTGTAAAAACTAATTTATTCGCCATGTGCTCGGATGTGACGTCACATTGAGCGAAATTGGCGGTATCAGGAATTACGTCATCGGAACGAAAAATCGCGCGCAAGTGTTTGTGGCCTTTTCGGTTCTGGTAAAACCTGAAATTAGTTAAATTAATCAAGAAAATTAGTATTGATTAGTGTTGTGTTTGTCGAGATTAATTTTATAGGAATTTTTTTTTTTCTCTCTCGGAAAATTCTTAATTGATCGAAAATTTTTAATTAGTAGATTAAATAATTTTTTTTCTCGGCGTGTGTGGAAGTGACGTCATTCGCGTTTATAGTATCGTGAGAAATCTTTTCCGCGGGAAATAAGATTTTAGACGCCATTTCCAAAATTTTGTGTGAGTGGTGAAAAATTCTTGCGAAGAAAAATTTTAATTTTTTTTACGACTTGTCGTGGACAAGTAAAAGAATTTTAAATTATTGAACATTTTATCAATTTTTAAACTGTGGCTTGCTCATTCGCAAGGTTAGCAAATTTTTTTAATTGTGTTTGTTCATTATTTATTTTTTTTTGAATGTTAGGGAAATTTTTTTTTCTTTTTCGTAGAAGCTCGCGTGGTGTGTATTTTAAATTCTTTTTCTTTGGTGGCTGCATATCAATGCAGGTTGTAGATAAATTAATATAAGATTAAAAATTTTTATTTAATTTTTATTGTGTTTTGTACGGTACTATTTTATTATCGGCGTATTTTTGTCCATTTTAAAGAGGGCGCTAGCTATAAATTAGTTAGCAAAAATTTCTTTTAAACTAACGTGTCAATAAATTTTTTTTTTGTGTGTGTATTGGCAGTTACTATTGTCCTTTCTTAATTTTGTGGCACCATTTTGGGTGGAAAAATTTTGAAAAATAAGCCAATTGAATTCGAAACTTTTTTTTTTGTTTGGGAACTTGAAATTTATTAATTATTTCAACATGAGTAGGGAGTCCGACGTTTTTAAACGACAAATGGAGGCGGTTCTGAAAGATCCCAAGGCCCGAAAAATTTGGGAACAGGTCAAACTAATGACAATTGAAGATGTCGTTTTCGAATTAAACAGTCAAGGATGCAGCATCAAAGGATCAGTCCAAGTGCTGTATGAACGACTTTTGAGGCTCCGAACAAGAATTGTTTTAGGAGAAACATTGTATGTGCCGTGGGCAGATAAATACGATGCGGCAGATTCATCCAACGTATTCATTTTGGAAGGACTTCCTGGCCCTTTAAGAAAAAGGAGTAGTAGATCGGATTCAGTGGCCAGTGAGCGAGAGGAATCACTGGGGGCAATAGGGGGACAAAGTAGTGGCGCTGATATAGCGGTGACTGAGGAACTCAATAGCACTGACGAAAATGATTCGATTGGATCACAGAGGACACAGATACCCAGGTCCAGTGTTGGCGGAAAAGAAGTGTCAATGACGGGTGATGTCAATGCGGGCGCTAACTTGGCCAGTTTTCCTGAAACTTGGAATATGAATCATATCGCACAGTGGCTACAAAGGGGGCCTGAAGCACAGACCTTTTTCACCCACAGCCAAAAAACAGCGTTAGGTTGGTGGAAGACGGGTACTCAGGCTGGCGCCGATCAACGGGGTGGCAACCCAGAAGCGGACACACGAAGGGGTCCACTTACGAACGAGTTACCTCAACAAAGATTAGGTGCCATCTCTAAACAGGGAGTAAATCAGTCTACAACTAGTCAAAAGAGTGCAGAGGTGACAATTGACGAAGTGTCGAAAATAGTACAGGACATGAAACGTGTATTAGAGGCCCCAGAATCTAAGGAGTGGGGACGACGGGCTAAGGGTGAGCCCACACCAAAGAGGAAGAGGCCCACAGGACATGAGTCCTGTGGTGGGGATAGCGTCAAGAGCTATCACCCTGGGGACAAAAAGGACAATTATGACAAATCTAGGTTGAGCGACAGGCAGTCATAGCAAACATTGTCGTCTTCGGAATCGGAAAGCGATTCGGAGAGTGTCGAAGATAGGCGGGACCGGAACCAGCAATCCAGGGTGGATCAGGGGACGGTCAGACTACTTAAAGACTGGGAGATTAAATTCTCGGGAGGCGAGAAAGAAGACCCAGAAGAATTTATCCAACGATTGGAGGATTGCAAGTATTGCAATGGCCTGAGTGATGGCCAAATTCTCAGGGCAGTCCCAGGAGTTCTGCGGCAGTCGGCCACGAGGTGGTTTAGGGTGGTGAGGGATGAGATTGGCTCATGGAAAACCTTTAAAAAAGTTTTCATGAGAGAGTTTGCTAGGGTATTGGACGATGATGACATTTGGGACGAGCTCAAAGCCAGAACCCAAGCCAAAGGCGAAAAACTCTCGTCATATATCACCAATCTAAAAATGATCGCAGATCACTTTAAGAGGCCCCTATCGGGAGATAAAATGTTAAAAATAGTGTTCAGAGGACTGACACCCGAATATAGGCGGTTCATTGCAAACCAGGAGGTGCAAGACTTGGGTGATTTGGAAAAATACGCGAGGAGATACGAGAAGATTCGTGATCTGGATAAGCGTTATATGCCACCACCCACTAAGGAAAAAATGAGATTTCCATCGGCGGCACCAAGAGGTGGAGCAAAGGCAAGCAAGCTAGATGCGCTGCTTGAGGATTCTCTGTCGGATTCGGGGTCAGACAAGGACAAAAAGCCAAAGAAAAAGTCCAACACTAGGAAGAAGAAGGTGACCAAGAGGAAGGAAGCTGAGGAAGTCGATGCATTCCAAATGCAAAAAGGGCAGTGGAACTCGGGAGCAAACAAAAACGGGGCAAAACAGTCAGCACGACAGGCACCCGTAGCAGTAGCTCCGAAGAGGTTTTCGGGACAAAGAGTACCCGAACCATCGAGGCCGGTCAGTGGTACTGTACCGGAACCACGGCCATTTTTAGGCACCTGCAACATGTGTCAGGTGGTGGGACATAGGGCGTCCCAATGTCCAATGAGGGTCTGTTTCAAGTGCAGAGTTCAGGGACATTTTGCTTCGGAATGCCCGAATAAACAATCGGAATCTCTTGGTGGCCAGTGTCAGGTCTGTGGGACCAAAGGCACTGTGTTTAAAAATTGTCCAACTTGTGCCCCATTGCGAGCAATGTGGGGAAACGAGTTTGGGGGGGGACCGACAAACCCTCCCCCCCAACCTTAGGCTCAGTCACCACGAGTGAAGAGGTGTTCCTGAGAGTGCAAAAGAAGGTGTACTCTGATGAGAGTGGGGAGGACCCACTCAAGCTTCAACAGGAACAGAGTGAAGAGCGGAGGGGTGAGTGTTCACCCAGATTGAGAGTAGTGCGTCAAACTCAAATTGAGCAGAGGACGAGTGAGGAGGACTCACTCAAGGCTCAAAATGAGAAAAGTGTGTTAGAGAGGAGGGGCGAGTGTTCGCCCAGTGTTAAGTCTGTGAGACAGACTCAATTTGAGCAGGTGACGAGTGAGGAGGACTCACTCAAGGCTCAAAATAGAGGGATGAAGTGTTGGGGTGAGAGTTCACCCAGCGAAATGACCGTGGGTCATTCGCAAAATGAGTCGCTGGCGAGTGAGGAGTATTCACTCAGGGCTCAACAAAACGTGTCTAGTAGAACGGGTGAGGGATCACCCAGTGATATGGTCGTGGGCCATTCACAAAATGAGTTGCTGGCGAGTAAGGAGAACTTACTCAGGACTCATCTACTAGTCACAAGTGGTAAAGGTGAGTGTTCACCTAGTGGAAAGTCTGCGCGGCAGACAAATAGAGTTTGTTGTTCGAGTGAGGAGGACTCACTCCGTATTAGGAGAGGGACAGAGTGTCCCAATGTGTGTGAGACACCAAACATTAGTGGCACTGGGACACATTGTCCCAGTGACCAAAGGATAAAACATCCTACTAGTGGTGTTGGTGGGACTAATAGTGCTGAATATTTGGCAGCACGTATAGTCCAGGGGAGGGGAGAAGTTGCAAGTGATGCAACGGAATTCCCCGAACCTAACGAAATGGTGGATGGGACAAGGGCTGAAAACAGATACTTTCTAAAAGTAATTATCGCGGATCGTCCATATATGGCGTTGTTCGATCCTGGCGCGATGATATCAGTCGTAGGTCCCAAATTGGCGGCCAAGTTTCGGGAAAAATTAGAGGCGGCCGATACAGCGGTCCAGAGTGCCCTTGGTGGATCAACGAGTACATTAGGAAAGTTGAGATTGTGGTTGACAGTCGACGGTCATTCACAATCATTTGAATTGAAAGCAATTGATTCTTTGACTCAGGATATTATTTGAGTGAGTGGCATGAATTTGCAACTCAACTTAATAAGCGGGATCGTGGCGATATTTCTGCGGAGTGTGCAGGAATATCGGTGTTGACCGATGAACAGCGTGAAGAAGTTCAATTAATGGTCAACCAGTTGGTACTTCCCCTAACGGCAGAGTTAGGAATGACATCCTTAACCGAACATCACATTCGTTTGAGTGATACGGCACCGGTCAAGCATAGACCACGAAGGATGTCACCCATGATTCTTGAGTGGCTCATAAAAGAGGTTAAAAAGTTGTTGGAGCAAGGGATCATTGAGCGTGCTGCGAGCGATTGGAGCTCAGCACCAGTGGTTGTAAAAAAAAGTGATGGCACTTTACGGTTATGTTTCGACTACAGAGATCTGAACAAGGTAACCATCAAAGATGCTTATCCGATCCCTAGTGTGGACTCAATATTGGATAAATTACGGAAGGCCAGATATATATCCAAAATAGATCTGAAGATGGCCTATCATCAGGTACCAATGTCGGCGGAGAGTAAAAAGTATACAGCGTTTTCAATTCCAGGCTTAGGGTTATTCCAGTTCAAAAGAATGCCCTTTGGACTAACTAACGCGCCTATGACATTTCAGCGGCTGGTCGACTCTTTGTTCGGTCCAGAATTCGAACCAGTGGTGTTCGGGTACCTAGATGATATTATTATCGTGACAAACGATTATCAGGAACATCTTCATTGGTTGGAAATTGTCCTAAAGAAATTAGCTGCGGCTGGTTTGGTAGTGAACCCGAGTAAATGCGAATTTGGTTGTTCGAGGGTCACGTACTTGGGATATGTTTTGGATAGAGACGGTTTGAGGCCAGATCCGGATAAGATAGCGCCGGTTCTGGAATATCCAGCTCCACAAAATATCAAACAACTTCGTAGATTCCTAGGAATGGTAGGATGGTATTCGCGGTTTATCCAGAAGGATAGCGAGCTTAAAATACCACTTTTGCGGCTACTACACAAGGATAAGAATTGGGTATGGGAAAGTGACCAACAAGAGGCGTTTCAAGAGTTGAAACAGAAATTGGTTTCGGCACCAGTGTTGGCCCGTCCTGATTTCACTAAGCCGTTCACGATACAATGTGACGCAAGTGACTCAGCGATTGGAGCTGTGCTTACACAGGAGACTGAGGATGGCGAACATCCCATTGTTTATGCCAGTAGAGCATTAACATCGGCGGAACGCAATTATAGCGTTACCGAAAGGGAATGTTTGGCCCTATTGTGGGCAATTCGTAAATTTAGACCATATGTGGAAGGCTCTAAATTCAAGGCCATAACGGATCATAGTGCGTTAAAGTGGCTGAGGAATCTGAAGGATCCTACAGGGCGTCTGGCACGTTGGGCATTGGAGATGCAGCAGTGGGATTTCGACATCGTACATAGGAAGGGTGCGAATCACCATGTACCAGACGCATTGTCTCGCATGTTCGATGAAGAAGAGGCCGAGTTAGCGGCCTTCGAGACAATCACAGATCCGTGGTATTTGAAGAGGAAAGAGATGGTCGTTAAGTTTCCGAAGAGGTTTCCTGGCTGGTTGGTCGAAGAAGAGAGGTTATATCGTCATCGGAATGACCCATTATTACTTCCGATAACTGGCGATGAAGTGGGGTGGAAATTAGTGGTTCCACTTGAGTATAGAGCAGAAGTGCTGAAAAACGCACATTCTGAAATTTCGGCGGGACACTTGGGCATTGAGAAAACGTACCAGCGCGTAGCTCAGGAATATTATTGGCCAGGAGTATGGCATGATGTTCAGACGTTTGTCAGGCAATGTCCCGAGTGTCAACGGTTCAAAGTGTCACAAGAAGGACCTCAAGGTCTCATGGGTCAGAGGATTGTGGAACGACCTTGGACCGTAGTGGCGGCTGATTGCATGGAGTTTCCTCCTAGCAAAAGCCAGAATAGGCACTTGGTAGTGTTCCAAGACCTATTTTCCAGATGGATAGAGGTGAAACCTCTGAGATCGGCGGATGGCAAATCAATTGCCAAGGCCTTCGAGGAGTTGATTTTATTCAGATGGGAAACTCCGAATTTCTTGTTGACAGACAACGGGAAAGAATTCGACAATAACCATCTTAAATCAACACTCGAAGAGTATGGTGTGCGTCATTTGACGACACCACCATATCACCCTCAGGCCAACCCCGTTGAGAGAAGTAATCGGACGCTGAAAACAATGATTGCTACCTTTGTAGGTTCTGACCACCGTGATTGGGACAAACATGTGCACGAGTTCCGTCATGCAGTCAACACGGCAGTCCAAGCGACTACGAAGGTATCACCGGCGTTTCTCAATTTTGGTAGGCAACCTAACCCCGTTAAGAGTTTACGGCGGAAGGTTGAAGAGAAACGATTAGTACAGCGCATTGATCCGAAAGTCTGGTGCGATAGAATGCGTAGATTGGACGCATTGCGGGATTTGGTGGCTCGTTTTATAGACGAGGAAAGGGAGAAACAGGCGAAGTATTACAATCGAAATAAGCGCGAGGCAACGTTTAGTGTAGGCGATCTAGTACTTTGGCGAACGCATAAATTATCGAACGCGAATCAACGGTTCTCAGCCAAGCTGGCTCCAAAATACGAAGGTCCGTTCGAAATAATTAGGCAACTGTCTCCCTCGGTGTATGAATTGAAATCCGAAGATAAGCGGCGCGTGGCCAAAGTTCATGTCTCGGATTTGAAAAGATATATACCTCCTCGTAAATAGAGTTAAGTAATGGTCGAGAGTGGTGACTAATATATTTTGATTTCAGATTGGATGCCCAAACGGCGACTGGATTTACCTTCATCATCATCGAAGAGAAGGATGTGGCGAAGTGGCTGTGGCTCCCGTCGGGGATGGAACGGTCGTTCCTCAGTGGCTAAGAAGTCGTTGCCGGAGTTCTCACCTCCTGCTGTGACACCGCGGCTGGACAGGATGGAAGCCCTGGTCCAGAGAGTGTTCGAGGAACGAGGCACTACCCCCACTCAACCGGTGGAGGTGGCGGAACTGTCTGTTCTTTGTGATAATTCTGTGGCCCGGTTGAGTGGTGAGTTGAATGAGGCTGCAGTTGTTGAAGTGGCTGAGACCAGTGTGGAGGCGTCCACGGACAAAATTGTGGCCACCGGGGCCGTCAAGAAGGTACTTCGTCAGAGACGTGACCCGTACCAATTGGAACGTGCTCCTGGTGAGAGTGAGGAAGCGTGGGAGAGCCGTTTGGCGGTGGCCGACTTGGAGAGGACGGTGGCTCCGGTGGAACTGTCCCCGGAGAGAAGAGTAGAGCGGCTTCGACTTCGTCAGGAATTCGAAGTCGAATATCGAAACCGACATCCTCTCAAGTCGGAGAATTATGTAAGTGGTGTGCCGAGACCCGTGTATAAACCGGCGGCGTCCCACTTACCTAAGGAGGCAGGGGTGGCGGAGGTTTGCGCGATCCAAACCTTACCGGCGCCAGCATCTCCAGTGATAAGTGCGAGTGGCAGGAGGCAGTTACCGGCTGTGTTGGCCGGTATCATGTTCAAGGGTTTGGACCCAATACTGACGGATCCAAGGTTGGACCCGCCTATGAGGTCCTGCTTTAACTGTTGGAAGAGAGGCCATCGCCTCTCTGATTGCCCAAAAGAATGGGCAGTTTTTTGCAAAAACTGCGGAAGGAGGGAGGTGACCCTTAGCACGTGTCCACGTTGCTCACGCGTGCATGCCGAGTTCCTGAGTCAACGTGATGGCACCTCGTCGTCAAGGTCATCTCAGCGGCTGGTGGAACGGGAGGACCCTCCACCAAGGAACCGTCGTAGTTCGCCGGTTCCCCAACAAGTTAAGCGGCCCCCACCTAGGGAGGAAAACGTCGAGCCTGAGGCTCGTGTAGTGGCGGCGTCTGGTCCAACCCTTCTCGATGAGCTGCGAGAGTTGGACCAACGTTTGGAGGGAGTTCCACAGGAACTCAAAGAGGAACTTAAGTTGGAGTTCCTCAAGGAGCGTCGTAGTCGACGCCACTAGTGTTGATTTTTCTTTTTGGAAGGGATGACATGAAATTCAATTTTAAGTTCAAAGAAGTATTAATTCTGTCATCTTATTTCCTTAATTTGTTATTTAATTTTAATTTTATTAAATAAAATAAATAAAAAGCAAGTTTATTTTCTTTGGTTTTGAACTGTGTCTAGAATGCTTACTTTCCCCCTTATTTGTTTTTTGTGAATTGATTTTGTGGCTCTTTGTGAGATTGATAGGCGATATTACTGAGAGTAACATCGGCCTAGGGGAGGGGATTGTAACGAAGCATTCGTTAGTTGGTATTTCGTCTTGCTTTTCTTGTGGCAGTCAAATTAAGTTGCTTTCGCGAAATCTATCGTAGGACTGATTTACGCAGGCGTGACGTGTGAACGTTCACGGGGGGCGGCGATTAGGGCCGAATGGTCACTTCGTAGGTTTGGGGCTGTCCATAGGAGCGAGAGAGATAGAGGCATAGTGGTGATCCTAGGACCGGAAGGGGGATCTACCACCAGTTCAATTACCCGATCGATTGAGAACGGACGTGATATCTATATCAATTGTTTCTTTTTTATATACTTTCTTTTGTAATATTGTTGTTGGTTAATTGGCGATTACTTAATAAATAGTTAGTGTTGAATTCAGAGTGTTTTTTAATTGAGTGTTTTCTCCTTGGCGAATTCTTTCCACTTCTCGAGAAGCGGCGTCGGTCAAGAGTCAGCTGAGCGTCATCGAGGTAAGTGTGTTAGTGTTGGCCTGCCTCAACGTCCGGCATCAGACGTTTATATGTTTTGGAGGATCCCCTTTTTGAGATTTGTTGTATAATGTGTATTTTGAATTGGCGGGTTCGGATGCCTAGTTTATGTTAATTATAAATTATAAAAACCCCGTTACAATGTAAAGCAATGTTTTTTTCGGGAAATGAAAAATATTTATTTTTATTGGCCCATGGTTCGGAAGATTTCGGAAATTGAAAGAAGAAGATTAAGTAAAGTAAGTTTTGTCTCTTGGGAAATGGAAAATAATGATTTTCTTATGTCCATGGTTCGGACGATTTCAGGAATTTTCAAAGAAGGTTAATAAAAACAATTATTATTTTACGGGGAACAGAAAATAATGATATTTTTATGCCCATGGTTCGGGAGATTTCAGTAATTTTAAAAAGAAGGTTGTGTAAAAAAATTTTTTTTTTGGGAATTGGAAAAAACCGATTTTTATGGGCCCATGGTTCGGAAGATTTTGTTCATTTTTGAAAGAAAGTTTTGTAAAACAATTTTTATTTCGCAGAGAATGGAAAATAATGATTTTTTATGACCATGGTTCGGAAGATTTCAGAAATTTTCAAAAGAAGGTTGTGTAAAGAATTTTTTTTTTTTGGGAATTGAAAAAATCGTATTTTATGGGCCCATGTTTCGGAAGATTTTGTTCATTTTTGAAAGAAAGTTTAGTAAAACAATTTTTATTTTAAGAGAATGTTAAATAATGATTTTTTATGCCCATGGTTCGGAAGATTTCAGAAATTTTCAAAAGAAGGTTGTGTAAAGAAATTTTTTTTTTGGGAATTGGAAAAAACCGATTTTTATGGGCCCATGGTTCGGAAGATTTTGTTCATTTTTGAAAGAAAGATTTGTAAAACAATTTTTATTTTAAGAGAATGTTAAATAATGATTTTTATGCCCATGGTTCGGAAGATTTCAGTAATTTTCAAAATAAGGTTATGTAAAGCAATGTTTTTTTCGGGAAATGAAAAATATTTATTTTTATTGGCCCATGGTTCGGAAGATTTCGGAAATTGGAAAAATAAGATTAAGTAAAGTAATTTTTGTCTCTTGGGAAATGGAAAGTAATGATTTTCTTATGCCCATGGTTCGGAAGATTTCAAGAATTTTCAAAAGAAGGTTAATATAAACAATTATTATTTTACGGGGAACAGAAAATAATGATATTATTATGCCCATGGTTCGGAAGATTTCGGAAATTGAAAGAAGAAGATTAAGTAAAGTAAGTTTTGTCTCTTGGGAAATGGAAAATAATGATTTTCTTATGTCCATGGTTCGGAAGATTTCGGAAATTGGAAGAAGAAGATTAAGTAAAGTAAGTTTTGTCTCTTGGGAAATGGAAAATAATGATTTTCTTATGTCCATGGTTCGGAAGATTTCAGGAATTTTCAAAGAAGGTTAATAAAAACAATTATTATTTTACGGGGAACAGAAAATAATGATATTTTTATGCCCATGATTCGGAAGATTTCGGAAATTTTTAAAATAAGGTTATGTAAAGCAATGTTTTTTTCGGGAAATGAAAAATATTTATTTTTATTGGCCCATGGTTCGGAAGATTTCGGAAATTGGAAAAAGAAGATTAAGTAAAGTAAGTTTTGTCTCTTGGGAAATGGAAAATAATGATTTTCTTATGCCCATGGTTCGGAAGATTTCAAGAATTTTCAAAAGAAGGTTAATATAAACAATTATTATTTTACGGGGAAAAGAAAATAATGATATTATTATGCCCATGGTTCGGAAGATTTCGGAAATTTTTAAAATAAGGTTATGTAAAGCAATGTTTTTTTCGGGAAATGAAAAATATTTATTTTTATTGGCCCATGGTTCGGAAGATTTCGCAAATTGGAAGAAGAAGATTAAGTAAAGTAAGTTTTGTCTCTTGGGAAATGGAAAATAATGATTTTCTTATGTCCATGGTTCGGAAGATTTCAGGAATTTTCAAAGATGGTTAATAAAAACAATTATTATTTTACGGGGAACAGAAAATAATGATATTATTATGCCCATGGTTCGGAAGATTTCGGAAATTTTTAAAATAAGGTTATGTAAAGCAATGTTTTTTTCGGGAAATGAAAAATATTTATTTTTATTGGCCCATGGTTCGGAAGATTTCGCAAATTGGAAGAAGAAGATTAAGTAAAGTAAGTTTTGTCTCTTGGGAAATGGAAAATAATGATTTTCTTATGTCCATGGTTCGGAAGATTTCAGGAATTTTCAAAGAAGGTTAATAAAAACAATTATTATTTCACGGGGAACAGAAAATAATGATATTTTTATGCCCATGTTTCGGAAGATTTCAGAAATTTTCAAAAGAAGGTTGTGTAAAGAAATTTTTTTTTTGGGAATTGGAAAAAACCGATTTTTATGGGCCGATGGTTCGGAAGATTTTGTTCATTTTTGAAAGAAAGATTTGTAAAACAATTTTTATTTTAAGAGAATGTTAAATAACGATTTTTATGCCCATGGTTCGGAAGATTTCGGAAATTTTTAAAATAAGGTTATGTAAAGCAATGTTTTTTTCGGGAAATGAAAAATATTTATTTTTATTGGCCCATGGTTCGGAAGATTTCGGAAATTGGAAAAAGAAGATTAAGTAAAGTAAGTTTTGTCTCTTGGGAAATGGAAATTAATAACTTTTTATGCTCATGGTTCGGAAGATTTCAGAAATTTTCAAAAGAAGGATGTGTAAAGAAATTTTTTTTTTGGAATTTGAAAAAACCGATTTTTATGGGCCCATGGTTCGGAAGATTTTGTTCATTTTTGGAAGAAAGTTTTGTAAAACAATTTTTATTTCGCAGAGAATGTTAAATCATGATTTTTATGTCCATGGTTCGGAAGATTTCGGAAATTGGAAAAATAAGATTAAGTAAAGCAAGTTTCGTCTCTTGGGAAATGGAAAATAATGATTTTCTTATGTCCATGGTTCGGAAGATTTCAGGAATTTTCAAAAGAAGGTTAATAAAAACAATTATTATTTTACGGGGAACAGAAAATAATGATATTTTTATGCCCATGGTTCGGGAGATTTCAGTAATTTTAAAAAGAATGTTATGTAAAGCAATGTTTTTTTCGGGAAATGAAAAATATTTATTTTTATTGGCCCATGGTTCGGAAGATTTCGGAAATTGGAAGAAGAAGATTAAGTAAAGTAAGTTTTGTCTCTTGGGAAATGGAAAATAATGATTTTCTTATGTCCATGGTTCGGACGATTTCAGGAATTTTCAAAGAAGGTTAATAAAAACAATTATTATTTTACGGGGAACAGAAAATAATGATATTTTTATGCCCATGGTTCGGGAGATTTCAGTAATTTTAAAAAGAAGGTTGTGTAAAAAAATTTTTTTTTTGGGAATTGGAAAAAACCGATTTTTATGGGCCCATGGTTCGGAAGATTTTGTTCATTTTTGAAAGAAAGTTTTGTAAAACAATTTTTATTTCGCAGAGAATGGAAAATAATGATTTTTTATGACCATGGTTCGGAAGATTTCAGAAATTTTCAAAAGAAGGTTGTGTAAAGAATTTTTTTTTTTTTGGGAATTGAAAAAATCGTATTTTATGGGCCCATGTTTCGGAAGATTTTGTTCATTTTTGAAAGAAAGTTTAGTAAAACAATTTTTATTTTAAGAGAATGTTAAATAATGATTTTTATGCCCATGGT
Source organism: Leptopilina boulardi (assembly GCF_019393585.1). Classification (NCBI taxonomy): domain Eukaryota; kingdom Metazoa; phylum Arthropoda; class Insecta; order Hymenoptera; family Figitidae; genus Leptopilina; species Leptopilina boulardi. Next base: position 496,878 of record NW_026137714.1, read on the forward strand.
TCAGACGATTTAAAAATTTTTTAAAAGAAGGTTATGTAAAGCAATGTTTTTTTCGGGAAATGAAAAATATTTATTTTTATTGGCCCATGGTTCGGAAGATTTCGGAAATTGGAAAAAGAAGATTAACTAAAGTAAGTTTTGTCTCTTGGGAAATGGAAATTAATAACTTTTTATTCTCATGGTTCGGAAGATTTCAGAAATTTTCAAAAGAAGGTTGTGTAAAGAAATTTTTTTTTGGGAATTTGAAAAAACCGATTTTTATGGGCCCATGGTTCGGAAGATTTTGTTCATTTTTGAAAGAAAGTTTTGTAAAACAATTTTTATTTAAAGAGAATGTTAAATAATGATTTTTATGTCCATGGTTCGGAAGATTTCAGAAAATTTCAAAAGAATGTTGTGTAAAGAAATTTTTTTTTGGGAATTGGAAAAAACCGATTTTTATGGGCCCATGGTTCGGAAGATTTCGGAAATTGGAAAAATAAGATTAAGTAAAGCAAGTTTCGTCTCTTGGGAAATGGAAAATAATGATTTTTTATGCCCATGGTTCGGGAGATTTCAGTAATTTTAAAAAGAAGGTTGTGTAAAAAAATTTTTTTTTGGGAATTGGAAAAAACCGATTTTTATGGGCCCATGGTTCGGAAGATTTTGTTCATTTTTGAAAGAAAGTTTTGTAAAACAATTTTTATTTTAAGAGAATGTTAAATAATGATTTTTATGCCCATGGTTCAGACGATTTAAAAATTTTTTAAAAGAAGGTTATGTAAAGCAATGTTTTTTTCGGGAAATGAAAAATATTTATTTTTATTGGCCCATGGTTCGGAAGATTTCGAAAATTGGAAAAATAAGATTAAGTAAAGCAAGTTTCGTCTCTTGGGAAATGGAAATTAATAACTTTTTATGCTCATGGTTCGGAAGATTTCAGAAATTTTCAAAAGAAGGTTCTGTAAAGAAATTTTTTTTTGGGAATTGGAAAAACCCGATTTTTATGGGCCCATGGTTCGGAAGATTTTGTTCATTTTTGAAAGAAAGTTTTGTGAAACAATTTTTATTTCGCAGAGAATGGAAAATAATGATTTTTTATGCCCATGGTTCAGAAGATTTCAGAAATTTTCAAAATAAGGTTATGTAAAGCAATGTTTTTTTCGGGAAATGAAAAATATTTATTTTTATTTGCCCATGGTTCGGAAGATTTCGGAAATTGGAAAAAGAAGATTAAGTAAAGTAATTTTTGTCTCTTGGGAAATGGAAAATAATGATTTTCTTATGCCCATGGTTCGGAAGATTTCAAGAATTTTCAAAAGAAGGTTAATATAAACAATTATTATTTTACGGGGAAAAGAAAATAATGATATTATTATGCCCATGGTTCGGAAGATTTCGGAAATTTTTAAAATAAGGTTATGTAAAGCAATGTTTTTTTCGGGAAATGAAAAATATTTATTTTTATTGGCCCATGGTTCGGAAGATTTCGCAAATTGGAAGAAGAAGATTAAGTAAAGTAAGTTTCGTCTCTTGGGAAATGGAAAATAATGATTTTCTTATGTCCATGGTTCGGAAGATTTCAGGAATTTTCAAAGAAGGTTAATAAAAACAATTATTATTTCACGGGGAACAGAAAATAATAATATTTTTATGCCCATGTTTCGGAAGATTTCAGAAATTTTCAAAAGAAGGTTGTGTAAAGAAATTTTTTTTTTGGGAATTGGAAATAACCGATTTTTATGGGCCGATGGTTCGGAAGATTTTGTTCATTTTTGAAAGAAAGATTTGTAAAACAATTTTTATTTTAAGAGAATGTTAAATAACAATTTTTATGCCCATGGTTCGGAAGATTTCGGAAATTTTTAAAATAAGGTTATGTAAAGCAATGTTTTTTTCGGGAAATGAAAAATATTTATTTTTATTGGCCCATGGTTCGGAAGATTTCGGAAATTGGAAAAAGAAGATTAAGTAAAGTAAGTTTTGTCTCTTGGGAAATGGAAATTAATAACTTTTTATGCTCATGGTTCGGAAGATTTCAGAAATTTTCAAAAGAAGATTGTGTAAAGAAATTTTTTTTTTGGGAATAGGAAAAAACCGATTTTTATGGGCCCATGGTTCGGAAGATTTTGTTCATTTTTGAAAGAAAGTTTTGTAAAACAATTTTTATTTCGCAGAGAATGGAAAATAATGATTTTTTATGCCCATGGTTCGGAAGATTTCAGAAATTTTCAAAAGAAGGTTGTGTAAAGAAATTTTTTTTTTGGGAATTGGAAAAAACCGATTTTTATGGGCCCATGGTTCGGAAGATTTTGTTCATTTTTGAAAGAAAGATTTGTAAAACAATTTTTATTTTAAGAGAATGTTAAATAATGATTTTTATGCCCATGGTTCGGAAGATTTCAGTAATTTTCAAAATAAGGTTATGTAAAGCAATGTTTTTTTCGGGAAATGAAAAATATTTATTTTTATTGGCCCATGGTTCGGAAGATTTCGGAAATTGGAAAAATAAGATTAAGTAAAGTAATTTTTGTCTCTTGGGAAATGGAAAGTAATGATTTTCTTATGCCCATGGTTCGGAAGATTTCAAGAATTTTCAAAAGAAGGTTAATATAAACAATTATTATTTTACGGGGAACAGAAAATAATGATATTATTATGCCCATGGTTCGGAAGATTTCGGAAATTTTTAAAATAAGGTTATGTAAAGCAATGTTTTTTTCGGGAAATGAAAAATATTTATTTTTATTGGCCCATGGTTCGGAAGATTTCGGAAATTGGAAGAAGAAGATTAAGTAAAGTAAGTTTTGTCTCTTGGGAAATGGAAAATAATGATTTTCTTATGTCCATGGTTCGGAAGATTTCAGGAATTTTCAAAGAAGGTTAATAAAAACAATTATTATTTTACGGGGAACAGAAAATAATGATATTTTTATGCCCATGGTTCGGAAGATTTCGGAAATTTTTAAAATAAGGTTATGTAAAGCAATGTTTTTTTCGGGAAATGAAAAATATTTATTTTTATTGGCCCATGGTTCGGAAGATTTCGGAAATTGGAAAAAGAAGATTAAGTAAAGTAAGTTTTGTCTCTTGGGAAATGGAAAATAATGATTTTCTTATGCCCATGGTTCGGAAGATTTCAAGAATTTTCAAAAGAAGGTTAATATAAACAATTATTATTTTACGGGGAAAAGAAAATAATGATATTATTATGCCCATGGTTCGGAAGATTTCGGAAATTTTTAAAATAAGGTTATGTAAAGCAATGTTTTTTTCGGGAAATGAAAAATATTTATTTTTATTGGCCCATGGTTCGGAAGATTTCGCAAATTGGAAGAAGAAGATTAAGTAAAGTAAGTTTTGTCTCTTGGGAAATGGAAAATAATGATTTTCTTATGTCCATGGTTCGGAAGATTTCAGGAATTTTCAAAGATGGTTAATAAAAACAATTATTATTTTACGGGGAACAGAAAATAATGATATTATTATGCCCATGGTTCGGAAGATTTCGGAAATTTTTAAAATAAGGTTATGTAAAGCAATGTTTTTTTCGGGAAATGAAAAATATTTATTTTTATTGGCCCATGGTTCGGAAGATTTCGCAAATTGGAAGAAGAAGATTAAGTAAAGTAAGTTTTGTCTCTTGGGAAATGGAAAATAATGATTTTCTTATGTCCATGGTTCGGAAGATTTCAGGAATTTTCAAAGAAGGTTAATAAAAACAATTATTATTTCACGGGGAACAGAAAATAATGATATTTTTATGCCCATGTTTCGGAAGATTTCAGAAATTTTCAAAAGAAGGTTGTGTAAAGAAATTTTTTTTTTGGGAATTGGAAAAAACCGATTTTTATGGGCCGATGGTTCGGAAGATTTTGTTCATTTTTGAAAGAAAGATTTGTAAAACAATTTTTATTTTAAGAGAATGTTAAATAACGATTTTTATGCCCATGGTTCGGAAGATTTCGGAAATTTTTAAAATAAGGTTATGTAAAGCAATGTTTTTTTCGGGAAATGAAAAATATTTATTTTTATTGGCCCATGGTTCGGAAGATTTCGGAAATTGGAAAAAGAAGATTAAGTAAAGTAAGTTTTGTCTCTTGGGAAATGGAAATTAATAACTTTTTATGCTCATGGTTCGGAAGATTTCAGAAATTTTCAAAAGAAGATTGTGTAAAGAAATTTTTTTTTGGGAATTTGAAAAAACCGATTTTTATGGGCCCATGGTTCGGAAGATTTTGTTCATTTTTGAAAGAAAGTTTTGTAAAACAATTTTTATTTTAAGAGAATGTTAAATAATGATTTTTATGTCCATGGTTCGGAAGATTTCAGAAATTTTCAAAAGAATGTTGTGTAAAGAAATTTTTTTTTTGGGAATTGGAAAAAACCGATTTTTATGGGCCCATGGTTCGGAAGATTTCGGAAATTGGAAAAATAAGATTAAGTAAAGCAAGTTTCGTCTCTTGGGAAATGGAAAATAATGATTTTCTTATGTCCATGGTTCGGAAGATTTCAGGAATTTTCAAAAGAAGGTTAATAAAAACAATTATTATTTTACGGGGAACAGAAAATAATGATATTTTTATGCCAATGGTTCGGAAGATTTCAGAAATTTTCAAAAGAAGGTTGTGTAAAAAAATTTTTTTTTTGGGAATAGGAAAAAACCGATTTTTATGGGCCCATGGTTCGGAAGATTTTGTTCATTTTTGAAAGAAAGTTTTGTAAAACAATTTTTATTTTGCAGAGAATGGAAAATAATGATTTTTTATGCCCATGGTTCGGAAGATTTCAGAAATTTTCAAAAGAAGGTTGTGTAAAGAAATTTTTTTTTTGGGAATTGGAAAAAACCGATTTTTATGGGCCCATGGTTCGGAAGATTTTGTTCATTTTTGAAAGAAAGATTTGTAAAACAATTTTTATTTTAAGAGAATGTTAAATAATGATTTTTATGCCCATGGTTCGGAAGATTTCAGTAATTTTCAAAATAAGGTTATGTAAAGCAATGTTTTTTTCGGGAAATGAAAAATATTTATTTTTATTGGCCCATGGTTCGGAAGATTTCGGAAATTGGAAAAATAAGATTAAGTAAAGTAATTTTTGTCTCTTGGGAAATGGAAAGTAATGATTTTCTTATGCCCATGGTTCGGAAGATTTCAAGAATTTTCAAAAGAAGGTTAATAAAAACAATTATTATTTTACGGGGAACAGAAAATAATGATATTTTTATGCCCATGGTTCGGAAGATTTCGGAAATTTTTAAAATAAGGTTATGTAAAGCAATGTTTTTTTCGGGAAATGAAAAATATTTATTTTTATTGGCCCATGGTTCGGAAGATTTCGGAAATTGGAAAAAGAAGATTAAGTAAAGTAAGTTTTGTCTCTTGGGAAATGGAAATTAATAACTTTTTATGCTCATGGTTCGGAAGATTTCAGAAATTTTCAAAAGAAGGATGTGTAAAGAAATTTTTTTTTTGGAATTTGAAAAAACCGATTTTTATGGGCCCATGGTTCGGAAGATTTTGTTCATTTTTGGAAGAAAGTTTTGTAAAACAATTTTTATTTCGCAGAGAATGTTAAATCATGATTTTTATGTCCATGGTTCGGAAGATTTCGGAAATTGGAAAAATAAGATTAAGTAAAGCAAGTTTCGTCTCTTGGGAAATGGAAAATAATGATTTTCTTATGTCCATGGTTCGGAAGATTTCAGGAATTTTCAAAAGAAGGTTAATAAAAACAATTATTATTTTACGGGGAACAGAAAATAATGATATTTTTATGCCCATGGTTCGGGAGATTTCAGTTATTTTTAAAAAGAAGGTTGTGTAAAAAAATTTTTTTTTTGGGAATTGGAAAAAACCGATTTTTATGGGCCCATGGTTCGGAAGATTTTGTTCATTTTTGAAAGAAAGTTTTGTAAAACAATTTTTATTTCGCAGAGAATGGAAAATAATGATTTTTTATGACCATGGTTCGGAAGATTTCGGAAATTTTTAAAATAAGGTTATGTAAAGCAATGTTTTTTTCGGGAAATGAAAAATATTTATTTTTATTGGCCCATGGTTCGGAAGATTTCGGAAATTGGAAAAAGAAGATTAACTAAAGTAAGTTTTGTCTCTTGGGAAATGGAAATTAATAACTTTTTATTCTCATGGTTCGGAAGATTTCAGAAATTTTCAAAAGAAGGTTGTGTAAAGAAATTTTTTTTTGGGAATTTGAAAAAACCGATTTTTATGGGCCCATGGTTCGGAAGATTTTGTTCATTTTTGAAAGAAAGTTTTGTAAAACAATTTTTATTTTAAGAGAATGTTAAATAATGATTTTTATGTGCATTGTTCGGAAGATTTCAGAAAATTTCAAAAGAATGTTGTGTAAAGAAATTTTTTTTTGGGAATTGGAAAAAACCGATTTTTATGGGCCCATGGTTCGGAAGATTTTGTTCATTTTTGAAAGAAAGTTTTGTAAAACAATTTTTATTTCGCAGAGAATGGAAAATAATGATTTTTTATGCCCATGGTTCAGACGATTTAAAAATTTTTTAAAAGAAGGTTATGTAAAGCAATGTTTTTTTCGGGAAATGAAAAATATTTATTTTTATTGACCCATGGTTCGGAAGATTTCGGAAATTGGAAAAATAAGATTAAGTAAAGCAAGTTTCGTCTCTTGGGAAATGGAAATTAATGATTTTCTTATGTCCATGGTTCGGAAGATTTCAGGAATTTTCAAAGAAGGTTAATAAAAACAATTATTATTTTACGGGGAACAGAAAATAATGATATTTTTATGCCCATGGTTCGGAAGATTTCAGAAATTTTCAAAAGAAGGTTGTGTAAAGAAATTTTTTTTTTGGGAATTGGAAAAAACCGATTTTTATGGGCCCATGGTTCGGAAGATTTTGTTCATTTTTGAAAGAAAGATTTGTAAAACAATTTTTATTTTAAGAGAATGTTAAATAATGATTTTTATGCCCATGGTTCGGAAGATTTCGGAAATTTTTAAAATAAGGTTATGTAAAGCAATGTTTTTTTCGGGAAATGAAAAATATTTATTTTTATTGGCCCATGGTTCGGAAGATTTCGGAAATTGGAAAAAGAAGATTAACTAAAGTAAGTTTTGTCTCTTGGGAAATGGAAATTAATAACTTTTTATTCTCATGGTTCGGAAGATTTCAGAAATTTTCAAAAGAAGGTTGTGTAAAGAAATTTTTTTTTGGGAATTTGAAAAAACCGATTTTTATGGGCCCATGGTTCGGAAGATTTTGTTCATTTTTGAAAGAAAGTTTTGTAAAACAATTTTTATTTTAAGAAAATGTTAAATAATGATTTTTATGTGCATGGTTCGGAAGATTTCAGAAAATTTCAAAAGAATGTTGTGTAAAGAAATTTTTTTTTGGGAATTGGAAAAAACCGATTTTTATGGGCCCATGGTTCGGAAGATTTCGGAAATTGGAAAAATAAGATTAAGTAAAGCAAGTTTCGTCTCTTGGGAAATGGAAAATAATGATTTTCTTATGTCCATGGTTCGGAAGATTTCAGGAATTTTCAAAAGAAGGTTAATAAAAACAATTATTATTTTACGGGGAACAGAAAATAATGATATTTTTATGCCCATGGTTCGGGAGATTTTAGTAATTTTAAAAAGAAGGTTGTGTAAAAAAATTTTTTTTTTGGGAATTGGAAAAAACCGATTTTTATGGGCCCATGGTTCGGAAGATTTTGTTCATTTTTGAAAGAAAGATTTGTAAAACAATTTTTATTTTAAGAGAATGTTAAATAATGATTTTTATGCCCATGGTTCGGAAGATTTCGGAAATTTTTAAAATAAGGTTATGTAAAGCAATGTTTTTTTCGGGAAATGAAAAATATTTATTTTTATTGGCCCATGGTTCGGAAGATTTCGAAAATTGGAAAAATAAGATTAAGTAAAGCAAGTTTCGTCTCTTGGGAAATGGAAATTTATAACTTTTTATGCTCATGGTTCGGAAGATTTCAGAAATTTTCAAAAGAAGTTTGTGTAAAGAAATTTTTTTTTGGGAATTGGAAAAACCCGATTTTTATGGGCCCATGGTTCGGAAGATTTTGTTCATTTTTGAAAGAAAGTTTTGTGAAACAATTTTTATTTCGCAGAGAATGGAAAATAATGATTTTTTATGCCCATGGTTCAGAAGATTTCAGAAATTTTCAAAATAAGGTTATGTAAAGCAATGTTTTTTTCGGGAAATGAAAAATATTTATTTTTATTTGCCCATGGTTCGGAAGATTTCGGAAATTGGAAAAAGAAGATTAAGTAAAGCAAGTTTTGTCTCTTGGGAAATGGAAAATACTGATTTTCTTATGCCCATGGTTCGGAAGATTTTAAGAATTTTCAAAAGAAGGTTAATATAAACAATTATTATTTTACGGGGAACAGAAAATAATGATATTATTATGCCCATGGTTCGGAAGATTTCGGAAATTTTTAAAATTAGGTTATGTAAAGCAATGTTTTTTTCGGGAAATGAAAAATATTTATTTTTATTGGCCCATGGTTCGGAAGATTTCGGAAATTGGAAGAAGAAGATTAAGTAAAGTAAGTTTTGTCTCTTGGGAAATGGAAAATAATGATTTTCTTATGTCCATGGTTCGGAAGATTTCAGGAATTTTCAAAGAAGGTTAATAAAAATAATTATTATTTTACGGGGAACAGAAAATAATGATATTTTTATGCCCATGGTTCGGAAGATTTCGGAAATTTTTAAAATAAGGTTATGTAAAGCAATGTTTTTTTCGGGAAATGAAAAATATTTATTTTTATTGGCCCATGGTTCGGAAGATTTCGGAAATTGGAAAAAGAAGATTAAGTAAAGTAAGTTTTGTCTCTTGGGAAATGGAAATTAATAACTTTTTATGCTCATGGTTCGGAAGATTTCAGAAATTTTCAAAAGAAGGTTGTGTAAAGAAATTTTTTTTTGGGAATTTGAAAAAACCGATTTTTATGGGCCCATGGTTCGGAAGATTTTGTTCATTTTTGAAAGAAAGTTTTGTAAAACAATTTTTATTTTAAGAGAATGTTAAATAATGATTTTTATGTCCATGGTTCGGAAGATTTCAGAAATTTTCAAAAGAATGTTGTGTAAAGAAATTTTTTTTTTTGGAATTGGAAAAAAACGATTTTTATGGGCCCATGGTTCGGAAGATTTCAGGAATTTTCAAAAGAAGGTTAATAAAAACAATTATTATTTTACGGGGAACAGAAAATAATGATATTTTTATGCCCATGGTTCGGGAGATTTCAGTAATTTTAAAAAGAAGGTTATTTAAAACAATTTTTATTTCGCAGAGAATGGAAAATAATGATTTTTTATGCCCATGGTTCAGAAGATTTCAGAAATTTTCAAAATAAGGTTATGTAAAGCAATGTTTTTTTCGGGAAATGAAAAATATTTATTTTTATTTGCCCATGGTTCGGAAGATTTCGGAAATGGGAAAAAGAAGATTAAGTAAAGTAAGTTTTGTCTCTTGGGAAATGGAAAATACTGATTTTCTTATGCCCATGGTTCGGAAGATTTTAAGAATTTTCAAAAGAAGGTTAATATAAACAATTATTATTTTACGGGGAACAGAAAATAATGATATTATTATGCCCATGGTTCGGAAGATTTCGGAAATTTTTAAAATTAGGTTATGTAAAGCAATGTTTTTTTCGGGAAATGAAAAATATTTATTTTTATTGGCCCATGGTTCGGAAGATTTCGGAAATTGGAAAAATAAGATTAAGTAAAGTAATTTTTGTCTCTTGGGAAATGGAAAATAATGATTTTTTATGCCCATGGTTTGGAAGATTTCAGAAATTTTCAAAATAAGGTTAATATAAACAATTATTATTTTACGGGGAACAGAAAATAATGATATTTTTATGCCCATGGTTCGGAAGATTTCTGAAATTTTCAAAAGAAGGTTGTGTAAAGAAATTTTTTTTTTGGGAATTGGAAAAAACCGATTTTTATGGGCCCATGGTTCGGAAGATTTCGGAAATTGGAAAAATAAGATTAAGTAAAGCAAGTTTCGTCACTTGGGAAATGGAAAATAATGATTTTCTTATGTCCATGGTTCGGAAGATTTCAGGAATTTTCAAAAGAAGGTTGTGTAAAGAAATTTTTTTTTGGGAATTGGAAAAACCCGATTTTTATGGGCCCATGGTTCGGAAGATTTTGTTCATTTTTGAAAGAAAGTTTTGTAAAACAATTTTTATTTCGCAGAGAATGGAAACTAATTATTTTTTATGCTCATGGTTCGGAAGATTTCAGAAATTTTCAAAATAAGGTTAATATAAACAATTATTATTTTACGGGGAACAGAAAATAATGATATTATTATGCCCATGGTTCGGAAGATTTCGGAAATTTTGAAAATAAGGTTATGTAAAGCAATGTTTTTTTCGGGAAATGAAAAATATTTATTTTTATTGGCCCATGGTTCGGAAGATTTCGGAAATTGGAAGAAGAAGATTAAGTAAAGTAAGTTTTGTCTCTTGGGAAATGGAAAATAATGATTTTCTTATGTCCATGGTTCGGAAGATTTCAGGAATTTTCAAAGAAGGTTAATAAAAACAATTATTATTTTACGGGGAACAGAAAATAATGATATTTTTATGCCCATGGTTCGGAAGATTTCTGAAATTTTCAAAAGAAGGTTGTGTAAAGAAATTTTTTTTTTGGGAATTGGAAAAAACCGATTTTTATGGGCCCATGGTTCGGAAGATTTTGTTCATTTTTGAAAGAAAGATTTGTAAAACAATTTTTATTTTAAGAGAATGTTAAATAATGATTTTTATGCCCATGGTTCGGAAGATTTCGGAAATTTTTAAAATAAGGTTATGTAAAGCAATGTTTTTTTCGGGAAATGAAAAATATTTATTTTTATTGGCCCATGGTTCGGAAGATTTCGGAAATTGGAAAAAGATGATTAAGTAAAGTAAGTTTTGTCTCTTGGGTAATGGAAATTAATAACTTTTTATGCTCATGGTTCGGAAGATTTTGTTCATTTTTGAAAGAAAGTTTTGTAAAATAATTTTTATTTTAAGAGAATGTTAAATAATGATTTTTATGTCCATGGTTCGGAAGATTTCAGAAATTTTCAAAAGAATGTTGTGTAAAGAAATTTTTTTTTTGGGAATTGGAAAAAACCTATTTTTATGGGCCCATGGTTCGGAAGATTTCGGAAATTGGAAAAATAGGATTAAGTAAAGCAAGTTTCGTCTCTTGGGAAATGGAAAATAATGATTTTCTTATGTCCATGGTTCGGAAGATTTCAGGAATTTTCAAAAGAAGGTTAATAAAAACAATTATTATTTTACGGGGAACAGAAAATAATGATATTTTTATGCCCATGGTTCGGGAGATTTCAGTAATTTTAAAAAGAAGGTTAATATAAACAATTACTATTTTACGGGGAACAGAAAATAATGATATTATTATGCCCATGGTTCGGAAGATTTCGGAAATTTTTAAAATAAGGTTATGTAAAGCAATGTTTTTTTCGGGAAATGAAAAATATTTATTTTTATTGTCCCATGGTTCGGAAGATTTCGGAAATTTTCAAAAGAAGGTTGTGTAAAGAAATTTTTTTTTTGGGAATTGGAAAAAACCGATTTTTATGGGCCCATGGTTCGGAAGATTTCGGAAATTGGAAAAATAAGATTAAGTAAAGCAAGTTTCGTCTCTTGGGAAATGGAAAATAATGATTTTCTTATGTCCATGGTTCGGAAGATTTCAGGAATTTTCAAAAGAAGGTTAATAAAAACAATTATTATTTTACGGGGAACAGAAAATAATGATATTTTTATGCCCATGGTTCGGGAGATTTCAGTAATTTTAAAAAGAAGGTTATTTAAAACAATTTTTATTTCGCAGAGAATGGAAACTAATGATTTTTTATGCCCATGGTTCGGAAGATTTCAGTAATTTTCAAAATAAGGTTATGTAAAGCAATGTTTTTTTCGGGAAATGAAAAATATTTATTTTTATTGGCCCATGGTTCGGAAAATTTCGGAAATTGGAAGAAGAAGATTAAGTAAAGTAAGTTTTGTCTCTTGGGAAATGGAAAATAATGATTTTCTTATGTCCATGGTTCGGAAGATTTCAGGAATTTTCAAAGAAGGTTAATAAAAACAATTATTATTTTACGGGGAACAGAAAATAATGATATTTTTATGCCCATGGTTCGGAAGATTTCGGAAATTGGAAAAATAAGATTAAGTAAAGCAAGTTTCGTCTCTTGGGAAATGGAAATTAATAACTTTTTATGCTCATGGTTCGGAAGATTTCAGAAATTTTCAAAAGAAGGTTGTGTAAAGAATTTTTTTTTTGGGAATTGGAAAAACCCGATTTTTATGGGCCCATGGTTCGGAAGATTTTGTTCATTTTTGAAAGAAAGTTTTGTAAAACAATTTTTATTTCGCAGAGAATGGAAAATAATGATTTTTTATGCCCATGGTTCGGAAGATTTCAGAAATTTTCAAAAGAAGGTTGTGTAAAGAAATTTTTTTTTGGGAATTTGAAAAAACCGATTTTTATGGGCCCATGGTTCGGAAGATTTTGTTCATTTTTGAAAGAAAGTTTTGTAAAACAATTTTTATTTTTAGAGAATGTTAAATAATGATTTTTATGTCCATGGTTCGGAAGATTTCAGAAATTTTCAAAAGAAGGTTAATATAAACAATTATTATTTTACGGGGAACTGAAAATAATGATATTTTTATGCCCATGGTTCGGGAGATTTCAGTAATTTTAAAAAGAAGGTTATTTAAAACAATTTTTATTTCGCAGAGAATGGAAACTAATGATTTTTTATGCCCATGGTTCGGAAGATTTCAGTAATTTTCAAAATAAGGTTATGTAAAGCAATGTTTTTTTCGGGAAATGAAAAATATTTATTTTTATTGGCCCATGGTTCGGAAGATTTCGGAAATTGGAAAATTAAGATTAAGTAAAGTAATTTTTGTCTCTTGGGAAATGGAAAATAATGATTTTCTTATGTCCATGGTTCGGAAGATTTCAGGAATTTTCAAAGAAGGTTAATAAAAACAATTATTATTTTACGGGGAACAGAAAAAAATGATATTTTTATGCCCATGGTTCGGAAGATTTCAGAAATTTTCAAAAGAAGGTTGTGAAAAAAAATTTTTTTTTTGGGAATTGGAAAAAACCGATTTTTATGGGCCCATGGTTCGGAAGATTTTGTTCATTTTTGAAAGAAAGTTTTGTAAAACAATTTTTATTTCGCAGAGAATGGAAAATAATGATTTTTTATGCCCATGGTTCGGAAGATTTCAGAAATTTTCAAAAGAAGGTTGTGTAAAGAAATTTTTTTTTGGGAATTTGAAAAAACCGATTTTTATGGGCCCATGGTTCGGAAGATTTTGTTCATTTTTGAAAGAAAGTTTTGTAAAACAATTTTTATTTTAAGAGAATGTTAAATAATGATTTTTATGTCCATGGTTCGGAAGATTTCAGAAATTTTCAAAAGAATGTTGTGTAAAGAAATTTTTTTTTTGGGAATTGGAAAAAACCGATTTTTATGGGCCCATGGTTCGGAAGATTTCAGGAATTTTCAAAAGAAGGTTAATAAAAACAATTATTATTTTACGGGGAACAGAAAATAATGATATTTTTATGCCCATGGTTCGGGAGATTTCAGTAATTTTAAAAAGAAGGTTATTTAAAACAATTTTTATTTCGCAGAGAATGGAAACTAATGATTTTTTATGCCCATGGTTCGGAAGATTTCAGAAATTTTCAAAATAAGGTTAATATAAACAATTATTATTTTACGGGGAACAGAAAATAATGATATTATTATGCCCATGGTTCGGAAGATTTCGGAAATTTTTAAAATAAGGTTATGTAAAGCAATGTTTTTTTCGGGAAATGAAAAATATTTATTTTTATTGGCCCATGGTTCGGAAGATTTCGGAAATTGGAAGAAGAAGATTAAGTAAAGTAAGTTTTGTCTCTTGGGAAATGGAAAATAATGATTTTCTTATGTCCATGGTTCGGAAGATTTCAGGAATTTTTAAAGAAGGTTAATAAAAACAATTATTATTTTACGGGGAACAGAAAATAATGATATTTTTATGCCCATGGTTCGGAAGATTTCTGAAATTTTCAAAAGAAGGTTGTGTAAAGAAATTTTTTTTTTGGGAATTGGAAAAAACCGATTTTTATGGGCCCATGGTTCGGAAGATTTTGTTCATTTTTGAAAGAAAGATTTGTAAAACAATTTTTATTTTAAGAGAATGTTAAATAATGATTTTTATGCCCATGGTTCGGAAGATTTCGGAAATTTTTAAAATAAGGTTATGTAAAGCAATGTTTTTTTCGGGAAATGAAAAATATTTATTTTTATTGGCCCATGGTTCGGAAGATTTCGGAAATTGGAAAAAGAAGACTAAGTAAAGTAAGTTTTGTCTCTTGGGAAATGGAAATTAATAACTTTTTATGCTCATGGTTCGGAAGATTTCAGAAATTTTCAAAAGAAGGTTGTGTAAAGAAATTTTTTTTTGGGAATTTGAAAAAACCGATTTTTATGGGCCCATGGTTCGGAAGATTTTGTTCATTTTTGAAAGAAAGTTTTGTAAAACAATTTTTATTTTAAGAGAATGTTAAATAATGATTTTTATGTCCATGGTTCGGAAGATTTCAGAAATTTTCAAAAGAATGTTGTGTAAAGAAATTTTTTTTTTGGGAATTTGAAAAAACCGATTTTTATGGGCCTATGGTTCGGAAGATTTCGGAAATTGGAAAAATAGGATTAAGTAAAGCAAGTTTCGTCTCTTGGGAAATGGAAAATAATGATTTTCTTATGTCCATGGTTCGGAAGATTTCAGGAATTTTCAAAAGAAGGTTAATAAAAACAATTATTATTTTACGGGGAACAGAAAATAATGATATTTTTATGCCCAAGGTTCGAGAGATTTCAGTAATTTTAAAAAGAAGGTTATTTAAAACAATTTTTATTTCGCAGAGAATGGAAACTAATGATTTTTTATGCCCATGGTTCGGAAGATTTCAGTAATTTTCAAAATAAGGTTATGTAAAGCAATGTTTTTTTCGGGAAATGAAAAATATTTATTTTTATTGGCCCATGGTTCGGAAGATTTCGGAAATTGGAAAAATAAGATTAAGTAAAGTAATTTTTGTCTCTTGGGAAATGGAAAATAATGATTTTCTTATGTCCATGGTTCGGAAGATTTCAGGAATTTTAAAAGAAGGTTAATAAAAACAATTATTATTTTACGGGGAACAGAAAAAAATGATATTTTTAGGCCCATGGTTCGGAAGATTTCAGAAATTTTCAAAAGAAGGTTGTGTAAAGAAATTTTTTTTTGGGAATTTGAAAAAACCGATTTTTATGGGCCCATGGTTCGGAAGAATTTGTTCATTTTTGAAAGAAAGTTTTGTAAAACAATTTTTATTTTAAGAGAATGTTAAATAATGATTTTTATGTCCATGGTTCGGAAGATTTCAGAAATTTTCAAAAGAATGTTGTGTAAAGAAATTTTTTTTTTGGGAATTGGAAAAAACCGATTTTTATGGGCCCATGGTTCGGAAGATTTCAGGAATTTTCAAAAGAAGGTTAATAAAAACAATTATTATTTTACGGGGAACAGAAAATAATGATATTTTTATGCCCATGGTTCGGGAGATTTCAGTAATTTTAAAAAAAAGGTTATTTAAAACAATTTTTATTTCGCAGAGAATGGAAACTAATGATTTTTTATGCCCATGGTTCGGAAGATTTCAGTAATTTTCAAAATAAGGTTATGTAAAGCAATGTTTTTTTCGGGAAATGAAAAATATTTATTTTTATTGGCCCATGGTTCGGAAGATTTCGGAAATTGGAAGAAGAAGATTAAGTAAAGTAAGTTTTGTCTCTTGGGAAATGGAAAATAATGATTTTCTTATGTCCATGGTTCGGAAGATTTCAGGAATTTTTAAAGAAGGTTAATAAAAACAATTATTATTTTACGGGGAACAGAAAATAATGATATTTTTATGCCCATGGTTCGGAAGATTTCTGAAATTTTCAAAAGAAGGTTGTGTAAAGAAATTTTTTTTTTGGGAATTGGAAAAAACCGATTTTTATGGGCCCATGGTTCGGAAGATTTTGTTCATTTTTGAAAGAAAGATTTGTAAAACAATTTTTATTTTAAGAGAATGTTAAATAATGATTTTTATGCCCATGGTTCGGAAGATTTCGGAAATTTTTAAAATAAGGTTATGTAAAGCAATGTTTTTTTCGGGAAATGAAAAATATTTATTTTTATTGGCCCATGGTTCGGAAGATTTCGGAAATTGGAAAAAGAAGACTAAGTAAAGTAAGTTTTGTCTCTTGGGAAATGGAAATTAATAACTTTTTATGCTCATGGTTCGGAAGATTTCAGAAATTTTCAAAAGAAGGTTGTGTAAAGAAATTTTTTTTTGGGAATTTGAAAAAACCGATTTTTATGGGCCCATGGTTCGGAAGATTTTGTTCATTTTTGAAAGAAAGTTTTGTAAAACAATTTTTATTTTAAGAGAATGTTAAATAATGATTTTTATGTCCATGGTTCGGAAGATTTCAGAAATTTTCAAAAGAATGTTGTGTAAAGAAATTTTTTTTTTGGGAATTTGAAAAAACCGATTTTTATGGGCCTATGGTTCGGAAGATTTCGGAAATTGGAAAAATAGGATTAAGTAAAGCAAGTTTCGTCTCTTGGGAAATGGAAAATAATGATTTTCTTATGTCCATGGTTCGGAAGATTTCAGGAATTTTCAAAAGAAGGTTAATAAAAACAATTATTATTTTACGGGGAACAGAAAATAATGATATTTTTATGCCCAAGGTTCGAGAGATTTCAGTAATTTTAAAAAGAAGGTTATTTAAAACAATTTTTATTTCGCAGAGAATGGAAACTAATGATTTTTTATGCCCATGGTTCGGAAGATTTCAGTAATTTTCAAAATAAGGTTATGTAAAGCAATGTTTTTTTCGGGAAATGAAAAATATTTATTTTTATTGGCCCATGGTTCGGAAGATTTCGGAAATTGGAAAAATAAGATTAAGTAAAGTAATTTTTGTCTCTTGGGAAATGGAAAATAATGATTTTCTTATGTCCATGGTTCGGAAGATTTCAGGAATTTTAAAAGAAGGTTAATAAAAACAATTATTATTTTACGGGGAACAGAAAAAAATGATATTTTTAGGCCCATGGTTCGGAAGATTTCAGAAATTTTCAAAAGAAGGTTGTGTAAAGAAATTTTTTTTTGGGAATTTGAAAAAACCGATTTTTATGGGCCCATGGTTCGGAAGAATTTGTTCATTTTTGAAAGAAAGTTTTGTAAAACAATTTTTATTTTAAGAGAATGTTAAATAATGATTTTTATGTCCATGGTTCGGAAGATTTCAGAAATTTTCAAAAGAATGTTGTGTAAAGAAATTTTTTTTTTGGGAATTGGAAAAAACCGATTTTTATGGGCCCATGGTTCGGAAGATTTCAGGAATTTTCAAAAGAAGGTTAATAAAAACAATTATTATTTTACGGGGAACAGAAAATAATGATATTTTTATGCCCATGGTTCGGGAGATTTCAGTAATTTTAAAAAAAAGGTTATTTAAAACAATTTTTATTTCGCAGAGAATGGAAACTAATGATTTTTTATGCCCATGGTTCGGAAGATTTCAGTAATTTTCAAAATAAGGTTATGTAAAGCAATGTTTTTTTCGGGAAATGAAAAATATTTATTTTTATTGGCCCATGGTTCGGAAGATTTCGGAAATTGGAAAAATAGGATTAAGTAAAGCAAGTTTCGTCTCTTGGGAAATGGAAAATAATGATTTTCTTATGTCCATGGTTCGGAAGATTTCAGGAATTTTCAAAAGAAGGTTAATAAAAACAATTATTATTTTACGGGGAACAGAAAATAATGATATTTTTATGCCCAAGGTTCGAGAGATTTCAGTAATTTTAAAAAGAAGGTTATTTAAAACAATTTTTATTTCGCAGAGAATGGAAACTAATGATTTTTTATGCCCATGGTTCGGAAGATTTCAGTAATTTTCAAAATAAGGTTATGTAAAGCAATGTTTTTTTCGGGAAATGAAAAATATTTATTTTTATTGGCCCATGGTTCGGAAGATTTCGGAAATTGGAAAAATAAGATTAAGTAAAGTAATTTTTGTCTCTTGGGAAATGGAAAATAATGATTTTCTTATGTCCATGGTTCGGAAGATTTCAGGAATTTTAAAAGAAGGTTAATAAAAACAATTATTATTTTACGGGGAACAGAAAAAAATGATATTTTTAGGCCCATGGTTCGGAAGATTTCAGAAATTTTCAAAAGAAGGTTGTGTAAAGAAATTTTTTTTTGGGAATTTGAAAAAACCGATTTTTATGGGCCCATGGTTCGGAAGAATTTGTTCATTTTTGAAAGAAAGTTTTGTAAAACAATTTTTATTTTAAGAGAATGTTAAATAATGATTTTTATGTCCATGGTTCGGAAGATTTCAGAAATTTTCAAAAGAATGTTGTGTAAAGAAATTTTTTTTTTGGGAATTGGAAAAAACCGATTTTTATGGGCCCATGGTTCGGAAGATTTCAGGAATTTTCAAAAGAAGGTTAATAAAAACAATTATTATTTTACGGGGAACAGAAAATAATGATATTTTTATGCCCATGGTTCGGGAGATTTCAGTAATTTTAAAAAAAAGGTTATTTAAAACAATTTTTATTTCGCAGAGAATGGAAACTAATGATTTTTTATGCCCATGGTTCGGAAGATTTCAGTAATTTTCAAAATAAGGTTATGTAAAGCAATGTTTTTTTCGGGAAATGAAAAATATTTATTTTTATTGGCCCATGGTTCGGAAGATTTCGGAAATTGGAAAAATAAGATTAAGTAAAGTAATTTTTGTCTCTTGGGAAATGGAAAGTAATGATTTTCTTATGCCCATGGTTCGGAAGATTTCAAGAATTTTCAAAAGAAGGTTAATATAAACAATTATTATTTTACGGGGAACAGAAAATAATGATATTATTATGCCCATGGTTCGGAAGATTTCGGAAATTTTTAAAATAAGGTTATGTAAAGCAATGTTTTTTTCGGGAAATGAAAAATATTTATTTTTATTGGCCCATGGTTCGGAAGATTTCGGAAATTGGAAGAAGAAGATTAAGGTAAAGGAAGTTTTGTCTCTTGGGAAATGGAAAATAATGATTTTCTTATGTTCATGGTTCGGAAGATTTCAGGAATTTTCAAAGAAGGTTAATAAAAACAATTATTATTTTACGGGGAACAGAAAATAATGATATTTTTATGTCCATGGTTCGGAAGATTTCAGGAATTTTCAAAAGAAGGTTAATAAAAACAATTATTATTTTACGGGGAACAGAAAATAATGATATTTTTATGCCCATGGTTCGGGAGATTTCAGTAATTTTAAAAAGAAGGTTATTTAAAACAATTTTTATTTCGCAGAGAATGGAAACTAATGATTTTTTATGCCCATGGTTCGGAAGATTTCAGTAATTTTCAAAATAAGGTTATGTAAAGCAATGTTTTTTTCGGGAAATGAAAAATATTTATTTTTATTGGCCCATGGTTCGGAAGATTTCGGAAATTGGAAAAATAAGATTAAGTAAAGTAATTTTTGTCTCTTGGGAAATGGAAAGTAATAACTTTTTATGCTCATGGTTCGGAAGATTTCAGAAATTTTCAAAAGAAGGTTGTGTAAAGAAATTTTTTTTTGGGAATTGGAAAAACCCGATTTTTATGGGCCCATGGTTCGGAAGATTTTGTTCATTTTTGAAAGAAAGTTTTGTAAAACAATTTTTATTTCGCAGAGAATGGAAAATAACACAGCCACACAAAAAAAAAAAGTACCCGGGCCGGGAAATGAGACCATCATTTCTTGATGTATTTTGATGCGCTGAACACGAATCTGAAGTCCGTTTAGCTCCATCACGTCAGGATTTTGACATAACCTCAAAAAACATAGCTGATTTTAAATGACAGGAGAAATTTTTTAAATAATGGCAGATTTGCTTGAATCTTGTTACTCGGGGGTTTTTGGGGTCGCTGATTACGAATTTAACGTCAGATTGAATAAATTCAAAATGGCGGATCCAATATGGCGGACGAATTTTTAAAAAGTAGTTGGATTTTTACGAAAATTGGTATCATGGGGTTTTTTGGAGTCGCTGATTACGAATTTAACGTCAGATTATTCAAATGTAAAATGGCAGATATAGTACGGTGGTCAAATATCTTTATGTTTCTACATGTGTCTGCATCCAGGGTACCTCCACGCGGTGACGGTGGGCAACGGAGTTTGTCCGCTATCCGGCTAAGTCCCTGGATAATGGCTTTGATGCCGTCATGGCAGACACACGTAGGAAACGTATTACGATGCAGGGACTCGGAACCCCAGTATCGGCCAAGTTACATAAAAATTCAACTATTTTTTAAAAACTCGTCCGCCATATTGGATCCGCCATTTTGAATATGAATAATCTGACGATAAATTTGTAATCAGCGACTCCCAAAACCCCTAGATACCAATTTTCGTAAAAATCCAACTACTTTTTAAAAATTCGTCCGCCATATTGGATCCGCCATTTTGAATTTATTAAATCTGACGTTAAATTCGTAATCAGCGACCCCAAAAACCCCCGAGTAACAAGATTCAAGCAAATCTGCCATTATTTAAAAAATTTCTCCTGTCATTTAAAATCAGCTGTTTTTTGAGGTTATGTCAAAATCCTGACGTGATGGAGCTAAACGGACTTCAGATTCGTGTTCAGCGCATCAAAATACATCAAAAAATGATGGTCTCATTTCCCGGCCCGGGTACTTTTTTTTTTGTGTGGCTGTGTAATGATTTTTTATGCCCATGGTTCGGAAGATTTCAGAAATTTTCAAAATAAGGTTAATATAAACAATTATTATTTTACGGGGAACAGAAAATAATGATATTATTATGCCCATGGTTCGGAAGATTTCGGAAATTTTTAAAATAAGGTTATGTAAAGCAATGTTTTTTTCGGGAAATGAAAAATATTTATTTTTATTGGCCCATGGTTCGGAAGATTTCGGAAATTGGAAGAAGAAGATTAAGTAAAGTAAGTTTTGTCTCTTGGGAAATGGAAAATAATGATTTTCTTATGTCCATGGTTCGGAAGATTTCAGGAATTTTCAAAGAAGCTTAATAAAAACAATTATTATTTTACGGGGAACAGAAAATAATGATATTTTTATGCCCATGGTTCGGAAGATTTCAGAAATTTTCAAAAGAAGGTTGTGTAAAGAAATTTTTTTTTTGGGAATTGGAAAAAACCGATTTTTATGGGCCCATGGTTCGGAAGATTTTGTTCATTTTTGAAAGAAAGATTTGTAAAACAATTTTTATTTTAAGAGAATGTTAAATAATGATTTTTATGCCCATGGTTCGGAAGATTTCGGAAATTTTTAAAATAAGGTTATGTAAAGCAATGTTTTTTTCGGGAAATGAAAAATATTTATTTTTATTGTCCCATGGTTCGGAAGATTTCGGAAATTGGAAAAATAAGATTAAGTAAAGCAAGCTTCGTCTCTTGGGAAATGAAAAATAATTATATTCTTATGTCCATGGTTCGGAAGATTTCAGGAATTTTCAAAGAAGGTTAATAGAAACAATTATTATTTTTAAGGAACAGAAAATAATGATATTTTTATGCCCATGGTTAGGGAGATTATTTTCATTTTTGAAAGAAAGTTTTGTAAAACAATTTTTAATTCGCAGAGAATGGAAATTAATAACTTTTTATGCTCATGGTTCGGAAGATTTCAGAAATTTTCAAAAGAAGGTTGTGTAAAGAAATTTTTTTTTGGGAATTTGAAAAAACCGATTTTTATGGGCCCATGGTTCGGAAGATTTTGTTCATTTTTGAAAGAAAGTTTTGTAAAACAATTTTTATTTTAAGAGAATGTTAAATAATGATTTTTATGCCCATGGTTCGGAAGATTTCAGAAATTTTCAAAAGAATGTTGTGTAAAGAAATTTTTTTTTTGGGAATTGGAAAAAACCGATTTTTATGGGCCCATGGTTCGGAAGATTTCGGAAATTGGAAAAATAAGATTAAGTAAAGCAAGTTTCGTCTCTTGGGAAATGGAAAATAATGATTTTCTTATGTCCATGGTTCGGAAGATTTCAGGAATTTTCAAAAGAAGGTTAATAAAAACAATTATTATTTTACGGGGAACAGAAAATAATGATATTTTTATGCCCATGGTTCGGGAGATTTCAGTAATTTTAAAAAGAAGGTTATTTAAAACAATTTTTATTTCGCAGAGAATGGAAACTAATGATTTTTTATGCCCATGGTTCGGAAGATTTCAGAAATTTTCAAAAGAAGGTTGTGTAAAGAATTTTTTTTTGGGTATTTAAAAAATCGTATTTTATGGGCCCATGTTTCGGAAGATTTCGGAAATTGGAAAAATAAGATTAAGTAAAGTAATTTTTGTCTCTTGGGAAATGGAAAGTAATGATTTTCTTATGCCCATGGTTCGGAAGATTTCAGGAATTTTCAAGAGAAGGTTAATAAAAACAATTATTATTTTACGGGGAACAGAAAATAATGATATTTTTATGCCCATGGTTCGGGAGATTTCAGTAATTTTAAAAAGAAGGTTATTGAAAACAAATTTTTTTTCGCAGAGAAAGGAAAATAATGATTTTTATGCCCATGGTTCGGAAGATTTCGAAAATTTTTAAAAAAATGTTATGTAAAGCAATGTTTTTTTCGGGTAATGAAAAATATTTATGTTTATTGGCCCATGGTTCGGAAGCTTTCGGAAATTGGAAAAAGATTAAGTAAAGTAAGTTTTGTCTCTTGGGAAATGGAAAATAATGATTTTCTTATGCACATGGTTCGGAAGATTTCAAGAATTTTCAAAAGAAGGTTAATATAAACAATTATTATTTTACGGGGAACAGAAAAAAATGATATTATTATGCCCATGGTTCGGAAGATTTCGGAAATTTTTAAAATAAGGTTATGTAAAGCAATGTTTTTTTCGGGAAATGAAAAATATTTATTTTTATTGGCCCATGGTTCGGAAGATTTCGGAAATTGGAAAAAGAAGATTAAGTAAAGTAAGTTTTGTCTCTTGGGAAATGGAAATTAATAACTTTTTATGCTCATGGTTCGGAAGATTTCAGAAATTTTCAAAAGAAGGTTGTGTAAAGAAATTTTTTTTTTTGGAATTGGAAAAAACCGATTTTTATGGGCCCATGGTTCGGAAGATTATGTTCATTTTTGAAAGAAAGTTTTGTAAAACAATTTTTATTTCGCAGAGAATGGAAAATAATGATTTTTTATGCCCATGGTTCGGAAGATTTCAGAAATTTTCAAAAGAAGGTTGTGTAAAGAATTTTTTTTTTTGGAATTGAAAAAATCGTATTTTATGGGCCCACGGTTCGGAAGATTTTGTTCATTTTTGAAAGAAAGTTTTGTAAAACAATTTTTATTTCGCAGAGAATGGAAAATAATGATTTTTTATGCCCATGGTTCGGAAGATTTCAGAAATTTTCAAAATAAGGTTATGTAAAGCAATGTTTTTTTCGGGAAATGAAAAATATTTATTTTTATTTGCCCATGGTTCGGAAGATTTCGGAAATTTGAAGAAGAAGATTAAGTAAAGTAAGTTTTGTCTCTTGGGAAATGGAAAATAATGATTTTCTTATGTCCATGGTTCGGAAGATTTCAGGAATTTTCAAAGAAGGTTAATAAAAACAATTATTATTTTACGGGGAACAGAAAATAATGATATTTTTATGCCCATGGTTCAGAAGATTTCAGAAATTTTCAAAAGAAGGTTGTGTAAAGAAATTTTTTTTTTTGGTAATTGGAAAAAACCGATTTTTATGGGCCCATAGTTCGGAAGATTTCGGAAATTGGAAGAAGAAGATTAAGTAAAGTAAGTTTCGTCTCTTGGGAAATGGAAAATAATGATTTTCTTATGCCCATGGTTCGGAAGATTTCAGGAATTTTCAAGAGAAGGTTAATAAAAACAATTATTATTTTACGGGGAACAGAAAATAATGATATTTTTATGCCCATGGTTCGGGAGATTTCAGTAATTTTAAAAAGAAGGTTATTGAAAACAAATTTTTTTTCGCAGAGAAAGGAAAATAATGATTTTTATGCCCATGGTTCGGAAGATTTCGAAAATTTTTAAAAAAATGTTATGTAAAGCAATGTTTTTTTCGGGTAATGAAAAATATTTATGTTTATTGGCCCATGGTTCGGAAGCTTTCGGAAATTGGAAAAAGATTAAGTAAAGTAAGTTTTGTCTCTTGGGAAATGGAAAATAATGATTTTCTTATGCACATGGTTCGGAAGATTTCAAGAATTTTCAAAAGAAGGTTAATATAAACAATTATTATTTTACGGGGAACAGAAAAAAATGATATTATTATGCCCATGGTTCGGAAGATTTCGGAAATTTTTAAAATAAGGTTATGTAAAGCAATGTTTTTTTCGGGAAATGAAAAATATTTATTTTTATTGGCCCATGGTTCGGAAGATTTCGGAAATTGGAAAAAGAAGATTAAGTAAAGTAAGTTTTGTCTCTTGGGAAATGGAAATTAATAACTTTTTATGCTCATGGTTCGGAAGATTTCAGAAATTTTCAAAAGAAGGTTGTGTAAAGAAATTTTTTTTTTTGGAATTGGAAAAAACCGATTTTTATGGGCCCATGGTTCGGAAGATTATGTTCATTTTTGAAAGAAAGTTTTGTAAAACAATTTTTATTTCGCAGAGAATGGAAAATAATGATTTTTTATGCCCATGGTTCGGAAGATTTCAGAAATTTTCAAAAGAAGGTTGTGTAAAGAATTTTTTTTTTTGGAATTGAAAAAATCGTATTTTATGGGCCCACGGTTCGGAAGATTTTGTTCATTTTTGAAAGAAAGTTTTGTAAAACAATTTTTATTTCGCAGAGAATGGAAAATAATGATTTTTTATGCCCATGGTTCGGAAGATTTCAGAAATTTTCAAAATAAGGTTATGTAAAGCAATGTTTTTTTCGGGAAATGAAAAATATTTATTTTTATTTGCCCATGGTTCGGAAGATTTCGGAAATTTGAAGAAGAAGATTAAGTAAAGTAAGTTTTGTCTCTTGGGAAATGGAAAATAATGATTTTCTTATGTCCATGGTTCGGAAGATTTCAGGAATTTTCAAAGAAGGTTAATAAAAACAATTATTATTTTACGGGGAACAGAAAATAATGATATTTTTATGCCCATGGTTCAGAAGATTTCAGAAATTTTCAAAAGAAGGTTGTGTAAAGAAATTTTTTTTTTGGTAATTGGAAAAAACCGATTTTTATGGGCCCATAGTTCGGAAGATTTCGGAAATTGGAAGAAGAAGATTAAGTAAAGTAAGTTTCGTCTCTTGGGAAATGGAAAATAATGATTTTCTTATGCCCATGGTTCGGAAGATTGCAGGAATTTTCAAAAGAAGGTTAATAAAAACAATTATTATTTTACGGGGAACAGAAAATAACGATATTTTTATGCCCATGGTTCGGGAGATTTCAGTAATTTTAAAAAGAAGGTTATTTAAAACAATTTTTATTTCGCAGAGAATGGAAAATAATGATTTTTTATGCCCATGGTTCGGAAGATTTCAGAAATTTTCAAAAGAAGGTTGTGTAAAGAATTTTTTTTTTGGGAATTGAAAAAATCATATTTTATGGGCCCATGGTTCGGAAGATTTTGTTCATTTTTGAAAGAAAGTTTTGTAAAACAATTTTTATTTCGCAGAGAATGGAAAATAATGATTTTTTATGCCCATGGTTCGGAAGATTTCAGAAATTTTCAAAATAAGGTTATGTAAAGCAATGTTTTTTTCGGGAAATGAAAATATTTATTTTTATTTGCCCATGGTTCGGAAGATTTCGGAAATTGGAAAAAGAAGATTAAGTAAAGTAAGTTTTGTCTCTTGGGAAATGGAAAATAATGATTTTCTTATGCCCATGGTTCGGAAGATTTCAAGAATTTTCAAAAGAAGGTTAATATAAACAATTATTATTTTACGGGGAACAGAAAATAATGATATTATTATGCCCATGGTTCGGAAGATTTCGGAAATTTTTAAAATAAGGTTATTTAAAGCAATGTTTTTTTCGGAAAATGAAAAATATTTATTTTTATTGGCCCATGGTTCGGAAGATTTCGGAAATTGGAAGAAGAAGATTAACCCAAATAGCACGGGAATATTCCATTCACATTCCTGGAATATTCCATTGGAACATTGGGAATATTCCAAAGGAATATTCCAGGAATATTCCGGGAATGAAAAAATGTCCGACTACTGGAACATTCCATTTTTACATTCCCGGAATATTCCAGTGGAATATTCAAAAATATTTTTAAAAAAACGAATATTCTCATAGAATATACCAAGAATATTCCTGTGGAATATTCCAAGAATATTTCTGTGGAATATTCCAAGAATATTCCTGTGGAATATTTCAAGAATATTCCTGCGGTATATTCCAAGAATTTTCCTGGGGAATATTCCAAAAATATCCCTACGGAAAATTCCAAAAAATATTCCTTTGGAATATACTAGGTATATTCTTAAGGAATGTACGAAGAATATTTTTGTAAAATATACACTAATTTTTTTTTCAATATAAAGATATATTAATATATTATATATTATATAGATATATAAGCATAGTTAAATATATGAAATTGTAATTATTTATTTTATTGTTTAATAGTTTTTCTTTTTAATAATACAAAATATAACAATGTATTATTTTTAATTTTTATAAAATAAGTTAAATAATAATTATCAAAATATTGAAATATTTAAATTTAAAGAACACAATTAAATTTCTTCATTCTTCATCGTCCGCATCGTTATTCAAAGGGGCTTGGCCTTCATCTTCGGGCTCATCCTCATCGTTCGAAACTTCGTCTTCGATTGCATTTTTTTTATTTCTGTTATACATGTAACGAAGTTAAATATATAGATATATACGTATTATATTTCTAACTTCCTAATATGTTATAATTTTTTTTGCAAAATATATATTTAAATTGATTTTTTAATTTAATTTCATAAAAATGACCAATTAATTTATTTAACCCTTTAAGAGATAAATTGTTTTTTCAACAATCATATTTATTACTTCAAAAATTTTTTATCTAAAGCTTTTAAATGAAGTTTGTTATTATAGAAATTTCTTTTACTAACTCTTCGCGATTCATTCTCTTTTTTGCGGCCGCAAACCATTTCGACACCAATTCAACAATTTCCTGATCTGTGGCTCTAGGCTTGTTTACACGAACTGCAGCTAAAAGTGATTCCAAGATTTTTGATTTTCAATTTATTGATAAATTAAAAAAAACTACGCGGTTATAAAATATTTTAATTTATCACAATTATTCAATTTTTAAAATTAAAATCAATTACTCGAGAGACATATAATTTCTAATTATTTACCCATTATTAATTTGTCCACATTCGTTTTCTTCAAAGGCAATTTTGGCTTTATACGCCCCGACCAGCTGTAATTTATAGCCACTGAATTACTGACTAATTTCTCGCAGATATTATTTGTTATACTTGCGAGATCTTTTCCTCCAATTTTGCCAAATGCATCAGCCTATATTGAAAATATTACGTAATAATAATAAATGTAATATTTCCCTAGAAATTTCAAGAATTTTTAATAATTTTTATCCTTATAAAAATTATTAAAAATTGCTAAAATTGATGGGGGAATACACCCTTGTATTTTTATAAGAAATATATAATTTTAAAAGACACGTACAGCTTTAGCCAAAAATCGTTTGCTCGTCAGTTTTTCGATCAATTCATCAAATTTCTCTTTGGTTGGAATTGGAAATTCCGGACACTTGTCAGATTCAAAAAAGTTATCAACATTGCTTGATGTTGGATTTATTGATAAGTCATCAAGACGTGCGACCACAATTTGTTGTGTAATGATCACTTCATTTACTTTATTTAACATCAATCGTTCGAAAGTTAAACCTATATTTATACGATTATTATTATTTTATTATTATTATTATTATTATTATTATTATTATTATTATTATTATTATTATTATTATTATTATTATTATTATTATTATTATTATTATTATTATTATTATTAGTTTTCATTATTTAATTTTTTATTTTTCTATTAAGACAAATAAAAAATAATGCCTCATATATATTTTATAAGTTTACATTTTGCCTACTCTCTAAATCTGAATAAGCGAAATTTCGCTGATTCAAAGCGATAAAGTATACCGCTAATAGCAATTAGCGTATATACGCTGAAGAATTATTGAAATTTCGCTTATTCAGATTTAGAGAGTAGATGATATTTCGGAATTAATTTTACCTGAATTATTATCACGCGCAGCCATTTTTGCCATACATTTATCCATATTAGGTTTAAGCGGTTTCAGCTTTTCTTTACTTTCTGCTGTGGGATTTAAAAAAAATTAAGAAAAATTTATTAACAACAGTTTTTGAATAAATTAAAAATTTTGTTAATGACAATAATTGAATTTTAAATTTAATTTTACTCGATTTTCTGTCATGAACAGCAGTGTTTGACGATTTGTCCCCATTATGTTTAATCAACTTCTTTCTCACACCTCCTTTACTTTCATCTGCAGAATCTTAAAAATCGAAATAAAATATTTGTACATTTATTCCAAGTTATGTAAATTAACATTAGTTCAAACTATTATTTTCAAAAATTATTTTTAATTAAATTTTATAAAAGCATTGGCAAGATATAATTTTGATAATTTTTTATTTATAAAAAATGGTTTTTTTATTTTATTTTTTATTTTTTATGATTCAAGATAAGTTATTTATAAACAATATTTGTTCACATTTATACCTTTGTCTATTTTACTACCATGATTAGTGCTCTGTTGTAAATGGACTGGAGCAAGATTACTTCCAACAGCTAAATTAATAATATTTTTAAAATAAAATTCTTTTTGTTATTTAATTAGTTTATTTAAAATTATTTAATTAGTAATTTTAGTTTGCCTGAATGTTTATCGCCTGGTACATTTCCTGTCGCTTGCAACCCATAGACATCATTAGCATTTTGTGAATTTACTGAATCTTCATTATCTATTTAATTGAAAATAATTATAATTTAATTACATTCTTTATAAAAAGAATGTCAATTATGTTAACCTTTATAGCTGCTAACCTGAATATTGAATATCATCTAATGCATTTCTCGATGCTTGCTTTCCAGAATTTCGTGAATGAACCGGAGCTAGATTTTCAGTTATGATATATATTTATTATTTTTTTAAATAAATATCATTTGTAATTTTAAAAATTCTACTTCATTAAATTACCTAATTGTTCTATTTCAGGTGATAAACTTTTCATTCGTTTATTTTCAGATTCAAATACTAAAAAAATTTTTTTTCAACAATTAGAATACAATATAAAATTAAATATCCTAAGCTGTTTATATTTTAATTAAAAATTTTTTATTACAACAAAATGAAACGCTTTTTGAAAATTTTTAAAACAACTGTACTTATAACACTTTTTATCTGTTTAAATTAAAAATATACAATATTTTTAATTTTCTATGACTCTAATTAAAATTTGTTAAAATTATTACCATTATTTTTCTGTATTACTATTTTTTCACTTTCTTCACGCTCTGCTGGTCGTTTGGAGCATGGAAATATCAGTGAATTGCATGCGATATTCGAAACAATCGTTGGTTTTCTGCTTTTAATTTGGCCCTTTTTAAAAACATAATTTTTAAATAAAATTTAACCATTAAGAACTCATATAGGAAATTCAAAACATTAAAAACATGTATTTAAACATGAAGGAATAAAAATAAATTCATTAGTTTATTTTAATTGTTCAATTTTTATAAAGTTTTTAAAATGTAAATAATAACCTATAAAAATTATAAAAAATATTTTTAGTTTCAAAATGAATTATTCAAAATAGTTGATGACGTATTTTTATATTTAAAAATAACCTGCAAATTTGGAAAGAGAGGATTGAACAGTGCAGTTGACTTTGATGGTCTTTGAAAACTTGGTCCTGGCATAGAAGGAAAGATAGCTGTCTCTGATTTTACTTCTTTCGAAATTGAAGTATTTTTAACAGAGTTTGGTGTCAAATTTTGGGATGCTCGATTTTTACGCGTTCGTTTCAAAAATTCTGTATCGTAGTCACTCATTTGACTGTCTATGTCTGAATGGAGGAGAGCTTCGAGCAGCTTATCTTTGCCTTTCGCAAAATCATCTGTTAAGAGAATTAGTTAATTAGTTAATAATAAATAATTAGTTAATTACTTTTTGACATTTAAAAAATTATTTGAGTCAGATGAGTGAAATTTAATTTTTAAATTTAGACAGCTCAATTTATTTTTCGACATTTAAAATTATAATGTATTTTGAACAATTAAAAAAATAATTATTTGTTAATTTTTTAAATAAAAATTTAAATTCTTAAAAAATAAAAAATTTAAACTTCTGATTCTTTTTATTATTTTTCACTATAAATATTTTATTCAAGTTTTTCATGATTTCTTGAAATTCATTTTTTCTTTAAACTTTTTATCATTTTTATTCATCAAGAATTTTTAAAATATTTTTTTCATGATTGTAAATAATAGATCGTAAATGATAAAAAAAATTTCAATTTTCCCTGAAAGCACTCAAATCTATAATCCGTGTAATTCAAGCTTTGGATCGAATAAGTAATAATTAAGTCAATTTAAGATTACAAAATAATTAATTAAAATCTTTTTAATGAATTCAATCCACTTGCACTTAAATTTAAATTAAGAAATTTTAGGCCAATAAATAATGTCAAATGAGAAGAAGAGAGAATATATACTTTCAAAGCATAGATAATTTTGTATTACTAAAGGTTATACCTGTCTGATACTTTATTTTCAAGACGAGTTTACTATTCCACGATTTTTCCACTTCTTTGAGCTTAAATAAAGCAGAGTTGAATTTCATTTTATCCTCATCTGAAGGCAAAAAGCAGTAAACCGTTTGGTCTTCGTATTCTACCATCCATTTGGAGACAACTAATCGTGGTTTGTCCTCACCCTCTAACCAAATCACACTATAATCTGGAGCAGATTTTTCCATGGCATCCAAATTTTTATAAATAAAAATAATACTGTCAACTATCAAGAAAACTTTTTTCAGATATCAGTAAAATAAAAATAAATTTTACTATAAGTGTCAGATATCAGCTTCTTTTTTAAAAACAAATGATACTATAGTAAATAAGAATTTGTTTAAATTGAAGTGTGTAACGTTAGCAACGAATTTTTTTTCAAATAGAAATGTCAATGGTAATTTTCATAAATTGAGGTAACAGAATTTTTCGAAAAAATTCGACATTACGTTTTGTGTTTTTATATATTATATTTTTAATTTCTATTTGGGAATAATTATGAAGATCATTTGTCAATGATGGATTCAATTTATAATGCGTGAGAGTCTTAAAAAAATCAAAATGTTTATATGTATAGTGTATCAAGATTTTTTCATTATTTGGTCGAAATAATATTTTCGAAGAAATAAATTATACAATTGTATTTAACGTGATATAGATATTGATTATGGAATATTTCAAAACAATATTATGTTCAAGGTAAGTGACATTTTTCTTTGTAAATTATGCTTAAATAATTCTAATAATATAATTGAAACCTTTATTTTCTTTTTTATAAAAACAAAAATAACTAATCCGAAATTTCTGTCTTTCAACTATCAATATTCTTTTTATTAAATTATTTATTCATGTTATTTCATTTTTTTCAACCTTTAAAAAAATTTTAAACAATATTTTTGTCTACTGTAGAAATTATATATTTTTCGGCAAAAAATTTTTATTGAAATGTAATAAAAATTGCGGCCAAATATAAATTTTTAAAGATTCACTATTAAGATTAAAACTAATCATTTAGAGGTGATAATTTTTTAAAAATATTTTTTCAAAACTAGAAACAATTTTTTTTTCTAAAAAATCAGAAATTTTTTTTTATAATTTTTTAAAATATACGATTATTTGTTTAAAATCATAAAGAAAGTTTTTGAGATACAGGCAAAAGATAATAGAAACTAAAATGATGTTTAAATTTTGAAAATAATTTTCGAGTTTTATTACAAAAATGATTAAATTATTTTTATTTTTTTATATTATTCGTAAATTTGAATACTCATCATTATGAGAAAAAAGTGACACCCTAAAACATCGTAGATTTTGATAGGTTGAAATTTCACTGGTCCTTCTCAAAAATTTACTAAAACTTACTACAATATATTATATTTAAATTTTAAAATTAACATGTTTATACATTTTCAACAGATTTTCATCAATTAAACGCATAAGCAACGATAAACGTCGTTTTTATTTATGTCATGAACGGAACGTTTATCTACCATCAGAGTTACCAATCAATGTATAAATTTAAATATTATTGTAAGTATAAATACATAAAAACATTATTTTAAATTATCAATTACTGAAAATTTTTTAATAATCAAAAGTCGTTGATGTGTGACACGCCTCACATGTACAGTAAGGACTTAAAAAATTAAACAAAAATTTATTTCAATTATTGTGATAATTCCTGATAAGTTATTAAATTTATTTATTATTATTATTCATTTAACAAATATATTTTCAGAATATCCTAATTTCCCGATATCCTTAGGACTTTGATACGATATTCTGAATATCCCGATAAGTTTTGTGTAATATCAAGACTAAAAAAAATTATTTTACAGAGATACGAATTTATTCTTTTATTGATTGAAATAATGCCGAAGTTCAAATCATCTTTTTGTACAAGAAGACATATTCGTCGACTACGAGACGAGCAATCTAACTTAGATTTGAAGCTGCTAACTTCCGGTCATTTAACTGAAGAATCCAGTGATGATGATATCAGTGACGTAGAAAACAAAGCAAACGAAGAGGTGGATTTGAAAAATATTTTTCAGGAAATATTATTTGATGATTCATTGATTGAAATCGATTCGGATAATGAGCAAGATTCAAGAGAAGCAATTAATAAAAATCAAGAAAATCAACAAAAAATATTACATGAAACAATGATTGAAATTAATTCAGACAATAAACATGAAGATTCTGGTTCAAATCAAGATTATAATTTAAAACAGCAAGAAGATTTAACTGACGTTGAAACAAAAATTGAAGAAGAATCGGAAAGTGAGATAGAATTTGATTTTGAAGAAGAAATGATCAAAAATATAGATTCTGACAGTGATGAAGAAGAATTGAGCAGTTCTGAAACAGAAGAATCTGATGAAGAGTTTTCATCTGAAAAACACGAATCAAAATTCGTAAAAGCATTAAGAGCTTGGGCTTTGTATTATAAAGTATCGATTGTGGTTTTAACAGCGTTGCTTCTTTTGTTAACACAATTTACAAATTTTGTGTTACCCCGCGATGCTAGAACTATTCTGCGAACACCGCGAACTACACCTATAAAAATTTTATCTGATGGCGGCGAGTACCATCATTTTGGTTTAAAACGTGCTCTTAATTCAATGTTAAAGAATTACAAATTAAATCAACACACAGTTGAGTTAATAATTAATATTGACGGTTTACCGATATGTAAATCACCTGCTAAATCATTGTGGACAATCATGTGCTCAGATTTTAACACAAAAAATGTCTATTTAATAGGAGCATATCATAGTTCTCATCACCCTGGAGATTCCAACGAATTTTTGCAAGAATTTACCGATGAAATGACCATCTATTGCACCAATGGTTTCAATTATAAAGGTAGAAAATACAATGTCGATTTTTCAGCATTAGTGTGTGATGTACCTGCCAAGAAATTAATTTTAAAAATCAAAGGTCATACAGGCTATGATAGTTGTTCGACATGTGTGATTAAAGGAGAAGGACTTCGACCTAAAAATTGGAATAAAAAGAAGAAAAAAAAGAAAAAAAGAGTATGTTTTCCAGGTACGGGTCCTTTCAATTTGAGAACAGACGAAAAGTTTAAAAGTCATGGTTACAAAGGCAACTATCAAGAAAGCACGCAAACAATTTTAAACGACATTCCTAGATTTGGACCAGTATCCAATGTTCCACGTGACTATATGCATCTGGTATTGCTAGGGATAGTAAAAAAATTGATTTGGCTATGGATATTTGGTCCTAGTGATGTTAGACTGGGAGAAGAAAAGATAGATCGAATTACGGAAAAACTTTTAGAATTAAGAAAAACGCAACCATCAGATTTCAACAGGCAAGCTAGATCAATTCGAGATTTTCATAATTGGAAAGCTACCGAATTCAGGACTTTTTTACTATACAGTGGGCCAGTTGTATTGCAAGGAATTTTGGATCAACGAATGTATAACAACTTCTTGTCACTTCATGTAGCTATTACTATACTTTCGAGTCCGATTTACATCAAAATTGCCGGTAACATTGACTATGCTGATCAACTTTTGAAGTATTTTATAGAAAGTTTTCAAGAAATTTATGGTAAGATATTTATGTCTCATAACTTTCACAATGTTCTGCATCTCTGTCTTGACGTGAAGAAGTACGGACACTTGGATTCTTTTAGTGCTTTCCGATTTGAAAATTACATGACTACTATCAAACGACAATTGAGAAAAAAAGACAAACCATTGCAACAACTGGCTAGGAGATATGCTGAAATGGAAAGTTGTGAAAATATGAGTTCTTCTACGAAAGTTCCAAAACATCAATTAAAACGCGCTCATTCGAGAGGACCACTAAGCAACAAATTGGAAAATGTTAACAAACAGTATAAACGGATAGAATTAAAAGATTTCTCCATTGACTGTGACACGTCAAGAAATAATTGTATTCTACTTGAAAATGGACGCGGTGCTTGCATTGTTAACATTGTAGAATGTAATGATAAAAGTATTTTCCTAATTGGGAAAGAAATTTTGGCAACTGGAGACTTATACGAAGAACCTCTAAATTCAAGTTTGCTTAACATTCGATTAGTGTCAAAAGAAACAACTAATCTTTCACTCTGGCGTTTAGAGGAAGTGAAAGCAAAATTGTGGAGAATTAAAAGAAAAAACACGTCTATTATTTTTCCACTACTTCATACAGAATTGGAAAATTAATTTCTGTTTTGAAAAATAAGGTATTTACAAAACATTGCAAATATTTTTATTTAAAAGAATATAATATACTCTATCTACAATACTAATAATAATTACATACTGTTATTTATTTTACAGGCTGATCATTATGTAGCGAATTTCTTAAATTTTTCAAAATGATTTTTTTATGTTTAAAAACCGAGAAAAATTGAATTAATGAAAAAAAATTTGGAAATTCGAAACGCAATGTTTACTCTACATATTTATAAATTATAATTAATTATATTATAATAATCTTTATTCTTATTATTTAGCATAGATAGATGTCCTGTGATCTATAAATAAAAGGAAAATAATTTAACCCTACAAGTGTACAGTGAGCTGAAAATTAGTTTTCATGTGGTATATAAATGGAAAACAAAATATTTTAGCCTTAGAAGTGAGCTGAGATGAACTTCTGTCATCATATTGTAAATAACTTTTCTAGATCCACTGTATTTTATGTCTAAACTAACAAATAGTTTAATGTAATTCGTTATTAAATTTATTTTAATTTTTCAATACAATTAAAACAATGAAAAATATTTACTGAATTGTATCAATTAAAAACTCGTTATTACAATTTAAATAAACATAATAAAAATGTACATAAAAAGTTAAGAATAAAAATAAAAATAAATTCTTATTATTAGTTAATACGATCATCAGTCTTCCTACTATTATTAAAACATTTTTTATTTTGTTCAAATCTATAAATTAAACAAAGTGAAATATTACTGTTAAATTGTATAATTTTCAAGGTGCGTGCTTAAAAAATAATTAAAAATCATTTTCGTTATAAACAAAAAAGAAGTCTTTGTGACTCATGATAAGGTAATATTTTTCAAAATTCATAAAATAAAAATTTTTATAATTTCTAGAAATATATTCCTGGAATTTTCCGAGGATTATTCTCAGCTTATTCCACATGAGTATTCCTCGTATATTCATTATGAATATTCCTAGTATATTCCACAAGAATATTTTTTGGAATTTTCCATAGGGATATTCTTGGAATATTCCACAGGAATATTCCAAGAATATACCGCATGAATATTCTTGGAATATTCCACAGGAATATTCTTGGTATATTCTATGAGAATGTTCGTTTTTTTAAAAATATTTTTGAATATTCCACTGGAATATTCCGGGAATGTAAAAATGGAATGTTCCAGTAGTCGGACATTTTTTCATTCTCGGAATATTCCTGGAATATTCCTTTGGAATATTCCCAATGTTCCAATGGAATATTCCAGGAATGTGAATGGAATATTCCGTGCTATTTGGGAAGTAAAGTAAGTTTTGTCTCTTGGGAAATGGAAAATAATGATTTTCTTATGTCCATGGTTCAGAGGTTTCAGGAATTTTCAAATAAGGTTAATAAAAACAATTATTATTTTACGGGGAACAGAAAATAATGATATTTTTATGCCCATGGTTCGGAAGATTTCAGAAATTTTCAAAAGAAGGTTGTGTAAAGAAATTTTTTTTTGGGAATTTGAAAAAACCGATTTTTATGGGCCCATTGTTCGGAAGATTTTGTTCATTTTTGAAAGAAAGTTTTGTAAAACAATTTTTATTTTAAGAGAATGTTAAATAATGATTTTTATGTCCTTGGTTCGGAAGATTTCAGAACTTTTCAAAAGAATGTTGTGTAAAGAAATTTTTTTTTTGGGAATTGGAAAAAACCGATTTTTATGGGCCCATGGTTCGGAAGATTTCGGAAATTTTTAAAATAAGGTTATGTAAAGCAATGTTTCGTCTCTTGGGAAATGGAAATTAATAACTTTTTATGCTCATGGTTCGGAAGATTTCAGAAATTTTCAAAAGAAGGTTGTGTAAAGAAATTTTTTTTTGGGAATTGGAAAAACCCGATTTTTATGGGCCCATGGTTCGGAAGATTTTGTTCATTTTTGAAAGAAAGTTTTGTAAAACATTTTTTATTTCGCAGAGAATGGAAAATAATGATTTTTTATGCCCATGGTTCGGAAGATTTCAGAAATTTTCAAAATAAGGTTATGTAAAGCAATGTTTTTTTCGGGAAATGAAAAATATTTATTTTTATTTGCCCATGGTTCGGAAGATTTCGGAAATTGGAAAAAGAAGATTAAGTAAAGTAAGTTTTGTCTCTTGGGAAATGGAAAATAATGATTTTCTTATGCCCATGGTTCGGAAGATTTCAAGAATTTTCAAAAGAAGGTTAATATAAACAATTATTATTTTACGGGGAACAGAAAATAATGATATTATTATGCCCATGGTTCGGAAGATTTCGGAAATTTTTAAAATAAGGTTATGTAAAGCAATGTTTTTTTCGGGAAATGAAAAATATTTATTTTTATTGTCCCATGGTTCGGAAGATTTCGGAAATTGGAAAAATAAGATTAAGTAAAGCAAGCTTCGTCTCTTGGGAAATGAAAAATAATTATTTTCTTATGTCCATGGTTCGGAAGATTTCAGAAATTTTCAAAAGAAGGTTGTGTAAAGAAATTTTTTTTTTGGGAATTTGAAAAAACCGATTTTTATGGGCCCATGGTTCGTTAGATTTTGTTCATTTTTGAAAGAAAGTTTTGTAAAACAATTTTTATTTCCCAGAGAATGGAAAATAATGATTTTTTATGCCCATGGTTCGGAAGATTTCGGAAATTTTTAAAATAAGGTTATGTAAAGCAATGTTTTTTTCGGGAAATAAAAATTATTTATTTTTATTGGCCCATGGTTCGGAAGATTTCGGAAATTGGAAAAAGAAGATTAAGTAAAGTAAGTTTTGTCTCTTGGGAAATGGAAAATAATGATTTTCTAATGCCCATGGTTCGGAAGATTTCAGGAATTTTCAAAAGAAGGTTAATAAAAACAATTATTATTTTACGGGGAACAGAAAATAACGATATTTTTATGCCCATGGTTCGGGAGATTTCAGTAATTTTAAAAAGAAGGTTATTTAAAACAATTTTTATTTCGCAGAGAATGGAAAATAATGATTTTTTATGCCCATGGTTCGGAAGATTTCAGAAATTTTCAAAAGAAGTTTGTGTAAAGAATTTTTTTTTTGGAATTGGAAAAAACCGATTTTTATGGGCCCATGGTACGGAAGATTTTGTTCATTTTTGAAAGAAAGTTTTGTAAAACAATTTTTATTTTAAGAGAATGTTAAATAATGATTTTTATGCCCATGGTTCGGAAGATTTCGGAAATTGGAAAAATAAGATTAAGTAAAGTAAGTTTTGTCTCTTGGGAATTGGAAAATAATGATTTTCTTATGCCCATGGTTCGGAAGATTTCAGGAATTTTCAAAAGAAGGTTAATAAAAACAATTATTATTTTACGGGGAACAGAAAATAACGATATTTTTATGCCCATGGTTCGGGAGATTTCAGTAATTTTAAAAAGAAGGTTATTTAAAACAATTTTTATTTCGCAGAGAATGGAAAATAATGATTTTTTATGCCCATGGTTCGGAAGATTTCAGGAGTTTTCAAAAGAAGGTTAATATAAACAATTATTATTTTACGGGGAACAGAAAATAATGATATTTTTATGCCCATGGTTCGGGAGATTTCGGAAATTTTAAAAAGAAGGTTTTGTGAAACAATTTTTATTTTTTAGAAAATGGAAAATAATGATTTTTTATGCCCATGGTTCGGAAGATTTCAGAAATTTTCAAAAGCAGGTTGTGTAAAGAATTTTTTTTTTTGGAATTGAAAAAATCGTATTTTATGGGCCCACGGTTCGGAAGATTTTGTTCATTTTTGAAAGAAAGTTTTGTAAAACAATTTTTATTTCAAGAGAATGTTAAATAATGATTTTTATGCCCATGGTTCAGAAAATTTAAAAAATTTTCAAAATAATGTTATGTAAAGCAATGTTTTTTTCGGGAAATGAAAAATATTTATTTTTATTGGCCCATGGTTCGGAAGATTTCGGAAATTGGAAAAAGAATATTAAGTAAAGTAAGTATTGTCTCTTGGGTAATTTATTTATTTATTTATTTAATTACAATGTACGGGCTTACAAGTAAAAAGTTAAAAATGCCCTTTAGTGCAAAAGCACTTAATATTATAAAAATATATAATGAATATAATCACAGAATGACGAAATCATGTAGGTGACTTATCGACTAATACAAAATTAATTTTCGTAAGTCGTTTGTGAATTTTCCTAAAGATATACCAAAAAAGTCTAACGCGTGACAGTACTCGTTACCTCTAGTACAAATTCTGTTAATAACACTGTTGTCTAAATAGTTAGATTTATTAAATTTAACTCTGAACAGTTTTTGATTTCTTAAACCTTTTGAAGGAATAATAAAATTTATTTTTGACAATTTTGATGGACAATCGTTTAATCCGTTAATAATTTTGAACAATAATAGTAGGTCCAAAAAAATAATTCTGTCGTAGAATTTTGGAATGGAAATTAATATTTTTTTATTTTTCTCAGAATCTTTCCAATTGGATTTATTCGGTTGTAAAGATTATGTTAGCTACCCTTGCAAAATGCAAAAAAAAAAATTATTATTTTTTTTTTTTTTTTTTTTTTATGCTGATGATCCGCATGTTTCTTGCAATTTTTAAAAAAT
Source organism: Leptopilina boulardi (assembly GCF_019393585.1). Taxonomy (NCBI): domain Eukaryota; kingdom Metazoa; phylum Arthropoda; class Insecta; order Hymenoptera; family Figitidae; genus Leptopilina; species Leptopilina boulardi. The sequence goes on from NW_026137714.1 coordinate 536,665, forward strand.
GTTGAAATACAATAATGTTAAATATTTTACTTATAAATTTCCTTTATTTTTCTATTTCTTCAATTTCATTTTATAATAACAAATGTCTCTCGGATTCGACAAATTTATTTATATTTAATAGAATTATTAATTATTAATATTTTTGAGAAAGTGTAATGTAAAGAGCGTAATTTATTAATGTTTTTGAAAACAAAATCGTCTTTTTTTCAAATTTATAATTTTAGTTTTATGAAGTTAGCGGAAATAGATTCGTGTTATTTTAAAAATTCTTATGTTTGTACTACATGACAGTTCACATTTATTCCAAGTAAGGAAATTGATTTCTAAAATGTTTTATTTAGTTCAGTGGAAAGATAAAACTCTTAGTGTTGTTGAAGAAGCTAATATTTTAAAAATGAATGGCAATTCAGTCAAAGTTATGTGGTTCGGAAAATCCTACCCTGCCAAAATTATCGCCTTCAACGGTCAGTGAAATTTATTTTCAATGAAAAATTATTACGTTTAAAGAAGAAAAGTTTTTTTCCTTCTAACATTTCTTTAATGTCAACAATTTGTCTCAATAACTGTTTCAATTAAATAATTTTAATAATGTTATTTAGTAATTACATTTATTTTTAATCAAAATCATTTTAAAAGTGCGTTATAAAGAAAAGATTTGATGTCAATATAAACAGTTATAATTCAATTAAATTTTTTTTACATAAAATTATGTTATTCAAATTTTTAATTTTTATTTCACTGATTTTGAATTTAACAATTATGACAGAACAACTTTCACAAAAATTTAAAGATTTTTAGTATATTTATTTTAATAAAGCTGGAAATGGATAACGTATTTGATTAATTATTAATTTAATTATTATTATTTTTTAATTATTATTTAATTATTACTGCTCAGATAGCAAAGAATGGCTCGAGGCACTTGATGTGAATGACCAGGGAATTATTTTTGGACAATCTCATGTAGCAATACCAAGTGATGATTTTTACATTTTTTAGCCCCCCCCTTTTATCTTAATCTCTTACTCTCTCACTCTCCCACTCTTACAATGATTAAGATTAACAAATAACAATTTCTAGACGAACGTGTCGAATCTGTTGCCACAAGTTCAATTGTCGATGGCTTAGGTATTAACTTAATGTTAATAAAGAAAATAATGTACTTTTTTATCTCGATTCGTAATAAGTTTTATACTTTTATTAATTAAATAAGAATTATATCAGTTTTAATTTTTGATCTGGTATAAATTTTAAGAACACGCACTCGAAGCTCTTCATGCGAAGGACCAGGGAAATATGTTTGAACAAAGTCATGTGACAATCTCAAGTGGTGATTATTAAATTTTTGAGTCTCTCTCTCTCTCTCACTCTCTCTTTATCATACATTAGCGCCATTTTTTTCTATCCGTAAGATTTTGCTTGACCCCCCCTCCCTCCTTAAAGCTTACATAGTTTGTGTATGGCCCCTTAGGTATTAACTTAATGTTAATTAAGGAAATAATGTAACAGTTCCTTTTTACCTCGATTTGTAATAGGTTTTATACTTTTATTAATTAAATGAGAATTATATCAGTTTTAATTCCTGATCTGGTATAATTTTTAGAACATGCACCGAAATCCTCCCAAAAAGATATCTCAGGAACAGTTGATGTTTCTGCAAAAAACGATAATCTTTTGGATACAGTACGTATTATTCCAACACTCGCTATTTCTATTTTTTTTATATAATTATTTTTTTTACTTTTTATTAATTTTTTTATTTAAGAGCAATGCATATTTCACGGAATTTTCCACTCAAGAAAATATATATTAAATATTATATTTTTTTTACAATTTTTTTATTTTATTTATTTTTATTATCTTGGATTTACAAATACATATCTTCTTATATTTTAAAATCTCACTTTTGATTAATTTTCCGAAAAAAGGAAATGACTCAAATTGCTGAGGGTTTCAATGTTTTTGTAAAAACTGAGAAATTACTTGCTTGGGATTATTTAAAAAATAAACCGAGAGAGTTGGCCAGAAAATTACTGAAACAGTTAATATCGGAGGAAGACTTGAAGTCGATGACAGTAGATGGCAGGACTAAAAGAATGGCCATTCCCGAGGAAATTTTTGAATCGATATTGTGTAAGAAAAAAGTTATTTGAGCAGTCGGATCGAATAAGGGCAAAGTTATTTCTCTTGGAGTGGGGAGGCGTCCTCGGAACGTTGCTTTACTAGCTATTTTCAAGAGATTACGTTTTCCGTGGAAGTAACTTTACGTGCCCTTATTCAATCCAGTTGCTTAATATATAATAAATATATAAAACTATTCATTATTATACTCATCACTTCTATTAAAATTACAAATTTTTATTATTCACAGAAAGAATTTACTTTAATTTTTAAAATTTTAATTATTTATAAAGAATGCTTTTTACGTTATAATTATCAAATTATAATTATTTTAATTATCAATTTTTAATTAATATCATAATAATTATAACAATATTTTTTTTTGTAGCTTACATTCAAAGTAAAATACCTGACGAAAATGATTTCCAAAGGGAAGAGCTTAAAATTGTGATAAATAATCTCTGTGGAACACTTCGCCATCCAAAAGTTCGAAGAAATTGAATTTTTTTCGATTTTTCTCGTTGTTTGCTCACCAGTTCGTTTGTTTCTTCATTTCTTACTCTCTTTTAATATTGTGTCAGTTATCTGGACCAATCTGCTGTTCTTAAAATGTGAATCTTAACATTTTTTTAAACAAAATATGATTTTCTTTTTAATACAAAAATATGGCCTTTACACCTAGTATTCAATTATTTTTTAAATTCGTATCTGAAATTATTACTCTTTGTCAAATTCATTCTTTAAAATATATATATGAGAACCTTTTGTAATGAAAACAGATTTTTATTCATTTCTTCTACAAATTAATTTTCATTTAGACAGTTTTTACAGTATTTTTCATAAACTTTTTTAAAAATTTAATTTTTTGTAAAATTTTTGAATTAAAAATTCTCTTATTTCTCATACCTTTATTCCTGTTTTACAAATCATTTTGCATAAAAAAGAATTTTTCTAAAAAACAAAGTAAAATTACTTATTTATTAAAATAAAAGAAAAAAATTAAAATCTAAAAATTCTTTACATTTATTTTTGAGTGACGTTACAGTTTTTAGAATCTTTTTTATGTAATTAAAGAAAACATTTCTCTAAATCAAAAATTTCTTAATTTCATTGGAGTCTATTATTTTTCAAACATCGACCTTAGACAAAATGTTTAAAAAGTGACAATCATTTTTCACTAAAAACTTTACTAAAAATGTTATATTAACAATTTACTTTTAAATTAAATAAAAATTAAATTAAATTAACTTTTTTTAATTGGCTTTACAGTTAAGAAGGCCAACAAACGTACGGGTAACAGAAGAGATGAAAGTAATTATTTGCGGCCAGGTGGAAATTGAGCCTACAATTACCTCACGATTATTGGCGCGCGAACTCGGAGTTAGCAGAAATTCAATACTAAAAGTACTTCGCGAAGAAGGGTACCGTTCATACAAAATCATTGGTCCTTTCTTTATTGAGGGTAATGGCAATGGAGAAAGGTACCAACACTTGCTAATAGAGCAAGTTGAACCTGCATTGGATGACATTTTTTCAGATTGAGATGAAGTAAATATTTTTAAGGTATTTTATTTTTAAAAAAGTCTGCGTATTACATTATTAATTACAAGAAAGATTGTTTTTCAGATAATTTACTTTCAACAGGATTGAGCAACTGCGCACACCGTTCGCAGTTCTCAAGAAGTTGTAGACTTTATGTTTAACGGACTCTGGATTGGAACACATAGTCCAGAAATGGTATTTGCTGCTCGTTCTCCGGATTCAACGCCCTTGGATTTTTGGTTATGGCCTTACATCAAGGATAAATTATACCGATATGAAAGGATTGGAACGCTGGAGAACTTGAGACGAAGAATAGTGGAAATTTGCAGAGATATTCCTCCAGGAATGATCAGAAACGCGACAATTCAAGGGGTTCAGAGACGTGTACAAGCATGCATTGACCAACGCGGAGATCTCTTTGAGGCTCACCTCAGATAACTATCTGTGAACTACAGTTTCAAGACAAAAAATTTTAATTCTCTTTAAATTCATTATAATTTACAGCGGGAATTTTATTTTACGTTTATTATCTGTAGGTTTAAATTTTTCAATAATTTTACGAAACATGTAAAGTTAAATTAATTAATAAATAAATAAATGAAAAATCATTTTTAAAAACTACATTTTTTAGACAATATTCACTTATTTTACAACCTGCTTAATTTAAAAGAATCATTCTAAATACGGAATTAGGACATATTCTTCGGAAATGAAAAATTTTAAGAAACAGCAAAGAAATATAGATAAACAATTTATTTATTTTAATCGGTAATATTCGAAACAATTTACACTATTAATATTATACATTATATTATGTTATATTATATAGTATTCTTAATATTTTGTATTAAAGAAAAACAAAAATTACTAAAAAAAAGACAACGAAAATTCGATTTTTTAACTTTCATTATTTTTTTCTCATCAAAGTAGCTCAAACCAAAAGAAACACAAAAAAAGGTATGTCTAAAATCTTTGATTTTTTATTTTAAATTAAACAGAAACTAGCTTCAAAAAATGAAAATTTACAAAAAAGATTCTAGATTTCTAATATGATTATTTTAAGACCCTAAAGCTAACAAAAAAAAATAAAAATACCAAATAAACACTAAAAAAATAAAAAACCGAATTGGTATTTTAATTTCGGTTTATGAATTAAAAAAATACAAAATTTAAAAATTAAATTTTAAAAGGAAGATAACAGCATTAGGTTGTAAACATTTTTGACACTAAAAAATAAGGAAAAATTGAAAAAAAGCAAATTTTCAGTTCTTGACTGTAGGCGGTAAACCTGTATACCGATTTTTTTCCGGAATTTTTTGATATTTTTGACATTGATTCAGTGTCAAAAATAAAGAAACAAACATGCCGATAAAAGAGATCGAGAAAAAACGAAAGAATGCAAATTTTTGCTCCTGACTCCACAAAAAAAATATATCAATTTTCTAAAACAAAATTTATGGTTTCGTTTTTAACACTTCTGACACCGAATGTTTGTTAAAAATAAAAAAAGAAAGGACCGGGTCAAAAACCATAAAGTAAAATCGAAAAAAACAAATATTTAGTTTTTGATTCCAAAAAAAACCGAAATAAAGAATCTAAATTTACAAAAAATGAATGGTTTTCTTTTTTTACATTTTCTTTACTAAAAGAGTTTCAGAAATGAATAAATTAACGACCTGGAAAAGAAAGAACGAGAAGATACGAAAAAAAGAAAATTTTTAGTTTGTGACGCGATAAAACACCGAAATAAAAAATTTAAATTTAGAAAAGAAAATCAACGGTTTGCTTTTTGGACATCTTTGACTCTAAAAGAGTTTCAGAAATAAAGAAATTAACGACCTGGAGAAGAAAGAACAAGAAGATTCGAAAAAATGAAATTTTTAGTTTTTTATTAAAAAAAACTGAAATATAGAATTTAAATATAAAAGAAATCAAGGGTTTGCTTTTTTGACATTTTTGACACTTAGATTGTTAGAAATGAAGAATTAAACTATCCTGTGGAAAAGGATAAAGAATGAGCTATAAAAAGCAATTTTCCAGATCCCGACTCCACGAAAAAATTTACAATCCCTAAAGCAAAATTGGTGGTTTTTGTTTTTAACATTTTTGACACTGAATGATTTTTAGAAATCAAGAATGGAACGATTTTAAAAACAATGAATAATGAAAATATACAATGCGAAGATTATCGAGCATCATTAAATACGAAAATGTTAATTTTTCTTTCGAAACTTAGAAAGAATTGAATTGAAGAATTCAAATTTCAGAAAAGAAATTGAAATTTTCGCATTTGAATTGATCTTGATACAGCTGTCCTTTAGTTTTGTTGATTGGATCTGCTCTTTTTTTCTCGTTTTTTATCTGAAAATAAATTTTTTTATTTAATGCGGATCATAAATTAATGTATTTAAATTGTAAACAAAAAAAAGGAACGAATTTTTTAATCTTATCACTGATCAATTCCTTGATCCTCTTCCAAACGGCGGTGGTTTCTTCATCATCGTCATCTCAATATCACGATCAGAGAAGAAATAAATAATCTGCGTGCATTTTTCTATAAAAAAAAGCTGAAAATAAAAAAACGAGTCAAAATATGTTCTAAATAATGTTTATAATTGGAATTATACCATACCTTATTTTAAAATTAATTTTATCGTTTTTCAAACCATTAAATAATATTTTTATTCCCTCGAGATATATTTATTCAGGATGTGGCGCATTTGAAGATTAATATTTTTTTATTGCCGTTTCCTGAATGAAAAGAAATAATTTTTATGTCGGTTAACACTTTAAAATTTTTAAAGTATACATTTAATAAATTTTCAATTGTTTTTTTACAAATCGTTAAAATGGATCGCGAAATGGAGGTTTTTTTTCAATCGAATTACAAAAGCATCCAGTACTTTTCGATAAAAAAGACCCAAACTACCGAAGCCAGTATCGCAGGAGAAAGGCACTTGAGAAATTAGCTGAAGCATCGCCCAGAGTAGTGCCAGGTAAGTCAAAATTGAATTAATTAAATATGCCGTGAGAATGAGGTTAGAATTAAAAAAAATTGTTCATTCATAATAATAATAATAATAATAAAAAAAAAAATAACAATAATAATAATATAATAAATTGTTATAGCTTCTGCAATAAGAAACATGATTCTTGATCTTCGCAAGAAGCATTGCCGAATATTTTTTGATTATCCTGAAGTGTCGGATGAGGATCGGGAATTTTCAGTGGATTTTCGGTTTTTAGATAAACACGTTCCACAAGAGGAACCCATGGTAAATAAAAAAAAATATAAAAAGTAACTAAAAAAATAAAAATAAAAATTTTTTTTATTAAAGAAATTAATTATTAAATTATTTAATTTTAGACATTCGACGTAACAAAAGGAGGAAATTTAATCAGCCCATTCTGGAGAGTTACTAAACAGAAAAATCATCTGATGAAGTATGGATGGTGGTGAACTAATTACCACCAACAGCTGTCTCCACTTTGAAAATTATATTAAACTGTTACATAAATTAATATAAAGATTAACATTTTCGAAAAGAGTGGTATCCTTTTAATTTTACAATTTTCAACAACGGGCCGTTCATTAACGCCTTTTTTTCATAAATTGAAATTTTTGAAAAAACTGTCTTATTTTAGTTTTATAATTTTCAACAAAACGGGATGAAATTTGGTATTTTGACGTATTTTTATGTATATTAATTAAAACAATATAAATAAAATATTAATAAAGCTTAACATTTTCGAAAAGAGTGGTATCCTTTTAATTTTACAATTTTCAACAAGGGGCCGTTCAGTAACGCCTTTTTTTTCATAAATTGAAATTTTTGAAAAAACTGTCTTATTTTAGTTTTATAATTTTCAACAAAACGGGATGAAATTTGGTATTTTGACGTATTTTTATGTTATTAATTAAAACAATATTCAAAATATGCGAGATTGGACTTCAGTATAATGGTCGAAATTTTCATTTGTTAAAATTGAATATATTTTTTCTTTTGACATTGACATGTACGTTTAGAAAAATATTTAATATTTAAAATTATTAAAAATGGATAGAAACATTTATGCTAATTTAAGTGGTGAGTTTCATAATATTAATCTATTTTATTTAATTATTTTATGGTTTTTATAAATAATGGATTTAATTTATGAGTATATTTACAATAAGTTATGAATGTAACCTTTAAATTGATATTTTTTAGTAATTATATTAATTTTATTGATTTCAAAGAGACAGATGCTAATGTTACGATTAAAAATTACAATATAATTAATTGACAATTATAAAATAATTTTTTTATTAAATTCCGTTTATTGTCTCTATCTAAACTGTCTAACCTTTTGAAATTGAAAAATTTTTAATTATTTTTACAACAAAATGTAACTTTTATTTAGAAAAAGTAAATGTCTTTAATTTTTCTGCAAATTTCTTTTTTTATTTAATTTTTCATATTTTTTCTTGCATTTTCTTTTATTTGTTTCATTTTTTCACCTATTCTTTCCCTTATAATCTTCTTATCGTCTTGATAAGATTTTAATGATAATGGTTTTCCTTCCCTATTTCAATCGCTCGTTTCCACTTATCTAAATTAATTTGTTTTTATTTTTGGATCATTATTTTTTACCACTATTACTTATGCAAAAAATTTTAAACTTAACACTGGTCTGTTTGAAAACAAATTATACCCAACCGAGGCCAGGCTTGACTCCGACTCAAGGCAAAGCTTTTTCCTGTGACTTCAAAAGGGCGCCATTTTTCATGCCTTTTAGAGTCTTCCTGGCCAGTTTCCGGTCAAGGACCAATCGGGGTCCGGTAAAAATTTTTGCCTAATTATCTCTTCTTTCCGCTTAGTATCCACTTCTTGTGCTTTTTATTCTACTCTTGTTGTTTTTTAAATTTTTAAATTTGTTTCAGTTTTTATTATGTCTCACATTAAAAAATATTTTTAAAGTCATTTCTTATTAGTTGCTTTATTTTTTACAAATTAAATTCAATACATTTAGAGTCAACTCGGAGTCTCATAGTAGGAATGCATTTGGCAGGAAGCAACAATGTGGAAATTGCAAATCAAGTACGATGCTCAGTTAACACAGTTCGTTTGTGGATAAATAAATACCTGCGTGGTGGACTCCTTGCTATGACTGATCACCGAAAATACAATCATCCAATAAGAAAAACTTCTTTGATACAAGATGAAGTAATCAATGAATATTTCTCAGACAATAATCCATTCGCCGCTTCAGCACAATTCGCACACCTTGTACAGAATGATATTAGTTCTGGCACAGTGAGAAGACGTCTAAATGAAATGAATATTAGGAGCCGTCGTCCTGCTTATAAGTTCGCTCTATCTGATGCTCATCGTCGGCAACGCGTAGCATACGCCGAGGAATACGTTGAACATCCAGAGGAATTTTGGACAAACATGATATGTATGGACGAAAAAATTTTCTCCACTTCAGCAGATGGTCGTCGACTTGTTTGGCGAGGTCCAAACAGCAGGCTGAATTCGAATTGCGTAGTGAAAAAGCATCACAGTGGCCGAGTTTCGTTTAATTTTTGGGGCTGTACTTCAGTTTATGGAGTAGGAGTTCTCCGTGAAGTAGGAAGAGGATTCAACGCAGCGGCTTACGTTGAAATTTTAGAGAACCATTTTCTTCCCTACATGAATAGGATTTTTCCGGAGGACGAGTACGATGAGGTAAAAGTGTTACACGACAATTCCAGAATCCACACAGACCGTGTGACGAGACAATGGTTCGCGAATCATCCTCGCATTACTCTTCTTCCTCATCCGCCTTATTCTCCTGATCTTAATCCCATTGAGAACTAATGGGCCATGGTAGTAAGACAATGGCAATCAGGTCAAGACAGAAATATTGAAGAACTGATTAACCATGCTTTTAGAAGTTGGGAAGAAATCGGAAACACACCGGAAGTTGTTACTAACTCTATACTCTCAATGCCAAGACGTCTGCAGGCAGTCATTGACAATGATGGCTACTGGACGAAGTATTAAGTTCCTTCTTACAAGTCAAAGAAATTTATTTAAAGAATTATTGATTTTTGTTTTTCTTAAATTATTTTATTCTTTATTATTTTCAAGGATAATATTTTCAATTAATGACTGACTAGTTTTTTTTATTATTACACGACCTTTTTTCGATTTTTTCAATAAATGCGATTTTTTGAATTTTTAAATAAAATAAGATGTTTCCACTTTTTAGCATTGAATGATTGACTAGTTTTTGTAAACTGTTCATACAATTTTGAAAAAATAAGGTTTTAATAATGGGAATTTCGAAAAAATATTTTTCTTTGATTTCCCCAATGTTAAAAATTAATGTCCTCGAACGTGTTCTAACATTTTGCTAAAAACTAGTCAACCATGTGCTCCAATAATAAATTTTGCTTCCTTATAGGAAGCTTTTTTTTACAAAAATTTTTCAACTTCGATTTTTTTATGTATCTTTATGTTTTTCGACCTCAGGTAAATTTCGAAGCAACTGTTTTCAAGTCTTTTCAAGTCTTGAAAAAAAAATAAAAACTTTTAAAGTCCAAAATCGTCAGTTTTAGCCTCGAAAAAACTGTAAATTTCGAAGCGAGTGTTTTCAAGTCTTTTCAATTCTTTTAAAAAAAATAAAAAATTTTAAAGTCCAAAATCGTCAGTTTTAGTCTCGAAAAAACTGTAAATTTCGAAGCGAGTGTTTTCAAGTCTTTTCAAGTCTTGAAAAAAAAAATTAAAAATTTCAAAGTCAAAAATCGTTCGTTTTAGCCTCGAAAAAACTGTAAATTTTGAAGCGAGGGTTTGCAAGTCTTTTCAAGTCTTTTCAAGTCTTGAAAAAAAAAATAAAAAATTTTAAAGTCAAAAATCGTCAGTTTTAGCCTCGAAAAAACTGTAAATTTCAAAGCGACTGTTTTCAAGTCTTTAAAAGTCTTGAAAAAAAAATGAAAAATTTCAAATTCTAAAATCGTCAGTTTTAGCCTCGAAAAAACTGTAAATTTCGAAGCGACTGTTTTCAAGTCTTTTCAAGTCTTGAAAAACAAAATAAAAAACTTTAAATCCAAAATCGTCAGTTTTAGCCTCGAAAAAACTGTAAATTACGAAGCAACTGTTTTAGTCTTGAAAAAACTGTAAATTTCGAAGCGAGGGTTTGCAAGTCTTTTCAAGTCTTGAAAAAAAAAATTAAAAATTTCAAAGTCAAAAATCGTTTGTTTTAGCCTCGAAAAAACTGTAAATTTCAAAGCGACTGTTTTCAAGTCTTTAAAAGTCTTGAAAAAAAAAATGAAAAATTTCAAATTCTAAAATCGTCAGTTTTAGCCTCGAAAAAACTGTAAATTTCGAAGCGACTGTTTTCAAGTCTTTTCAAGTCTTGAAAAACAAAATAAAAAACTTTAAATCCAAAATCGTCAGTTTTAGCCTCGAAAAAACTGTAAATTACGAAGCAACTGTTTTAGTCTTGAAAAAACTGTAAATTTCGAAGCGAGGGTTTGCAAGTCTTTTCAAGTCTTGAAAAAAAAAATTAAAAATTTCAAAGTCAAAAATCGTTTGTTTTAGCCTCGAAAAAGCTGTAAATTTTGAAGCGAGGGTTTTCAAGTCTTTTTAAGTCTTGAAAAAAAAAATGAAAAATTTCAAATTCTAAAATCGTCAGTTTTAGCCTCGAAAAAACTGTAAATTTCGAAGCGACTGTTTTCAAGTCTTTTCAAGTCTTGAAAAAAAAATTAAAAATTTCAAAGTCAAAAATCGTTCGTTTTAGCCTCGAAAAAACTGTAAATTTTGAAGCGAGGGTTTGCAAGTCTTGAAAAAAAAATAAAAAACTTTAAATCCAAAATCGTCAGTTTTAGCCTCGAAAAAACTGTAAATTTCAAAGCAACTGTTTTAGTCTTGAAAAAACTGTAAATTTCGAAGCGAGGGTTTGCAAGTCTTTTCAAGTCTTGAAAAAAAAATAAAAAATTTTAAAGTCCAAAATCGTCAGTTTTAGTCTCGAAAAAACTGTAAATTTCGAAGCGAGTGTTTTCAAGTCTTTTCAATTCTTTAAAAAAAAATAAAAAATTTTAAAGTCCAAAATCGTCAGTTTTAGTCTCGAAAAAACTGTAAATTTCGAAGAGAGTGTTTTCAAGTTTTTTCAAGTCTTGAAAAAAAAATTATAAATTTCAAAGTCAAATATCGTTCGTTTTAGCCTCGAAAAAACTGTAAATTTCGAAGCGACTGTTTTCAAGTCTTGAAAAAAAAAATAAAAAACTTTAAATCCAAAGTCGTCAGTTTTAGCCTCGAAAAAACTGTAAATTTCGAAGCAACTGTTTTCAAGTCTTTTTAAGTCTTGAAAAAAAAATAAAAAATTTTAAAGTCCAAAATCGTCAGTTTTAGCCTCGAAAAAACTGTAAATTTCGAAGCGAAGGTTTGCAAGGCTTCTCAAGTCTTTTCAAGTCTTGAAAAAAAAAATGAAAAATTTCAAATTCTAAAATCGTCAGTTTTAGCCTCGAAAAAACTGTAAATTTCGAAGCCACTGTTTTCAAGTCTTTTCAAGTCTTGAAAAACAAAATAAAAAACTTTAAATCCAAAATCGTCAGTTTTAGCCTCGAAAAAACTGTAAATTACGAAGCAACTGTTTTAGTCTTGAAAAAAAATTAAAAAATTTTAAAGTCAAAAATCGTCAGTTTTAGCCTCGAAAAAACTGTAAATTTCGAAGCGACTGTTTTCAAGTCTATTTAAGTCTTGAAAAAAAAAATGAAAAATTTCAAAGTCAAAAATCGTCAGTTTTAGCCTCGAAAAAACTGTAAATTTCGAAGCGACTGTTTTCAAGTCTATTTAAGTCTTGAAAAAAAAAATGAAAAATTTCAAAGTCAAAAATCGTCAGTTTTAGCCTCGAAAAAACTGTAAATTTCGAAGCGACTGTTTTCAAGTCTTTTAAAGTCTTGAAAAAAATGAAAAATTTCATATTGTAAAATCGTCAGTTTTATCCTCGAAAAAACTGTAAATTTTGAAGCGAGGGTTTGCAAGTCTTTTCAAGTCTTGAAAAAAAAATAAAAAATTTCAAAGTCAAATATCGTTCGTTTTAGCCTCGAAAAAACTGTAAATTTCGAAGCGACTGTTTTCAAGTCTTGAAAAAAAAAATAAAAAACTTTAAATCCAAAGTCGTCAGTTTTAGCCTCGAAAAAACTGTAAATTTCGAAGCAACTGTTTTCAAGTCTTTTTAAGTCTTGAAAAAAAAATAAAAAATTTTAAAGTCCAAAATCGTCAGTTTTAGCCTCGAAAAAACTGTAAATTTCGAAGCGAAGGTTTGCAAGGCTTCTCAAGTCTTTTCAAGTCTTGAAAAAAAAAATGAAAAATTTCAAATTCTAAAATCGTCAGTTTTAGCCTCGAAAAAACTGTAAATTTCGAAGCCACTGTTTTCAAGTCTTTTCAAGTCTTGAAAAACAAAATAAAAAACTTTAAATCCAAAATCGTCAGTTTTAGCCTCGAAAAAACTGTAAATTACGAAGCAACTGTTTTAGTCTTGAAAAAAAATTAAAAAATTTTAAAGTCAAAAATCGTCAGTTTTAGCCTCGAAAAAACTGTAAATTTCGAAGCGACTGTTTTCAAGTCTATTTAAGTCTTGAAAAAAAAAATGAAAAATTTCAAAGTCAAAAATCGTCAGTTTTAGCCTCGAAAAAACTGTAAATTTCGAAGCGACTGTTTTCAAGTCTATTTAAGTCTTGAAAAAAAAAATGAAAAATTTCAAAGTCAAAAATCGTCAGTTTTAGCCTCGAAAAAACTGTAAATTTCGAAGCGACTGTTTTCAAGTCTTTTAAAGTCTTGAAAAAAATGAAAAATTTCATATTGTAAAATCGTCAGTTTTATCCTCGAAAAAACTGTAAATTTTGAAGCGAGGGTTTGCAAGTCTTTTCAAGTCTTGAAAAAAAAATAAAAAATTTTAAAGTTTTTGACATTTTAAAAATTCAAGAAAAACGTTTTTTGCTCATAACTTTTAAAATGTTCAGATACTTAAAAAAAATTTTTGTAGAGTTTTTCAAGACGAATTTTTTTACCTATTATAGAACTTTTTACAGTTATTTAATCCAAAGTTATTGGCATTTTAAAAATAAAAAATTTCGAAAAAATCGACTTATTTGGATAATTTTTTTAAAAATTTTTAATAAAACTTAAAAATCAACATAACCAACTTAAAGAATATCTGAAAACGCATCGATTGACCTATTTGCGAACCTTTTACTAAAAAATATGTCGGAGTTATGAATGTTTTAAAAATAGATAATCAAAAATCTTGAAAAATGTGACTTTTGGTATTAAATTAAATTTAGATAATAAATATAATTTATAAAATCATTAAAAATAAGTCAATTGACGTAAAAAAAATCTCCACATGAGGAAGCAAAGTGTTAATTCAATGAACACAAAATTTCATACAATACTTTAACTTGGCAGCGGTTTTTTTATTTTTATATTATTGAAATTTTTGTAACACATTTTAATACATATTTAATTAAAACTTGCGTACTATGGGCAGCAAAAAAATTTAAAATTCCTTGGCCGTCAAAAAGTTTTCTTACACCTTTTTCTAAAATTCAAAAAAAATTAATTCTGGACAGCAAAAATAAATTTTTATTAATTTCTCTATTATTAAACATTTATTTCATTTAACATGTTTTATCATTCAGTCAAAAAATTGCAAACCGTAAGCAGCACAATTAAGTTTGTTTTCGAATTTTTCTTTTTCAAAAATGTTATTATATCTGACAAAACTAATTTCTGATTCCTAATCAGTGACCACGAAAACTCCATAGTAACATTTTTCAGGCCTTGGACCGATTTTAAAAAAATTCGTCCGCCATCTTGGTTCCTCCATCTTGAATTTTGAAAAAGTAACTACTCATTCCTAATCAGTTACTCCGAAAGCCCCCGAGTACTTATTTTTATGAAGCTACTCATTTTAATAATTTGCAAATTTTTTTAAAACCTTACAAAAAAAATTATTTATATTGTTGTAATTAAAAAATTGTTATTTATTTATTACATTATAAATTTTTTATATAGTAGAATAAATTTGTGTGCCGTTGGCGTTTAAAAATAAAAAATAATTTGATTTTTGACAAAGTTATGAACTTTTGAATTCAAAATTTATTTCGAACGAAACCGCTGGGCCTTAAGAAATTGAACTAGATAAGTTTGTGGAATTATGATATATTTTTCGGTATGAAATTTCAAACAGTTCAGATTTATCATTATTTATCATCTCGCGGAGTATACGCAACCGCTTTTGCCACCTCCTATGTATATATGTGACCGTCCCCGAGAGAAGGGACCTTATCTACTCTTGACTTAAGGTCCCTTCTCTCGGGGACGGTCACATATTTTAAATAAGAATCCTTGTAATATTTTAAACATAAAATCAATGATTGAACATTTTTTAAAGGATGAAATTATAATTTATTTTCAAGAAATCATAACAATATAATGAAAACTAGTAATTTTTATAAATGAGAATTTAAAATATATAACGCATTCCATGTTTTAACAAAAAGAAAAATAATTATTTCAGAAGTTATTGAAGAACGTATTTTAAGTGAAATGAAACATGAAATTATAAAATAAACATAAAATTGTTTTTTAAAAATGAATCCACTACTTGGTTCTTTTCCCGGTTTTGTATGTAGTTTCTTAGAAACGAAAATGTTTCAAGAAATTGTGAATCGTTCAATGATTTAGACTCCTTCCTTGAAAGTCTACTGTAGTTATATCTGACTTTTTCTCATAATTCTTCTACTCCGCCGGCTGTCAAATAATATATTAATTTATAATAATAATAATAGTAATAATAAAGTTAAAAAATAAATTAAAAAAAAATTATTTTTATAAAATTTTATTTTTAAAAGAGTTAAATGACATAAAAGGAAGAAAAAAAGGAGACGGCCACTTGCGGGCTGACTGTGCTAGTTGAAATAAAAATCACAAAATAAACATAAATAAAAACATATTTAACCTTTTAACCAAAAGTAACTGTCGTCTTTCTCTTGAATACGTTTCGTAATTTTTTCAAAAGCTTCCTCGACATGTCGGTTTCGATTGCCATAACGGGGAATACCCGAAAATGTTTTATCATAAATAACTTTTTCTTTTTCCAGTTCACCAGCAAAAAGTTTTAATAGTTTTTTATCCTCCATTGTGCTAACGTTTAAATCATTTACAATTTTAGGTTAAATTAGTTTAGAATTTGAATTTTTTGTAGTTTTAAATAGAAAAAATTATTTTCTCCACATCCAGTTCACCAACTTAAAAAATTGAAAAGAGGTTTTTTCATCACGAAATAAAGTATTCAAATAGGATTGTATAGCTTAAAGATTGTATAGCTGAAATAAAGCTGAGGTCTAAAATGATTTTTTTACGTGTCTCCACAGGGTTGCCACGCTTTTCCGTTATCACAATTCCCTGACTTTTCCAGGTTTTCCAGGATAAAAAATGTAATTTTTGCAGAATTTTTTTGGTAAAAACCAATTTTATAAAATCCAGAAATAAAATTAAATTCATAAATTTATTTATTTATTTTTATTTGGTCATCCAATAAAGGGTTTAAATTTCTAAAATCATTTCATTAAATTTTTCTCTGATCTATTAATAAAAAAGTTTTTTTCACTAATTCGATCATTAGTAAAATCTAACTAACTCATAGAAAAAAGTCAGTCACTGATTCAAATTCGTCAAAAATTTGCCATTTTCCAGGTTTCAAAAGTTAAAGTTAAAAATAATAAAAATTTTAAAAAATTGAAACTTAGACAAAAAATATTGTTAAAAATAAAAAAAATAAAAAAGAGTATTTCAGAAATATCGGAAGTTGAATAAAATTACAATTCACAAACAATTAAAATTGAAAAAACAATATTCCGAAAAATAAAAACTTAGAAAACCAAATTTTAGAAAAATCGCAGTTTAGATTTGCCAAAACCAAAATTTTGGAAAAGGCGAGACTCAGTAAAAACGTAATTCCAAAAAAAGACGAACAGAAAAATCAAAATTTAGCAAAATTGAGAACCGAACAAACAAAAATGGTGAAATATCAAAAAATAAAAGGAAAAATTTTTCAAATACCGGAAATCGAATATAATCGCAATTTGCAAACAATTAAAATTCAGAAAACTAAACTTTGAAAAATAGAAACTTGGAAAATAAGTTTTCAAAAATCCAGTTTGGATTTGCCAAAAATTCAAATTTATAAGAGTAAAAAATCCTGAAAATTGGAATTTAAATGAAAATGAAGTTGAGAAAAATGTAAATTTTGGAAAAATGAAAACGACAATAAAAATTGTGAAAAATCAAAAAATAAGGGGAGATTTTTACAAATACCGGAAATTTAATAAAAATCAAATCCTCAGACAATTGAAATTTAAAAAACTAAATTTTGAAGAATTGAAACTTGGAAAAATCAATTTTCAGAAAAATTTCAGTTTAGATTTGGCAAAATTAAAATTCAGAAGAGTATAAATTTCGAAAAATCAGATTTAAAATGAAAATGAAGTTGAATAGAATGAAAATTTGAAAAATTGGAAACTATCCACAAAAAGTATTGTAAAAAATGTAGCAACCCTTTCGCGAGATTTTAAAATTTTAATAATTTAAGTGACGTGGGTAGGACTCGGAAGGGGTAGCACATTAGAATGCGATCTTACAACAATGGAAATTGACTCTTCCTCGATGAAATGCAATCCAAAGCGACTATGTGATTCGCCATTCGAGACCAGATGAGAACAGCCAGAATAAGAGTGAACTTACCGGTGTTGAACGCAGCAATCTTTGGTTTATCGATCCGCTATTGATTGAATTGCGAAGTGAAAAAGGTCAGAGGCACAAATTAAGTATATAATCCAAGCAGTAAAATAACACAAACTTTGATTTATTATTCGCAATAAAAATTCTTAACAAGAAAAGATATGTCGCGGTTACAATATATTTCGTATATATGTATTATTTAGTCGCGAAAAAAAACATGTGTCGTATATCGACGCTTGCATCAATCTGCTCCAGACCATGCGGTCCGTCGTCAGCTGGACGACAATCGTGCGCGCCACCTAGTTGGTAGCCCGCGTTGATTTGAATATTATTGAAAATTATAATATAATATATTTTAATAATAATAACGGAGAATGAAATCGGAGGAAACTCGATAATAATAAAAACTAATTATACGAATATAAAAATAATGTTTGGTTCGTTACACTCCCCTCTCCTATTTCGCAGTTACCTCCGGGTTCATTTGCGTTCACCCTGTTCTGGCGAAATATGATCACTATTTGGTCATCATAGTCGCGTCTAATCTGGTCATAACTTAAATGAAAAATTGAAATAATTATCAAAGTAAAAGTATAAAAATTAACTTTAAAGAATTGCAAATAATTACACCCTTATTTCGGGTCTATAAATATGAACTCGAGAAATATATAATGGAAATCTTTGTAAATGGCGAATGTATCACAGTCGCTTTCTCTCTCTTATGTATATTATTAATCGCTTATCTTCTTAAATTAAAAGAAACTAAACGCAATCGAGAAAATACAACTTAATGCTAAATTTTTTTTGATACTGAATTACTGAGTATTTTAAAAAAAAGGAAAACTATTATTTTTGGTTATCGCGAAATAAGAAAAGAGACTTTTTTTATTCTTCTTTGTCCTCTTGTTTCTCGATGTTGAGCTTTATGACTTCGGAGAGAGTTTGCCATAATGCTAAATTATCTTCATCTGATTCACAAGGTGACAACATGTTTGATACAATTCTTGGCAACCCTGAGTGAGCAGAAATTGACGCTTCCGGTAGAGCGATCGCGGATTCCAGAGTAACGCGTTGTGGAAGCGTTTCCCGGCTTGCAAGTGTGATTGATGCATTTCGGGATCCCTTCCGGACAGCACCCTTGGATACATCCTTGGGAACTAAAGCGGTGGACAGTTTAGTTTCTTTGAGTTGGTTTTCCAACTCCTGCATCGAGGCGTTTCTCTGAAGGACGCCATTCGCGATGAGTCTCTTGCGGCATTCAACGCAACTGGTATGGGGAAGATTTTTCGGTCTCTAACATCCTTTGCATCTCGCGCTTTCGGGGACATCAAATTTCTCCTCAGGAACATGAGGCCATGGACATTCGGAAGTGCTAAAGTCTGGGCAGGAACACTTCTGGCAAAACCGCTGGTTGTAGGGCTTTTTACAGATTCTAAACCCATGTCCTGTCTCGTTGCAGTTGAGGCAACCTTCTGGAGCTCGTGGACGAATGCGAATTTCTCGTAGTTCACTCTGCATTTTAAATACCTCGGATATCTTATGTTTGAAGAGATCGCGAGTTCGTTTGTGAAGGTTCTTCATATAATAATAATCTGCCTCTAGATCATTATAATCTTTTTCGTATGAGTCAACATCTTTTTGTAATTGTGCAGCCTTCTTCTTATATTGATCGGCCTCTTTTTGTAAATTGGCAACTTGCGAAGAAAGTTCTTGCCGTTCTTTGACTACTTCTGCGAGGAGTTTGTAGTTGGCAGTGATTTCTTCTGCAGTGCTTGATACGGGTGATGCCTTGACCTGTTGAAGTTCTTGGCGTAGCGTCGCGATGACTGCATTCGCGTTAAAGACTTGATTCGCCAAGATACGTCGCATATTGAGCAGACTTTCCAAGTCTACCTTGTTGATCGCGATTAAACCGGATGGTTCTTCAGCAAACTCAGGGCTGGCGCATGCATTTTGTTCGTCGTCAGAGGGTATCAGACGTACCATTGGAATTTCCGAGATATTGGTGGAAATTGTCGCGTCGGTGCTGTTGCTGGTATTCATGGCTGTGATGGATCTGTAAAAGAAAACAACGTAGTTCGCGACCTAAGGCCTTTTTTGGCAAGTTTCAAATCGTTTACATGATATTTACCAAAAGCTTTGCCATGCATATCGCCAATAACAACTACCATAGGTGACAATTTTTTTTTGAATAATGTCTGGCCCTCTGTATCGCGGTGCCAATTTGGAACTAAAATTTCGTGCAGCGTTGGAGAGAATATTATTTGGAAAGAACACGTGATCTCCAAGCTCAAAATTAGTATTATTTTTGCGATTTTTGTTAAAATTCTTACTCTGTCTCTCGGCGGCTTTGCACATTTCTGCCTCAACTTTTGATCGAAGCGCATCTATACGTTTCACGCGTTCGAGCCAATCATTAGCGCTATTGACTGAAGTTATATCGTCATCGTCTACATCAGTCAATTGTTTGCCAGTGCGTCTCAATTCACGGGCATGATTGATATACGCGGGTGTAACGCCGAGGGAAGAGTGTGTTGTGTTATTGTAAGCGAATTGTATTTCTTCTAGAAGGAAATCCCATTCGCGATGATCCTCGCCTAAAAGACTAGCAATCATAGTTTTCAAGTTGCGATTTACGCGTTCTACCGGATTGGATTGTGGGTGATACACTGGGGTAGTTCGCTGTTCAGATCCGATTTTATTTATGAAATTCGTAATATTGCGATTTATGAACTCTGTTCCATTGTCGGTTAGAAAGATTCTAGGGACTCCCCATCTATTGATAAGGGTGTTTAATGACCTTACTATTTTTGGTCCGTCCGCTGCCGATAATGGGAAACAATCTATGTATCTAGTATACATGTCTTCGCAAACTAAGATATAACGTTTACCCGATTTCGATCGTGGAAGAGGACCCATAATGTCGAGCGATACTATTTCCCATGGTTCCTTAATTTTGCGAGGGTACATTAAGCCTTGCGGTGGAGAATTCTTCGGTTTGCATTTAAGACATATCTCGCACTCGCTGATATAACGCTTAATGTCTTCACGCATACCGGGCCAATAATAAAGGTTAAGAATCGCGTGATATGTTTTATTGATTCCCTGGTGTGCCGATTGCGGTGTATCATGAAATTGTTTTATTATAGGGATAATTTCACCTTCTTTTAATACTTTTTTCCAGGCATTATTGTCGCCAATGCTTTCTTTAATTTGATTAGGTTTGTAATAGAATAACGTGTCACTCGCGTCAAGTCTATATCGTTCGTAGCGCGTGGGGGTTTTTCGCACGTGTGCTACCATCTCATCGTACCACGATTGGTCACGAATGACATTCAGCCGCGCAGGGGGCGTGTCTTCTGAGATACTTTCGTATAGGCGAGAGAGAGTGTCCGGGGCCTCGTTCATTGTACCTTTACGGTGTTCAATTTTGACTTGATTTGCAGAAAGCTCGAGAGCCCATCGCGCAAGTCTACCTCGCGGATCTTTGATCCCTTGCAGCCAAATTAAACTAGAGTGATCGGTTATTACCGTAAACTCTGTGGCTTCGAGATAGCAGCGAAGTTTCTTAATCGCGAAAATTACGGCTAAGCATTCCTTTTCGGTGGTGGTATAATTTAATTCCGCACCCCTTAAAGGTCTGCTCAGACACGTAATAAGATATTCGCGTTCACCATCTTTTTGCGTCAAAATTGCACCAATGCCTGTATCACTGCCATCTGTGTACAAAACGAATGGTAAACCGGGTCGCGGCGCGACAAGAGTCAAGGCATTCTTTAACGATTCTTTGACATCTTTGAACGATTTTTCATGTTCTACGGTCCAGTCCTAAGGTACCTTAGGGCTAGCTAATTTGTTAAGCGGCCCTTGCACTCGCGCGATGTTGCGTAAGTGGCGATGGTACCAATTCACTGAGCCGTTGAATTGTCGTAATTCTTTTCGATTTTTGGGAATCGGGCGATCAAGTATTGGTTCGATTCGCTTAGGGTTCGGTTTGAGGCCGTCTTTATCTAAGATAAATCCTAGGTACTCGACAGAGGACTTTGCAAAATAAGACTTTTCTTTATTAATCGAGAGTCCTGCTTCCTGTAAAATATTGAACACTATGTCCAATAATAGGAGGTGCTCCTCAAATGTACGCGAGATAATTATCCAATCATCTAAATACGCGTGAACCTGATCGGTGAATCTTTCTGGTAGATTGTTATCGCGAATGTACTGGACGAATCGTTCTTTTAGACGATCGGTTAGTGCTTGGAAGGTGGCCGGTGCGTTTGTAAGACCGAACGGCATTCGAACCCATTCGAATTGTCCACGACCGGGTACTACAAAAGCGGTGTACTCGCGCGACTTTGGATCTATCGGAATGTGATGGAAAGCATCAGTGAGGTCTATTGTACTAATGACGTTGGCCTCAGATAATGCGTCCAAAATTGTATCCATTCGCGGTAACGGATATGCCGATTTCTTTGTATTTTTATTTAATTTGCGGTAATCTATACAGACTCTTGGTCTACCGTCTTTGCGATATGTCAAAACGACCGGACTTGCGTAACGACCATTACTTTTTATTATAAATTTCTTTTCTAAATATTTATCAATTTGTTCATTAATAATTTTATTCGCTTCGGCGCTACGTCGGTAAGGTTTTAACTTAATCGGTGTTTCGTCAATTAATTCGATGACGTGTGTCGTTAAGTTAGTGATACCGGTATACGCGGCGAAATTTGATAATTTCTTCTCAATAAATTCGTCGAGTGTTTTACGTTGCTCATTTGTTAATTCGATTAATTGTATTGAATTTAGAGAACTGCGCGAGTTTATAGTGGAACCTAATGAGTGTTGTACTTTTGACCCTTCGATGGATCAGTTACCTTGTGTGGCGTCTATAATGACTTTCCACGCGGTTATAAAATCCATACCGAGAATTATTGGTGTTGTTAGTCCGTCCAGGACTGTAAACCATAATTCGCCAATACAATCGTTAATTTGTACTTTGAATTTTACCGAGAAACGGGGCGAGGCTACGTGATCGCGTTGAGCGAGTTGTACGCCGGCGCGCGTTATCTCGTCTGAAATAGGTTCACCGTTCGCGAAATCTTTTAATTTATCGTATAATTCTCCTGACATGAAGGTGCGATCGCTACCTGTGTCTAAGAGGCCTATATTCTCTTTACCGCCTATTTTAACAATAGTTGTTATAGTGCTACGCGTTTGAGAGGGATAGGGCAATGCAGGCCCTTTGTGTACTCTGCACTTGGCATTGTCAACTGTCGCTGAAAAGCAAGTAGTTGAGCTAGCTGTTGGCAGTGACGCAAGCGAGGATATGCTCGGTCCTACCGTACATTGTTGTTCGGTAGTGGGGAGCTCGTCGCTGTAGTCGGTGTACGCCGTCTCAGATTCCGAATAAATCGCGTCGTCATACTCACTCTCTGAATCACTAGTGTAATCTCTACCGGCATATGCTTGAGTAAGCGTTAATGCATTTTGAGAGATACACGTTGATTCGCGGGTGGCGTGGCTGACGTTCGGGGTTACGTTAGAATGCACTTTATCACGGTTACTTGAATTTACGATATTATTAGTATTTTTCGTAATCGATTGTCCGTATTTATCGCATTTATTTTCTAATTTTTCGCCAGGGAGATTTATTCTCTCCTGGCAGCCTTGTCGTTTTTTGGCGGATTTTGACCGAAAGGAGGAAAATCGCGATTGTAATTACCAAACCATGGTGGCATGAAAGGATGCGAGGGCGCTTGCGGACTTGGGAGAGGATGCGTCGCTTGTGCATTTTCTTGGTAATTCGGTTGGTAGTTTGGTGGGAATGGTAGGCCATTTTGATAATTTTGATAATAATCATAATTATGGTTGTAACCACGACCATAACCATTCCAGCCGTTACCACGACCTCGGTTATTATTTCTTTTTCCGCCTCGATAACTATTACCGCGACTGTCATTTTTGTATGATTTCTCGTCGCGATCCCGACCTTTGCGCGCAGGCGATCTACGTCT
The DNA here is from genome assembly GCF_019393585.1 of Leptopilina boulardi. Taxonomy (NCBI): domain Eukaryota; kingdom Metazoa; phylum Arthropoda; class Insecta; order Hymenoptera; family Figitidae; genus Leptopilina; species Leptopilina boulardi. The sequence continues at coordinate 560,114 of NW_026137714.1, forward strand.
CTCCCCCCCTTTCTGCGATGAAGCGGAGCGAGATGAGCGTGAAGATCCTGAAGTAGAGCGGTGGCGCGACTTACGGGTAGTTGGTGGGGATGGGTGATTTTGTTTTTTCACCTTTTCGTTATCGCTTTTTGAAGTTTCGGTTTTAGTTTTATCGCCGTATAATTTTTGTTCTAATTTATTTAATTGCTTTTTGTAAATTTCTATTTTATTTAGATTTGTTTCTGGTTCTGCCTTGTTTTCCTTTTTATTATTTTTATTTTGTTTCGCTTTTGTTTCCGGTTTATTTTCTGTAAGCGCGGTTGTTTGTGGAGTTTGATCAGTAGGAGGCGGTTGTGTATCTATTGCGTTTAACTGATTTTTTCCGCGCGCGTTACGAGATTTTTTTGAATCTATTTCTCGTAATTTATTCGTTAATTGCATTGTTGCAATTTTTTCTTCATATTTCCTGATTCGTGCAATTAAATCATCGAAAGTTAAAAAACTATCGCGGTCAAACTGCAAAATTAATTCGGAATGAAGAGCCGAATAGATTTTATCAAGTTGATTCTTTTCCGGAACTTTTTGCTGTAATTTATTAAAAAGCGCGCTTATCCGTATGACGAACTCGATTCCGGTTTCGTTTTCAAGTTGTACCGCGCGCTGAATTTTATTTGTGATCTGTTGATCGTCATTCGCGTCGCCAAATGTTCTTCGAAATTTGGCTGCGAATTCAGCCCACGTTTGCCAGGTAGTTCGGAATGTCGCGAACCATGTGTACGCTTTGTCCGAAAAGACCTGGGATAACGTTTGTAATACGTCGTCCGGATCGATCGCGGATGCTATTAATTTGCGTTCGAATTCATCGATAAATTCATCTGCATCTAATTTACCTGGAAATTTTAATTCCCATGATTTTATTATTTTATGCAAATTTGGTAAAAAGTTTCTGGGTGATGGCGGTGGAGGCGCGATGGAGTTAGGTGGCGCTGCTTGTTGCGATTGTGTGGGTGGGGCATTATACAATGTCGATGTTTGACTTTTTTGGGTAAGTACATCGTTAAATTGTAATGTGCGTGGAGGGCGAGTTGCTCTTATGGAGGGAGTTCCAAAATTGAGTGGGGGGAAAGTATATGTAGTTGATGTTCCCCTACTCGGCATTGCGCCTGCTGTTGTATTCGCGGTGGTCACCGTAGTAGTAATGGTAGTAGTGGTGGGGGGCAGCGCGGTTAGTTGTGATATGTTCAATCCATTGGCATCGAATTGATTGTCTATGGATTCCCATCGTGAGTCACGCCAGGGAGATTGAATTTGTTTTAATTGTAATTCAAAAACTTTTTGTGACAAATTCTCTATCGCGGTTGTTGTCTCTGTGCGGAATTTTTCAATAGCTTGAGAAGTTTCACTTCTAACTGCATTGATTTCGCGACAATTTTTCGCGTATAGGTCTTGTATTTGTGTGTTGGAATTTTTTAGATGACGTTCGAGCATGCTTTTAATTTCGTTTTTAAATTCATTATTTTGTTCTGATTGATTAGTATTAATTGTTTCAAAATGATTTAAAAATTGTTTAAATTGCGAATGAGTGATTGGTGTATCTCTACTTGTGGGCTTTTCACAGTCTTGTGTGTAAGTTTGGATTTTTTTGATTGTTCCTGTTCTGAGAGAGTTGAGGGGTTCAGTCCAAGCGTTTTGTTGTGTGCTTGTACTGCTTTGCGTTGTATCGCGAGCGCTTTGCGTTTCGGGGTTAACGCTTTGTGTTAGGTTGGGAAGGCTTTGCGCTTCGTCGCTGATTTCCTCACTTGTCTCGGGGTTGGGAACCGCTGGGTTTTGTTCTCGGGTCTCCTGTGGTTGAGAACCAGATGGTGGTGTTCGGGGTATCCTGCTTTGGGATTCGAACGTCCCTGTCTGTGATCTCGTGGTCATTTTGCTGTGTGGGTTGTGATGACCGTCTTTTCGTGTCATTTTTTTTTTTTTTAGAGAAAAAAAAATTTGTAGAGAAAGAGAAAAAAAAAAATTTTTTAATGTGATTTTAAATATGGAGAATTTTTTTCAATTTGTTAAAATTTAGCAAATTAATTTTGATAAAAGAGAAAAAAAAAAAATTTTTTATAAAATTCAAATATTAATTTAAAGAGCAAAATTTTGTAGGTAGTATAATTTCGTTTGAAATTGATAAGTGACCAAGAGACAGAGTCGAGTTGTGAAAATAAACACAGCTGTGTTTTGATTAACGCGATTGAGCCTGTAGATCACCCGTTCGATTGTGGCAAAAGGGAATGTGGCCACTATTATTAATTTTTAAGTAATAAAATTTTGTCACTCATGGTTGATGTAATTTAACATAGTAATTAGTTATTCGCAATTTTTATATAATAATAGAAAAAATTATTTTAGCATAGCAGAAGCAAGGAAAACAAAATTATATATATAATTATTATTATTTTTTTTTTTGGCTAAGCAGAAGCAGAAATTCATGCGCAAAAGAATTAATTTTATATTTAATGCGATAAAGGCAAGTACAGTGTATATATATATACATATATATATTTTTTTTTTTTCTTTTATAATTTACAAAGCATTTTTTTTTAAAAAAGCGTAAATTTGAGAGAGATGCGAGCGTGCGATTATATTATTAGAATAGCAGGATCGTTTATATTTTGCGAGAGAGCTTGCTGTAAGATCGATTCTTTTATTTTGTGTTTATTGTGAGAAAAAAAATTATTTAATCTTTATTAGAAGATTATAGATTTAATTTTCAATTGTTAACTCAAAAAAACACTAAAATAAATGCGAGATTCTTTGCCTGAAAAGGCCACGTGGTGACGCCATTTTGGAAACCCGTGGAATTTTCCAGCAAGAATAGTCGCGTAAAAGAAAAAGGGAAAATAATTTTATATGAGAAAAATTTTTTTTTTTTTTTTTTTTTTTTTTTTTTTTTTTTTTTTTTTTTTTTTAACATACGTTGAGCGCCATAAATGTAGCAATGCACATTTTGGCTTAAAAATAAAAATGTTAATCCGACAATTAACACACGTTGGGCGCCATAAATGTAGCGATGCACATTTTGGCTTAAAAATAAAAATGCTCGTTGTTCACTAATGTCTCATGTGATTTGGTTATTCAAAGTTTAAACCGACGTCTCAATATGTTGCAACAGAAATGTAAGATTCCTTTTTGCGATATAATAGAATGTACACAATTTTTATTTGACAATACGTATTTTAAATTTGACGAAAAATTTTATAAACAAATTTATGGAACTCCTATGGGTTCTCCGATATCACCTTTATTTGCGGATATTGTAATGAATGACCTCGAAACTGAATGTTTAAAAATCTTAAAAGAAAAATATCACTGCACCCCCCTTTTTTATTTTAGATATGTTGATGACACACTCTTAGCAGTGGATAATAGATATGTTGACGTTGTTATCAATGTTTTTAATTCTTATCATGACAAGTTGCAATTCACATGTGAATTGGAAGAAAATAATAAAATCAATTTTCTTGATTTAACATTGATTAAAGAAAGTAATAAAATTATAACAAATTGGTATAAAAAGGGTACTGCATCTGATAGATTGATTAATTTTTTCTCTGATCATCCAATACAGCAAAAAAAGAACATTGTCTTTAATTTGGTTGACAGAGCGGTCTCGTTATCACATAACAGTTTTCATACTCAAAATTTAAAAAGAGTCCAAAATATTTTAAAAATGAATGACTATCCGCTGGATTTTATAAATAAATATTTAAAAATTCGAATTAATAAATTAAAATCTCAAAAAAATAATAATTGTATTCAAAAAAATAGTGTGAATAATTTATACAAAATTCTTCCTAAAGTGTGTCTACCATACAATGATACACAATTTTTCAAATTATCAAATATTCTCAAAGAATTCTCATTCACTTCTATCCCATTAATAAAAAAAGATTTATATACTGTTGTAAAATTAGGAAAAGATGTTAACAAAAAATGGGATTCTACAAATGTGGTTTATAAATTTAATTGTAAAGATTGTACTGCGACTTATATAGGAGAATCTAAGCGATCGTTATTAACACGAATAAAGGAGCATAAAACTTGTAAACAGGAAGAATCTGTAGTTTATCGTCATAAAAGATCTTTTGGTCATGATTTTGATTGGGATAATGTAAAGATTTTAGATCGAGAGTCTAATTATTTGAAGAGAAGAGTATCTGAAATGATTCATATAAAAACGAATCATTCCACAATTAATAGGAAACAAGATCTTCTCTCTCTAAATAAGACTTTCTTTCCTTTGCTCAATCGATTGATGCCGTGACCATGACGTTTTTATTTTTGGAGGTGTTTACGTCCAAGTTCATTGACTTTTATTTATTTTGCTGATATCTGAGATTCTTTTCGCCGATTTATTTCTAAATTCAAATTAAATTTAGTTTTCACTCATCATCGATTTAAGATGGTTGTCTCGAGACTTATTGGACGTATTAATATTTTAATAAGAATTTATAACAAATTTCGAATGAGTGATTAATAAAAATAGTTTTGTTTCCTTATTTAAGGTAAAAATGCTTTATAGTTCGTTCAGTTTTTTATATAAAAAATAATTTCAAATATTGTAATTTTTAATTTTAATTTTTTTACAAAAAAGTGTTTTGTTTAAATAAATTTTTAGCCTGAAGAGGTTGGCAAACCTGAGCCAACGAAACGTCGCTATTTGAAAAGAAAGTATTTTGATTTCTTTTTATTGACCTTCCTATGATCATTTATTTTTCATCTCGTTAATAAAAATAAAAATGTTAATTCGACAATTAACACACGTTGGGCGCCATAAATGTAGCAACCCTTTCGCGAGATTTTAAAATTTTAATAATTTAAGTGACGTGGGTAGGACTCGGAAGGGGTAGCACATTAGAATGCGATCTTACAACAATGGAAATTGACTCTTCCTCGATGAAATGCAATCCAAAGCGACTATGTGATTCGCCATTCGAGACCAGATGAGAACAGCCAGAATAAGAGTGAACTTACCGGTGTTGAACGCAGCAATCTTTGGTTTATCGATCCGCTATTGATTGAATTGCGAAGTGAAAAAGGTCAGAGGCACAAATTAAGTATATAATCCAAGCAGTAAAATAACACAAACTTTGATTTATTATTCGCAATAAAAATTCTTAACAAGAAAAGATATGTCGCGGTTACAATATATTTCGTATATATGTATTATTTAGTCGCGAAAAAAAACATGTGTCGTATATCGACGCTTGCATCAATCTGCTCCAGACCATGCGGTCCGTCGTCAGCTGGACGACAATCGTGCGCGCCACCTAGTTGGTAGCCCGCGTTGATTTGAATATTATTGAAAATTATAATATAATATATTTTAATAATAATAACGGAGAATGAAATCGGAGGAAACTCGATAATAATAAAAACTAATTATACGAATATAAAAATAATGTTCGGTTCGTTACAAAAATTAAAAAATTTAAAAAGGGAATTTTTCAAATACCAAAAACATATAGAAAAAAGTCATTTACTGATTCAAATTCGTCAAAAATTTTTCATTCTCCAGGTTTCAAAAATTAATTCCCGAATTTTCCAGGTTTTTTCAAGGTTAAAAAAAATTCGCTGACAATTCTAGGTTTTCCAGGTCGCTTCCAGGTAGCGTGGCAACTCTGCTCCAGATTTCTCAAAAAAGTTCCAAACCAATAGTTGTGCATGTGCAGTTTGCCTTTTAATTCCTGCAAAATTAAACAACGGTAGCTAAATAACCTATTTTAATGTTAAAAAATTTGTTTTCTTATATAATGATAAGTGTAAAAATTTATGTTTAACACTTCAATTATGTGTGTTGGAAAGAAATAGATATTTCAATTTTACGTCAATAAATAATGAAAAATTAAAAACAACAACATAACCGTGAATTATCAAATTCAAATAAATTAACATGAAAAATGCAAATATTATTTAATTATTTTTATTAAGTTTAAACAAACATAATTTAATATTAATTTAATTATTTAATTTAATTGATTTAACAATAGATACAGCCTAAAAGAATTAAATATAAATTACTGAATTTTTTAACCTTAATTGTTTGTTTACAAATTATTTTGCCACTTACCGTAAAATGGGGTAAAGTCGGCGTTTGCGGGTAAAGTCGGCCAGCGCTTTAAACACTTAAATATTGTATTTCATTTATTAATTTACATTAATTCTAACTACATTTTTAATAAAACTCGGATTTCTTCTGGAAAAAAGTAATAGTTAAACTTTAAAATGATTTAAAGCGCCGACCGACTTTACCCCCAAACGCCGACTTTACCCCATTTTACGGTACCTGTAATTGATTATATATAATCCTTATTTGCATTATATAAAATTTTCTTCTTAGCAAACGTGTTTAATAACTTTGACATTCAAATCTGATTTTATTTAACTATTCACTACACAAAATCTGCGAATAGAAATTGTAACAATTTAATTATATCAAAATGTGAAAAAATAAGATTTTACATAAAATGAATGAATTTTCAGAATAAATGATCAATAAGACAATTTGAAATAGGCAATGTAAATAAAAAATAATCACTAAATTCAATTAGATCGTATAATTGTTGCGCTTTCAGTTTTCGGATTATAATAAATAATTCGACCTTGTCAATTATAATTCTCAAGAGACGTCTCTATCGCGCAATATAATTTTAAATTAGTATAAATTAATATAAAAATAATTTCAGTCAAACATATAGATTTTTACAAATAAAAATTAAGAGATTAGTTGATAATATAAAAGATTTGAATATACATTCAGACAAATACACATTCATAAGACAAAATAAATCAAGAAAATACAAAAACTTAGCTTCCGTTGCTTTCGTTGAAATAGTGAAGTGGAGATTGCAAAATGCAGTTTGATTGACTCGTACAAACCACGACGTGAAGAGCCCAATTATTTTTAACTTCAATATATTATTCGGCTTGGCATAGTTTTGAATAGGAACGATCGAAGACAAAAGATAGTTCCAGTCGTCGTTACAAAAGCCACGTGGTGACGGTCGCTGTATTAATCCACTTAATCCACACTCATCCCATTATGCAGAAGCACCATACTATAAAGTATATTTTTACATTTTAAATAACAATAAATTTAATTTATTTATCACTTGGAAAATGTTCAAATGAATACCTATAAGGTCGCTGGCAGCACGCTTACAATATGGCGATGAATACGAACAGCAAACGGAAGTGAGGGATTTCTCTAATTCACGAGGCCATATCACTCAAGAAAATTCAAGAAATCCCCACTTGAATCGACGCATACGCACAATAATTACAATCATACTCGTGACAATTCTCCACGCATCATTCAAATGATATCCCTGAATCCAGGCAACCATTCAAATTTAATGCATGACGAACGACCTACTGTCAGGCATAATTGCTACATTGTCCCCCTTACTTTGTCTTATTTACACATATGTACAAAGTATACATCAACAATTTACAAATAAGACCATCCACATAATCAGTCAAAAATCATCGCAAGTGATAGGACGGATCAGCCGGCCCAGCTAAGAATCAGGCGAAACATATTTACGCAAATTTGCTCGATTATGTATTCCCAAAATTTGATTAGAATCTTGCATATCGACCAATTCATAGCTATTGTTACCCAAATCCTTTCCTATCCTATAAGGACCATAGTAAATATGAAAGAATTTACGTGTAACTTTTTTCAAAGCATCTGATTGGCGCGGTATGTGCAATAACACAAGGTCATTTTCTTTCAACGAAATCTTGGATGTAGTTTTCTGGGATTTCACTCGATTATTAAAATTTTGCTTAATCCGCTCCCTAACCAGAACAATCTTAGCATCCTTTGCAATTTCTTCACATTCAGGAAAATTTACAAATTCTTTAATTTGATCAATTGGCTTTACTCCGAACTGTAACTCAAATGGTGAATACCCAGTACTCATATGAGTGGTAACATTTAGAAAATACTCAATATCCGATAGGTGCTTTGCCCAGCGGGTGTGTCTATCGGAACATAGCGTACGGAATAGGCGACCCAACTCACGCATTACCCTCTCGACAGGATTACTTTTTGGATGCCTGATAGAGGAGAAAACAGTTTGTATTCCTGCCTCATTCAATTGTTTAAGCCAGAGAAATGACGTAAACTGCGTCCCATGATCAGAAAGGATGCGATGGGGTTTTCCCATCTCAGGAATATAAGAATCGAATACCTTCTTTAAAATCGTGCGAGTGTTCTCTTTCCTTATAGGATATAACTTTACATACTTAGTAAAGGCATCAAGCATGACAAAGATATACTCCATACCTCCTACAGATCGCGGCAATGGACCGTAAAAATCGACGCATATTAAATCTCCCGGAGCGGACGAAGCTACCAAATTATAACCTCCCTCCATTTTGATATTTATATTCTTGACGCGCTGACAAAGATCACAACCCAACACAAATTTCCTTATTTCCGAATTCATCGATTTCCAGTGATAATACTGTTTGATATATCGAACAGTTTTATAAACTCCTGGATGTCCCAACTTTGAATGAATACAATCTACCAATGTTTTCGAGATTTGGGACGGGATAACTATCTGCCAAGAATTTCTAGCAATATCCCATCGAAAAACTATTCCATCTTTTACGACATAATTCTTACTAATTTCAGAATCTCCCATTTGTTTCAACAAACTGCTAATATAGGGATCATCTTTTTGCAATATTGATAGATTTTGTAACGAATCAGATAAATCAGGACCATATTCAATCATCTCGCACTGACATGAAGACTGACTGTCACAACACTCAATACTCAAAACATCGATCGATAACATCTGACTTTGACTACATTCAAATTTGCCATTCGGATTCCGACTAAAAAAGTCAGCCACAACATTATCCTTTCCCTTGCAGTGATGGACCTCAAAATCAAATTGTTGAAGAGCAATGCTCCAACGAAAGAGTCGCGAATTCAGAAAAGATGTCGTATTCAGAAACATTAAGGCTTTGTGGTCGGTAATCACCTCGAATTTAACTCCTATCAAATAAGTTCTGAGTTTGATGATTGAATACACAATTGCTAACAACTCTTTTTCAGTAGTTGTATAATTCAATTCAGCAACACTCAGGGAACGACTGACAAGAGAAATAACTCGATGATTATCTTCCGAATCAATTTGGTACAAAATACCACTAATGCCTAAATCCGAAGCATCTGTTTGTAGCTTGAAGGTCACTCCAGGTAAGTAATGACTAAGCCTAACACTCTCTACAAACGCTGATTTCATATCCGCAAACGCTCTCTCATGTGCATCGGTCCAGTTCCACTTATTTTTCTCCTTTAACAAATCACGAAAGGGTGCCAATAAATTCGAATGTTTTACGGTAAATTGGCGATAATAGGTACATATACCCAAAAATTGCTGCAAATCTCGTCGATTATTAGGTCTATCAAAATTAATAATCATCTCCAATTTATCAGAAAGAGGACGAACTCCATCAATAGAAATCTCGAATCCCAAAAATTTAACTTTTGTTCGACAAAACAAGCACTTACTCAAATTGAGGGTAAAATTTTTCTTCTGAAGAACTCGAAAAATCCTAAATAAAGCATCAAAATGATCATAAATTGATCCCATTGTTGCAATCAAAAAATCATCTATGTATTTGGTTAAAATGTCATCAAACTGGCTGCCAATCGATAAACTCAGTGCCCGAATAAAGGCTGCACCAGCTGTCTTTAGACCAAAAGGAACTCTGCAAAATTGATACATTTTAGAATCGAATAAAAATGCTGTATACTTTCTGCAACTCGGGTGGAGAGGAATCTGCCAATATCCAGTAGCGAAATCAGTAATCGTCATATGAGTCACACCATGAAATTTCTGAATTAATTCACAAATTAAAGGCGGTGCTTCATGATCGGATTCAATGATTTCGTTTATAAAGCGTGCATCAAGACACACTCTTACTGAATCATCAGCCTTAATCACTATTCTCAATGGATTACAATATGAAGCATCGCATCTTTCTATCACATTTGCTTCCTCCATATTATCTAAAGCTATTCTAACCTTTCCCCTATGTTCAAATGGAACAGGATATGATTTTCTGATAATTGTTTTATGATTTTTAACTCGAAACTTATATTCGGGAACATCCGCACTAGTCAACTTTGGAGTGAATAAATTCTCAAATGCAGACATTTGATTAATGAAATATTCCCTTTCCACTTCATTCAACTCTGTTAATTCGAATGCAATCTTTCTCACTCCTTCCATAAACGCACTCGAACCAAATTTAGTTTCACTCGGAGAATCACTCACAGCATTTAATTCATAGATAAAACCCACTTCGTCAAGTTCCGTTTTCTCAAAATCTTTTTCATAAATAATATTACCAGAGATTTCTTCATAACAATTAAATTCATTAATGATCATATTACTACACAAATTTTCGTTATCATTTCTCGAATTTTCGATCACAGAATTTTCCCCATTATTATTCGGTTGAGTATAATAATCAACACTATTATGATTATTATCCGACAGGGATTGAACAACGTGAATCGTATTAGAACAGGCAATACGGTCCCCCTGGTTCTCACTTATTCGATCAATTATATTAAAACATTTTTGTTTTTTAATCCCTTGAATATAACTGTAATCTTTATCACTTTTTGAAATAATTTTCTGTTGTGACAAAGCACGATCAAAAGAAATCAAAGAATCATCAATTCGACTATCATTAACCGTAAATGTTGAATCTCGATAATTAATAATAGCTTTATTTCTCTGTAGCCAATCATTACCTAATATTATTGGGTTTGATAATTTAGGAACAATTAAAAAACATGATGGAAAAATTCCGAGACCAATATGCATGTCATATCTAATCTGTTTCTTAATACGCGTAGCATTCTTTCCTATAGCAGTAAACAGTGATATACTAGTAACCGGTAACTCATCAACTTTTCCGTGTTTAACTAAATATTCATAACACGTTTCGGAAATTGCAGTTATTTGACTGCCAGTGTCAATTAATGCATTAATTGGCACTGAAAAGAAATCCACAATAAGTCGCGGGCAAAGAGGAATATTCGATTTTATTTCTTTATTATCCGCTTGAGGATTTTTAATCACATCATTCGTTAAATTACTAAATTCATCATAAAGGTTCTGGCGCGAGGTCCCAACAGATGACATCGCGCCTTCTACCAGTTTAAATGACCGGCGCATGTCTGTAAATCTGAAGGGGTACAGAAATTAGGAGGAGGGATACTCATATCGGGAAGGGAATAACTGTGTGATGGGGGCCCCGCCCCGATCGCCGTCGTCCGAAAGACATCCCCACTTACTCCCACCTGCGAACTCAAAAGATTTACTGACTGAACCCGCTTTGGTTGATTTTCCCCTACCGTCCTCGTATCCTTAGTCATTTGATTCGAACGATTTTGAAACTTATCCTTAGATGGATCCAAATTATTCTGATTAGAGGCACTATAATTATTTGGTTGGGTTTTCTTTTGCGAATTATTCGTATCATCGAAGGTCAAATCAAGCTGAGCCAAACCCTGACAAATTCTATCGAAATTAGAAAAATCTACTGTGGCAAAAGCATCGCGCACTCGCATTGGCATTTGCTGTATGATAGTATAGTACATTTCGTATGGCTCGATTTTTGGTAAGAAATATTGAGCCTCTTGTACTTGTTTCAGAAAATAAGCTTGTAAGCTTTCTTTATTACCTTCAAAACGTCTAGCTAGCCAACTCGATTTGAGCCTAACCCGAATTGGAATAGAGTAAAACTCTTCGAGGAATTTAATTTTAAAAATATCGTAAGTTGTTATTTCGACTTTTCTCGTTTCAAACCATGCTAACGGTCTTCCCTCGAAAATTCCATCCAAGATATTCAATTTAGTCTCCTCACGAATATTTTTTAGTGTCATATATTTATCTAATTTTTCTAAAAATTTATTCGGATTCATACTCTCGTCAAATTTGGGAGCTTTTGCCTCTAAATGCACTGAACGAAGTCCGTCAACTAAAGCATTAACTACCTCATTATTATTATTATTATGATTAAGTCTAGCGACCTGATCTCTTAACTGAAGCAACTGAACATTCTGTGTATTGTTAAGTTGTCTAAGACGTACAATTTCTGCCTGTAATTCCTCCGGGGTCATGGCATTCATTTCATTTTCGCTATCACCTTCCATATCGTTAAATAAATCTTTCAAATTTCTTCGCGAATTATAATTTCTACGATTATTTCTAAAATTCTCTAAACCCGGTAAAAGAACACCACTTTTCGATCACAACAAAATTTTCATGCAAACACGAATTCAAATCATAAAATTGTTGGGTCTACGATTCATGCCCTTACGTTGAGCGCCATTTGTAACAATTTAATTATATCAAAATGTGAAAAAATAAGATTTTACATAAAATGAATGAATTTTCAGAATAAATGATCAATAAGACAATTGGGATCTGAAATACTGCGATACGCCATCTGGTGAGAGCCTTGTTGTGGTGGCCATGTTTTCATTCCGCGTTTCTCTAACATATACAAAAGAAAGAGATAAAAAACCAAGATGGTTGTCACAAGAAGGCTAAGGGGTGGGTCAGTTTCGCGTGATTTCTGATCCCAATTTGAAATAGGCAATGTAAATAAAAAATAATCACTAAATTCAATTAGATCGTATAATTGTTGCGCTTTCAGTTTTCGGATTATAATAAATAATTCGACCTTGTCAATTATAATTCTCAAGAGACGTCTCTATCGCGCAATATAATTTTAAATTAGTATAAATTAATATAAAAATAATTTCAGTCAAACATATAGATTTTTACAAATAAAAATTAAGAGATTAGTTGATAATATAAAAGATTTGAATATACATTCAGACAAATACACATTCATAAGACAAAATAAATCAAGAAAATACAAAAACTTAGCTTCCGTTGCTTTCGTTGAAATAGTGAAGTGGAGATTGCAAAATGCAGTTTGATTGACTCGTACAAATTAAATTTGAATGGTTGCCTGGATTCAGGGATATCATTTGAATGATGCGTGGAGAATTGTCACGAGTATGATTGTAATTATTGTGCGTATGCGTCGATTCAAGTGGGGATTTCTTGAATTTTCTTGAGTGATATGGCCTCGTGAATTAGAGAAATCCCTCACTTCCGTTTGCTGTTCGTATTCATCGCCATATTGTAAGCGTGCTGCCAGCGACCTTATAGGTATTCATTTGAACATTTTCCAAGTGATAAATAAATTAAATTTATTGTTATTTAAAATGTAAAAATATACTTTATAGTATGGTGCTTCTGCATAATGGGATGAGTGTGGATTAAGTGGATTAATACAGCGACCGTCACCACGTGGCTTTTGTAACGACGACTGGAACTATCTTTTGTCTTCGATCGTTCCTATTCAAAACTATGCCAAGCCGAATAATATATTGAAGTTAAAAATAATTGGGCTCTTCACGTCGTGGTTTGTACGAGTCAATCAAACTGCATTTTGCAATCTCCACTTCACTATTTCAACGAAAGCAACGGAAGCTAAGTTTTTGTATTTTCTTGATTTATTTTGTCTTATGAATGTGTATTTGTCTGAATGTATATTCAAATCTTTTATATTATCAACTAATCTCTTAATTTTTATTTGTAAAAATCTATATGTTTGACTGAAATTATTTTTATATTAATTTATACTAATTTAAAATTATATTGCGCGATAGAGACGTCTCTTGAGAATTATAATTGACAAGGTCGAATTATTTATTATAATCCGAAAACTGAAAGCGCAACAATTATACGATCTAATTGAATTTAGTGATTATTTTTTATTTACATTGCCTATTTCAAATTGGGATCAGAAATCACGCGAAACTGACCCACCCCTTAGCCTTCTTGTGACAACCATCTTGGTTTTTTATCTCTTTCTTTTGTATATGTTAGAGAAACGCGGAATGAAAACATGGCCACCACAACAAGGCTCTCACCAGATGGCGTATCGCAGTATTTCAGATCCCAATTGTCTTATTGATCATTTATTCTGAAAATTCATTCATTTTATGTAAAATCTTATTTTTTCACATTTTGATATAATTAAATTGTTACAAATGGCGCTCAACGTAAGGGCATGAATCGTAGACCCAACAATTTTATGATTTGAATTCGTGTTTGCATGAAAATTTTGTTGTGATCGAAAAGTGGTGTTCTTTTACCGGGTTTAGAGAATTTTAGAAATAATCGTAGAAATTATAATTCGCGAAGAAATTTGAAAGATTTATTTAACGATATGGAAGGTGATAGCGAAAATGAAATGAATGCCATGACCCCGGAGGAATTACAGGCAGAAATTGTACGTCTTAGACAACTTAACAATACACAGAATGTTCAGTTGCTTCAGTTAAGAGATCAGGTCGCTAGACTTAATCATAATAATAATAATAATGAGGTAGTTAATGCTTTAGTTGACGGACTTCGTTCAGTGCATTTAGAGGCAAAAGCTCCCAAATTTGACGAGAGTATGAATCCGAATAAATTTTTAGAAAAATTAGATAAATATATGACACTAAAAAATATTCGTGAGGAGACTAAATTGAATATCTTGGATGGAATTTTCGAGGGAAGACCGTTAGCATGGTTTGAAACGAGAAAAGTCGAAATAACAACTTACGATATTTTTAAAATTAAATTCCTCGAAGAGTTTTACTCTATTCCAATTCGGGTTAGGCTCAAATCGAGTTGGCTAGCTAGACGTTTTGAAGGTAATAAAGAAAGCTTACAAGCTTATTTTCTGAAACAAGTACAAGAGGCTCAATATTTCTTACCAAAAATCGAGCCATACGAAATGTACTATACTATCATACAGCAAATGCCAATGCGAGTGCGCGATGCTTTTGCCACAGTAGATTTTTCTAATTTCGATAGAATTTGTCAGGGTTTGGCTCAGCTTGATTTGACCTTCGATGATACGAATAATTCGCAAAAGAAAACCCAACCAAATAATTATAGTGCCTCTAATCAGAATAATTTGGATCCATCTAAGGATAAGTTTCAAAATCGTTCGAATCAAATGACTAAGGATACGAGGACGGTAGGGGAAAATCAACCAAAGCGGGTTCAGTCAGTAAATCTTTTGAGTTCGCAGGTGGGAGTAAGTGGGGATGTCTTTCGGACGACGGCGATCGGGGCGGGGCCCCCATCACACAGTTATTCCCTTCCCGATATGAGTATCCCTCCTCCTAATTTCTGTACCCCTTCAGATTTACAGACATGCGCCGGTCATTTAAACTGGTAGAAGGCGCGATGTCATCTGTTGGGACCTCGCGCCAGAACCTTTATGATGAATTTAGTAATTTAACGAATGATGTGATTAAAAATCCTCAAGCGGATAATAAAGAAATAAAATCGAATATTCCTCTTTGCCCGCGACTTATTGTGGATTTCTTTTCAGTGCCAATTAATGCATTAATTGACACTGGCAGTCAAATAACTGCAATTTCCGAAACGTGTTATGAATATTTAGTTAAACACGGAAAAGTTGATGAGTTACCGGTTACTAGTATATCACTGTTTACTGCTATAGGAAAGAATGCTACGCGTATTAAGAAACAGATTAGATATGACATGCATATTGGTCTCGGAATTTTTCCATCATGTTTTTTAATTGTTCCTAAATTATCAAACCCAATAATATTAGGTAATGATTGGCTACAGAGAAATAAAGCTATTATTAATTATCGAGATTCAACATTTACGGTTAATGATAGTCGAATTGATGATTCTTTGATTTCTTTTGATCGTGCTTTGTCACAACAGAAAATTATTTCAAAAAGTGATAAAGATTACAGTTATATTCAAGGGATTAAAAAACAAAAATGTTTTAATATAATTGATCGAATAAGTGAGAACCAGGGGGACCGTATTGCCTGTTCTAATACGATTCACGTTGTTCAATCCCTGTCGGATAATAATCATAATAGTGTTGATTATTATACTCAACCGAATAATAATGGGGAAAATTCTGTGATCGAAAATTCGAGAAATGATAACGAAAATTTGTGTAGTAATATGATCATTAATGAATTTAATTGTTATGAAGAAATCTCTGGTAATATTATTTATGAAAAAGATTTTGAGAAAACGGAACTTGACGAAGTGGGTTTTATCTATGAATTAAATGCTGTGAGTGATTCTCCGAGTGAAACTAAATTTGGTTCGAGTGCGTTTATGGAAGGAGTGAGAAAGATTGCATTCGAATTAACAGAGTTGAATGAAGTGGAAAGGGAATATTTCATTAATCAAATGTCTGCATTTGAGAATTTATTCACTCCAAAGTTGACTAGTGCGGATGTTCCCGAATATAAGTTTCGAGTTAAAAATCATAAAACAATTATCAGAAAATCATATCCTGTTCCATTTGAACATAGGGGAAAGGTTAGAATAGCTTTAGATAATATGGAGGAAGCAAATGTGATAGAAAGATGCGATGCTTCATATTGAAATCCATTGAGAATAGTGATTAAGGCTGATGATTCAGTAAGAGTGTGTCTTGATGCACGCTTTATAAACGAAATCATTGAATCCGATCATGAAGCACCGCCTTTAATTTGTGAATTAATTCAGAAAACAAATTTTTCGTTTTCTTTTTGAAGTTATTTACAGTTTTCCTTCAAAATTTGAAATCACATGCCTTACATACATGTCTATTCAAAAAAAATGCCAAATTTTTTTTTGCGCGATTTTTTGCAATTTTTTGCAATTTTTTATTTTTTTACGATAATAAAACATAAAATACGTCACTATTTTAAATCTCAGCTAAAAAAAAATTTTTTTCACAAAGTTATGGCGATATTCAATTTCCCTCATATCCTTCTTATTATATTAAGTTCTAAAACGACCGACACCGACCGACACCAAAAACAAATTTTTCGTTTTCTTTTTGAAGTTATTTACAGTTTTCCTTCAAAATTTGAAATCACATGCCTTACATACATGTCTATTCAAAAAAAAATGCCAAATTTTCTTTTGCGCGATTTTTTGCAAAAAAAATTTTTTGCAATTTTTTGCAATTTTTTATTTTTTTACGATAATAAAACATAAAATACGTCACTATTTTAAATCTCAGCTAAAAAAAAATTTTTTTCACAAAGTTATGGCGATATTCAATTTCCCTCATATCCTTCTTATTATATTAAGTTCTAAAACGACCGACACCGACCGACACCAAAAACAAATTTTTCGTTTTCTTTTTGAAGTTATTTACAGTTTTCCTTCAAAATTTGAAATCACATGCCTTACATACATGTCTATTCAAAAAAAAATGCCAAATTTTTTTTTGCGCGATTTTTTGCAAAAAAAATTTTTTGCAATTTTTTATTTTTTTACGATAATAAAACATAAAATACGTCACTATTTTAAATCTCAGCTAAAAAAAATTTTTTTTCACAAAGTTATAGCGATATTCAATTTCCCTCATATCCTTATCCTTCTTATTATATTAAGTTCTAAAACGACCGACACCGACCGACACCAAAAACAAATTTTTCGTTTTCTTTTTGAAGTTATTTACAGTTTTCCTTCAAAATTTGAAATCACATGCCTTACATACATGTCTATTCAAAAAAAAATGCCAATTTTTTTTTTGCGCTATTTTTTGCAAAAAAAATTTTTTGCAATTTTTTGCAATTTTTTATTTTTTTACGATAATAAAACATAAAATACGTCACTATTTTAAATCTCAGCTAAAAAAAAATTTTTTTCACAAAGTTATGGCGATATTCAATTTCCCTCATATCCTTCTTATTATATTAAGTTCTAAAACGACCGACACCGACCGACACCAAAGACAAATTTTTCGTTTTCTTTTTGAAGTTATTTACAGTTTTCCTTCAAAATTTGAAATCACATGCCTTACATACATGTCTATTCAAAAAAAATGCCAAATTTTTTTTTGCGCGATTTTTTGCAAAAAATTTTTTGCAATTTTTTATTTTTTTACGATAATAAAACATAAAATACGTCACTATTTTAAATCTCAGCTAAAAAAAATTTTTTCACAAAGTTATGGCGATATTCAATTTCCCTCATATCTTCTTATTATATTAAGTTCTAAAACGACCGACACCGACCGACACCAAAAACAAATTTTTCGTTTTCTTTTTGAAGTTATTTACAGTTTTCCTTCAAAATTTGAAATCACATGCCTTACATACATGTCTATTCAAAAAAAATGCCAAATTTTTTTTTGCGCGATTTTTTGCAATTTTTTGCAATTTTTTTTTTTTACGATAATAAAACATAAAATACGTCACTATTTTAAATCTCAGCTAAAAAAAAATTTTTTTCACAAAGTTATGGCGATATTCAATTTCCCTCATATCTCTTCTTATTATATTAAGTTCTAAAACGACCGACACCGACCGACACCAAAAACAAATTTTTCGTTTTCTTTTTGAAGTTATTTACAGTTTTCCTTCAAAATTTGAAATCACATGCCTTACATACATGTCTATTCAAAAAAAATGCCAATTTTTTTTGCGCGATTTTTTGCAATTTTTTGCAATTTTTTATTTTTTTACGATAATAAAACATAAAATACGTCACTATTTTAAATCTCAGCTAAAAAAAAATTTTTTTCACAAAGTTATGGCGATATTCAATTTCCCTCATATCCTTCTTATTATATTAAGTTCTAAAACGACCGACACCGACCGACACCAAAAACAAATTTTTCGTTTTCTTTTTGAAGTTATTTACAGTTTTCCTTCAAAATTTGAAATCACATGCCTTACATACATGTCTATTCAAAAAAAAAATGCCAAATTTTTTTTTGCGCGATTTTTTGCAATTTTTTGCAATTTTTTATTTTTTTACGATAATAAAACATAAAATACGTCACTATTTTAAATCTCAGCTAAAATCCTTCTTATTATATTAAGTTCTAAAACGACCGACACCGACCGACACCAAAGACAAATTTTTCGTTTTCTTTTTGAAGTTATTTACAGTTTTCCTTCAAAATTTGAAATCACATGCCTTACATACATGTCTATTCAAAAAAAATGCCAAATTTTTTTTTGCGCGATTTTTTGCAATTTTTTGCAATTTTTTATTTTTTTACGATAATAAAACATAAAATACGTCACTATTTTAAATCTCAGCTAAAAAAAAATTTTTTTCACAAAGTTATAGCGATATTCAATTTCCCTCATATCCTTATCCTTCTTATTATATTAAGTTCTAAAACGACCGACACCGACCGACACCAAAAACAAATTTTTCGTTTTCTTTTTGAAGTTATTTACAGTTTTCCTTCAAAATTTGAAATCACATGCCTTACATATATGTCTATTCAAAAAAAATGCCAAATTTATTTTTGCGCGATTTTTTGCAATTTTTTGCAATTTTTTATTTTTTTACGATAATAAAACATAAAATACGTCACTATTTTAAATCTCAGCTAAAAAAAAATTTTTTTCACAAAGTTATGGCGATATTCAATTTCCCTCATATCCTTCTTATTATATTAAGTTCTAAAACGACCGACACCGACCGACACCAAAAACAAATTTTTCGTTTTCTTTTTGAAGTTATTTACAGTTTTCCTTCAAAATTTGAAATCACATGCCTTACATACATGTCTATTCAAAAAAAAATGCCAAATTTTTTTTTGCGCGATTTTTTGCAAAAAAAATTTTTTGCAATTTTTTGCAATTTTTTATTTTTTTACGAAAATAAAACATAAAATACGTCACTATTTTAAATCTCAGCTAAAAAAAAATTTTTTCACAAAGTTATGGCGATATTCAATTTCCCTCATATCCTTCTTATTATATTAAGTTCTAAAACGACCGACACCGACCGACACCAAAAACAAATTTTTCGTTTTCTTTTTGAAGTTATTTACAGTTTTCCTTCAAAATTTGAAATCACATGCCTTACATACATGTCTATTCAAAAAAAATGCCAAATTTTTTTTTGCGCGATTTTTTGCAATTTTTTGCAATTTTTTATTTTTTTACGATAATAAAACATAAAATACGTCACTATTTTAAATCTCAGCTAAAAAAAAATTTTTTTCACAAAGTTATGGCGATATTCAATTTCCCTCATATCCTTCTTATTATATTAAGTTCTAAAACGACCGACACCGATCGACACCAAAAACAAATTTTTCGTTTTCTTTTTGAAGTTATTTACAGTTTTCCTTCAAAATTTGAAATCACATACCTTACATACATGTCTATTCAAAAAAAAATGCCAAATTTTTTTTTGCGCGATTTTTTGCAAAAAAAATTTTTTTGCAATTTTTTGCAATTTTTTATTTTTTTACGATAATAAAACATAAAATACGTCACTATTTTAAATCTCAGATAAAAAAAAATTTTTTTCACAAAGTTATGGCGATATTCAATTTCCCTCATATCCTTCTTATTATATTAAGTTCTAAAACGACCGACACCGACCGACACCAAAAACAAATTTTTCGTTTTCTTTTTGAAGTTATTTACAGTTTTCCTTCAAAATTTGAAATCACATGCCTTACATACATGTCTATTCAAAAAAAAATGCCAAATTTTTTTTTGCGCGATTTTTTGCAAAAAAAATTTTTTGCATTTTTTTATTTTTTTACGATAATAAAACATAAAATACGTCACTATTTTAAATCTCAGCTAAAAAAAAATTTTTTTCACAAAGTTATGGCGATATTCAATTTCCCTCATATCCTTCTTATTATATTAAGTTCTAAAACGACCGACACCGACCGACACCAAAAACAAATTTTTCGTATTCTTTTTGAAGTTATTTACAGTTTTCCTTCAAAATTTGAAATCACATGCCTTACATACATGTCTATTCAAAAAAAAATGCCAAATTTTTTTTTGCGCGATTTTTTGCAATTTTTTGCAATTTTTTATTTTTTTACGATAATAAAACATAAAATACGTCACTATTTTAAATCTCAGCTAAAAAAAAATTTTTTTCACAAAGTTATGGCGATATTCAATTTCCCTCATATCCTTCTTATTATATTAAGTTCTAAAACGACCGACACCGACCGACACCAAAAACAAATTTTTCGTTTTCTTTTTGAAGTTATTTACAGTTTTCCTTCAAAATTTGAAATCACATGCCTTACATACATGTCTATTCAAAAAAAAATGCCAAATTTTTTTTTGCGCGATTTTTTGCAAAAAAAATTTTTTGCATTTTTTTATTTTTTTACGATAATAAAACATAAAATACGTCACTATTTTAAATCTCAGCTAAAAAAAAATTTTTTTCACAAAGTTATGGCGATATTCAATTTCCCTCATATCATTCTTATTATATTAAGTTCTAAAACGACCGACACCGACCGACACCAAAAACAAATTTTTCGTTTTCTTTTTGAAGTTATTTACAGTTTTCCTTCAAAATTTGAAATCACATGCCTTACATACATGTCTATTCAAAAAAAATGCCAAATTTTTTTTTGCGCGATTTTTTGCAATTTTTTGCAATTTTTTATTTTTTTACGATAATAAAACATAAAATACGTCACTATTTTAAATCTCAGCTAAAAAAAAATTTTTTTCACAAAGTTATAGCGATATTCAATTTCCCTCATATCCTTATCCTTCTTATTATATTAAGTTCTAAAACGACCGACACCGACCGACACCAAAAACAAATTTTTCGTTTTCTTTTTGAAGTTATTTACAGTTTTCCTTCAAAATTTGAAATCACATGCCTTACATATATGTCTATTCAAAAAAAATGCCAAATTTATTTTTGCGCGATTTTTTGCAATTTTTTGCAATTTTTTATTTTTTTACGATAATAAAACATAAAATACGTCACTATTTTAAATCTCAGCTAAAAAAAAATTTTTTTCACAAAGTTATGGCGATATTCAATTTCCCTCATATCCTTCTTATTATATTAAGTTCTAAAACGACCGACACCGACCGACACCAAAAACAAATTTTTCGTTTTCTTTTTGAAGTTATTTACAGTTTTCCTTCAAAATTTGAAATCACATGCCTTACATACATGTCTATTCAAAAAAAAATGCCAAATTTTTTTTTGCGCGATTTTTTGCAAAAAAAATTTTTTGCAATTTTTTGCAATTTTTTATTTTTTTACGAAAATAAAACATAAAATACGTCACTATTTTAAATCTCAGCTAAAAAAAAATTTTTTCACAAAGTTATGGCGATATTCAATTTCCCTCATATCCTTCTTATTATATTAAGTTCTAAAACGACCGACACCGACCGACACCAAAAACAAATTTTTCGTTTTCTTTTTGAAGTTATTTACAGTTTTCCTTCAAAATTTGAAATCACATGCCATACATACATGTCTATTCAAAAAAAATGCCAAATTTTTTTTTGCGCGATTTTTTGCAATTTTTTGCAATTTTTTATTTTTTTACGATAATAAAACATAAAATACGTCACTATTTTAAATCTCAGCTAAAAAAAAATTTTTTTCACAAAGTTATGGCGATATTCAATTTCCCTCATATCCTTCTTATTATATTAAGTTCTAAAACGACCGACACCGACCGACACCAAAAACAAATTTTTCGTTTTCTTTTTGAAGTTATTTACAGTTTTCCTTCAAAATTTGAAATCACATACCTTACATACATGTCTATTCAAAAAAAAATGCCAAATTTTTTTTTGCGCGATTTTTTGCAAAAAAAATTTTTTGCAATTTTTTGCAATTTTTTATTTTTTTACGATAATAAAACATAAAATACGTCACTATTTTAAATCTCAGATAAAAAAAAATTTTTTTCACAAAGTTATAGCGATATTCAATTTCCCTCATATCCTTATCCTTCTTATTATATTAAGTTCTAAAACGACCGACACCGACCGACACCAAAAACAAATTTTTCGTTTTCTTTTTGAAGTTATTTACAGTTTTCCTTCAAAATTTGAAATCACATGCCTTACATATATGTCTATTCAAAAAAAATGCCAAATTTATTTTTGCGCGATTTTTTGCAATTTTTTGCAATTTTTTATTTTTTTACGATAATAAAACATAAAATACGTCACTATTTTAAATCTCAGCTAAAAAAAAATTTTTTTCACAAAGTTATGGCGATATTCAATTTCCCTCATATCCTTCTTATTATATTAAGTTCTAAAACGACCGACACCGACCGACACCAAAAACAAATTTTTCGTTTTCTTTTTGAAGTTATTTACAGTTTTCCTTCAAAATTTGAAATCACATGCCTTACATACATGTCTATTCAAAAAAAAATGCCAAATTTTTTTTTGCGCGATTTTTTGCAAAAAAAATTTTTTGCAATTTTTTGCAATTTTTTATTTTTTTACGAAAATAAAACATAAAATACGTCACTATTTTAAATCTCAGCTAAAAAAAAATTTTTTCACAAAGTTATGGCGATATTCAATTTCCCTCATATCCTTCTTATTATATTAAGTTCTAAAACGACCGACACCGACCGACACCAAAAACAAATTTTTCGTTTTCTTTTTGAAGTTATTTACAGTTTTCCTTCAAAATTTGAAATCACATGCCATACATACATGTCTATTCAAAAAAAATGCCAAATTTTTTTTTGCGCGATTTTTTGCAATTTTTTGCAATTTTTTATTTTTTTACGATAATAAAACATAAAATACGTCACTATTTTAAATCTCAGCTAAAAAAAAATTTTTTTCACAAAGTTATGGCGATATTCAATTTCCCTCATATCCTTCTTATTATATTAAGTTCTAAAACGACCGACACCGACCGACACCAAAAACAAATTTTTCGTTTTCTTTTTGAAGTTATTTACAGTTTTCCTTCAAAATTTGAAATCACATACCTTACATACATGTCTATTCAAAAAAAAATGCCAAATTTTTTTTTGCGCGATTTTTTGCAAAAAAAATTTTTTGCAATTTTTTGCAATTTTTTATTTTTTTACGATAATAAAACATAAAATACGTCACTATTTTAAATCTCAGATAAAAAAAAATTTTTTTCACAAAGTTATGGCGATATTCAATTTCCCTCATATCCTTCTTATTATATTAAGTTCTAAAACGACCGACACCGACCGACACCAAAAACAAATTTTTCGTTTTCTTTTTGAAGTTATTTACAGTTTTCCTTCAAAATTTGAAATCACATGCCTTACATACATGTCTATTCAAAAAAAAATGCCAAATTTTTTTTTGCGCGATTTTTTGCAAAAAAAATTTTTTGCATTTTTTTATTTTTTTACGATAATAAAACATAAAATACGTCACTATTTTAAATCTCAGCTAAAAAAAAATTTTTTTCACAAAGTTATGGCGATATTCAATTTCCCTCATATCCTTCTTATTATATTAAGTTCTAAAACGACCGACACCGACCGACACCAAAAACAAATTTTTCGTTTTCTTTTTGAAGTTATTTACAGTTTTCCTTCAAAATTTGAAATCACATGCCTTACATACATGTCTATTCAAAAAAAAATGCCAAATTTTTTTTTGCGCGATTTTTTGCAATTTTTTGCAATTTTTTATTTTTTTACGATAATAAAACATAAAATACGTCACTATTTTAAATCTCAGCTAAAAAAAAATTTTTTTCACAAAGTTATGGCGATATTCAATTTCCCTCATATCCTTTCTTATTATATTAAGTTCTAAAACGACCGACACCGACCGACACCAAAAACAAATTTTTCGTTTTCTTTTTGAAGTTATTTACAGTTTTCCTTCAAAATTTGAAATCACATGCCTTACATACATGTCTATTCAAAAAAA